>NW_028274821.1:56403742-56706772 GCF_037043125.1 Eumetopias jubatus
TTGGGCAAGAGGAAAAACATACTGGGTGTTTGTTTGTTCGTTTGTTTTTCCTGACATTAAATAGCATTCAGGAAATTATCTTATTTCAATCCAAGGACAGATAATATTAGCTATTTACCAGTTTTGACTCAGATTTCAAAACCATAGGATTAGGAAATCTATTTTAAATTAAACTAAAATTTAAGCTTCCATGGGGCGCCTGGGTGGCTCAGTTGGTTAGGCGACTGCCTTCGGCTCAGGTCATGATCCTGGAATCGCGGGATCGAGTCCCACATCGGACTCCCTGCTCAGCAGCGAGTCTGCTTCTCCCTCTGACCCTCTTCCCTCTCGTGCTCTCTCTCTCTCATTCTCTCTCTCTCAAATAAATAAATAAAATCTTTTAAAAAAAAATTTAAGCTTCCATATTAAGTTGGCATCTATTATACATTTTTTCTGAAGCTGGAGAAAAATGCTATTTTTTGGACCCTCTTGCAAAATTAAGAACACAGAATTGGGAAACAACACTCCTCAATTGCCTCATTGAGGAATCAGAAATTCAGAGACATTGATTAAGTGACAGAGCCAGGATCTGGACCTAATTTTATCAAATTCCAAACTCTGTGTACTTTCCACTTTACTGTTTTTCCCACATTATAGATTTTCATGGTCTGGCATGCATTAATGAAAAGGTCTCTGTCCTAGAAGTCAAGAGATTTATGTTCAAGCTTGGACACTGCACCACTCCCATTCTTCCCGTTTTGGATGTCTTAATGAGAAATAATAAGAAGCCTTGATAGTTGTCAGCTGGGAGCTGACCTGACACAGCTAGACCGTGGTATTCTACTGTTGAATGTCAACAATGTCACAGAGCACCAACTTCAGCAGAAGTCACCCTCTGACAGAGTGAGAAAAACACAAGATAATTTTATAATCATGTCCAATCCTAGACAAAAATAAGAGCAATATACAAACCACAGAAATATCCAAACATCCCCCTCTCCCAGTGATCAGGAATGCCAGATGCATAAATCAATACAGCTGTATCCCCACTCTGTACCCCCTGTATCTAAGATATAAACTATTGATCTCCAGTAAAGAATAGCTCCCATCCCCTGATAGTACCCATTCACAGCAAACTCCTGCCTCCTTGACCCCTTCCTCCAGTCACCTAACAGAAAGCCAAACTCTATAACAAATCTTCCTATACCTTCTTAATTTGATGTTCACACTTGTCCACGGGCAATAAGGTCCCCGTATTGCATCAAGTAATAAACACAACTTCTCGTGACTTCAAGTGTCCCTGATGGTATCTGACTGGTGAGCATCAACAATAATACATCACATATTTCCCTGGAATTTTACAGGTTGTCCACTTGCAAAAAGAGGAAACTGGGCTCAAACTGGGCTCAATCTCAGAATGATTAAGAGTCGAGGAATGCTGCTAAATAATCTACACAACTTTGAATGTGGAAGTACCAGAAACCCAGATTCACACTGTAAATAATCCTGTAATCATCTGTGCCGTCTTTATCATCTTTTCCTGCCTCTCAGGTTTTAACCACTTTAGAGAAATTGAAGCACAGAAGTACACTTTTTGGCATGATGGTTTAGAAATTAAGTGTGGTTAAAAGAACTGAGTGATTAAGATGCACTCATGTAGCTATAATGATGAAGTCAGTAAATCACATGCAATTTAATGATATTTCTGATAAAATGGGATATGTAAGTTATGCATCATAATAATCCTCTGGTTTAGAAACCTTTTTCTATCTTTGGTTAAGATCTGGCTGAATGAATCTGTCAAATGACAAATGTAAAACAATTTAATAACAAATTTGATGTCCTTTATGCAAGGGAACATAATCCATGGATTGGGGGAGTATGGTGCCTCACCAGCAGCAAAGCACTCTTCCCATGGGATTTGGGGCAAGAGTGAGTTTTACAGAACATTAGAAGCAGCAACACAGAAACAGAGCATGATTGACTAGGAGCTCGGAGATTTCCCTAAAAAGCTAGCAGGTTCTAGGGTAAGGTGAGCTAGCTGAAGCTGAGCTGGAGGACTGGGGTTGTGTGTGTTGGGTCTCCTTGACGGGTGCTTCCTTTCCCGTTAGTGCAGGTTGATTTCGACTTAGTTTGTGATATGGTCCTGGCCCCTGGGGGCGGCCTCCACTTTTCTGGGTCCTGACACACAAATTAACTTTATCAGATCATTTGGATTTAGTAAGTTTTGATTAGAGAAGGATGACTCTCTCTGTCACTGGGAGAAACTGACTTCACCGGAGAAAGGTATGAGAGGAAATGGTGCTAGTGGGAAGGTCCATGGAGAATAATCAAAGGTAAACTGACTGCCAGACTAAAGAAGAATATGAACAAGGAGAGAGGAGCAACATTGTCAGAAGAAACTACTTGCAAAGAAAACAACCTGTAGAGAAGCAGGTCTTACTAATGACAATGATAAAGGGCTATGAATTAGATGACCTTTTTGAACTACAGAAGCAAAGACTTCCTTTGCTTTGGAAAACTGTGAGAGCAGCCACAAGGAAATCTTGGTAAGCAGCAATGATGGAATAACTAAAGACTTACCAGAAAGTATATATTTCCTCATATCAAAGGATATTTTAAATGTAAAATTCAATTATTCTGCCAAATGCACCTACTACTGATGGTTTAAAGGGTGACTTCCTTTATTTTATTAAAAAGGTACATTTTATGGGCAACCGGGAGGGCAGTTTAATCAGACCTGGGTAACAATCCCAGAGCTACCCACTCCTATACAGAGCACTTCCTCTCCATCGCCCTCAATAAAACAAGTCTTGAGCAGCATGCCTGCCACCTGACACCCACCTAAAGGATTATTCAGGAAGTGGCCTTTTACAGAAACCACCTGGGACCACCAACAGGACGTACGAACTCCTCACCATGGAGGTTTTCTAACTTCTGTGAACTTTATCAATTTAAAGTTCTAGAAATCCTACATATTAGCCCAACTCCCTAGAAAGGAGCTTATTAATCTACAGTCACTATTACACCCTCAGCTTTTACTTCTGAATATTCGAAAGTACATAGGTATGAGAATTAGCATCTCTGACATTAGAGTTTTCAAGGAGCTCTACCTGATGTGATCACCAAAAACACAAAACCAAAACCAAAAACTCTGTTTGGTAGCTGGAGCATTTATAATTTTCCTGTTTAACAGATGAGGAAATTGTGACTCAGAGAAGTTCATTAAGTGCCGAGATGTCTCAACAAGTAGACTGGACTAGAACTGGCCTTCTGACATTGTGTTCTGGGCTCATGTGAGGTCTATGCCACACTATATGAGATGCCCACCACTAGACCAAGGTGAAGATAGTGCAAAGATTCTTGGCCCCCTGATCATTCCAGAGTTTCTTTTTCCTATGATATTCATTTGATGTTTCTTAAAATAATAGAAAATTTTATGTATTTCAGATCCAAGTTCAGAGCCTGGATACTTCCAAGTTAGTGGTTTTTGAAATGATCAATAGATTCGATTTGAGAATCATGGTGACGTGACTGGCAAGTCCAGGCACACATATTAGATGTAACAGTTGGCACAGTTCTGCACATGCATTTCCCCAATTAGGTCAGTTGAAGAACCATGGGAATTCCTATTGATACTAAGTCTGTGTTAGCTGTGTAACAAAAATCTCAAAATTGTAGTGACTTACAACAACAAACATTCATTTGTTTTCTGACAGACCTGAGAGTAGTCTGGGGAAGTTCTGCTTCAGGACACAGGTCAGGTTCAGGTCAGCTCCACTCAACTTTTGTTTTCCTTGGACCAACAGCTACCTGGGATCTGTTCTTCTGGAAACAATGAATGAGTGTAAGAGACAGAAGCAGAACCACAGAATGTCTTCAAAGGCCTCTTCACAGAACTGGACATTGTCACAAACCAATGGGATGGGGAAGGATACCCACAGTCTTTGGTCAGATGTTCTGCAAAGTCTCATGACAAAAGCTGTGGATGCATGATGGTAATTCACAGAGAGAGTGAAGAAATGGGGACATTAATCCACTCTACCACACTATTTTATGTTTTATTTTGTAAAACAAATTTGTAGTAATGATGAATATCAGGGCCAAAAAAGAAGTGGGCCCTTGGGACCATAGAAATACTGACTTGAGTCCTGCTGCTACTTCTACTTATGAAAAATGAGAATCAATTTTTAAGCCTGCAGAACTCACTAGTGGCTGGGTATCATATGTACTATGACTGTGTTGTTTCTTCACTTAGAGTTACTTTGTACTAAAATCTCTACTGTAATCTTAAGGAAAATTATACAGTACAAATAATGGTGAATTTCTGGCAAAAGTAATTTGGAGGCACATCTAATGAAACTTAACATTCATATTAAAACAAAATCACCTATGAAGCCTGAGCCTGCGTGCAAACTGCTCTGCTATATATTCCAAAACAAAGAGCACACTCAGCATTGGGTGCTCTATATTCATATCCATCAACTCATTGGCTTCTCAGAACAAACCACCACATCCTCTACTCCCACACAGCCACCACCTAGGGAACAGACCGGCCCCCAAATTCACATACACCTAGGGAACAGACCAGCCCCAAAATTCAAACACAAAAAAAATGAAAGAAAGGCGAGTCCTTGAATCCCAACTTCTTTCAATTAAATTGGACCAATCTCACCTTCTGCTTAAAAAATAAATAACTACAAGAATCTAAAAATTGGTAATTGGTTTTTTAATTTCTAAATAATGAAGTGAGGGATCTTGATGTCTTGTTTACTTCAGGATATTGATGCTAAAAGCCATTCTTCCACATCGGGTACCAGAACTACTATAAATAGACACAATGAGCATACATCCTCCTAATTCCTATAATCCATACCCATGTGTCTTGCATTAACTCTGCCTCTGGGAAGAAAACTTCTGCTACACAAGCATCACTGAGGTATCATGTAGCTACATAAAGTGTCTAACATGTGTTCCCTGAGAATTATTCCCACAGCCACAGCCCTGGTACAGACCTCATTATCTACCGTCTACTTTAATGTAGTAGTTTCCCTCCTCCTCCTCCCCTCCCCTTCCCCCTGGCCCCTTGAGTCTGAGTTAGCTCTCCCACTGCCTGCTGCTGCTGGGCCAATGGGTCCATGAGAGGCTCTACAGCAACGCTCACCCTTCCCGGGGGTGCCACAGCGTAATCTATGATGCACTGCATCATAGTTTCCCCATTGGGGCAATGACTCCAGGGCATCAGGTTGTGGCAAAAGGGCCTGTACAGCTCTCCTTCCCACATCCATTTCTTGTACCTAGAATCACAAGGTGATTTCAGATACCTCAGTTCCAGACATTACTACTGATAACAGTTATGGGTGAAGAACTTAATCCAGAACCGGTTCTGTACACAGGGGCAAAATATTTAAAAAGCCAAAAATAATCCCTGAAGTTTTCACAGGCAGCTCCAAGGCACATGTGGGAGACAGAATAGAGGGAGGCTGGTAAGAGTCTGTGCTTCTGAGTCCAGTGACTTGGGTTCAAGTCCTGGCCCTGCCACCTTCACACTGTGTGATACTCGGGGAGTCGTTAGACCTCTTGGTCCCCAGTTTGGTCATCTATAAAATGAGGTGTTGTATTCTGCATGGAGCACTGGGTGTTATGCACAAACAATGAATCACGGAACACTACATCAAAAACTAATGATGTAATATATGGTGATTAACATAACAATAAAAAAAATTTTTTTTAAAAATGAGGTGTTGTTAGTTTTTATATGAGATCTTTCATAAGATTTAAAAGAGATCATTCCCAAAAAGTACTTTTAAGCACATTGCACGGCACATAAATGCCAACAAATGCTTATTACTACATTGTTGCTGTTGTATGCAAATTATCCACAGAACAATATTCATTAAATTGTCTTGTCTTTTCCTTCCAGAAGCAAATACATTGGGTTCAGAGTGGGTAAAAAGAGTGCTTGGAACATAGATCACTGCCTGTCATATAGTGGGAGGTCAACAAATGATTGCTCAACGTTGATTCCTTCCTTCTCACGCAGTCAGTTCTTAATTTTCCGTACTAAAGAAGAGGGAAAGAGATGTTAACAATCCAAAATGTTTTGGTAATCTAAAAATAATGTATACTTGGCTTATAGAAAAGTATTTCATATACTTTACTAGAATAATATGTCCAATGTTCACAAAACTCGAGTCAAGGTGATTCTTTCACTCAACTGACAAATGTTAGTTAAGACTATGCCTGTGCCTGGTCTCAGGCACTGTGCTGACTGTGTCTTCAGTGCAGGAGGGAACGAGACCACTGATCTCTGCCCTCATGGAGCTTAAATTCTGACGGTGGCAAGTAGGCCACTTTATGGCTTTTGTGGGCCCTACGCACTTTTGTGTGCCTCTTTCTCTATAAAAACAGATTAAAAATTACATTTTATGGCTGTGTTCCATAAGGATGAATTATTAACATTATATATCAAAACATTTCTTTGACCTCGAAATCCATTTTTTGTCTTTTGATTTGAAAAGAACTTAAGACATTGTTGTGGATCTCTCAGAGTATTTGGGCCCTGAGTACTTACTACACCTGATGGAGAAGGCAGTGACACAGGAAAGTGAACATGGGAATAAAACATCCTAAGTGGCTTTTGGGTTTGTTTTTTTTTTTTTGCTGAACCATTTGAAAGTAAGTTGCAGACACTATGACATCTGACTTCAAAATACTTCAGCAGGCATCTTCTAAATAAGGACATTTTCCTATGTACCCCCAATATCATTGTCATACCTCAGAAAATTAACATTAATTGATGAAACTACACTAGTTTGGCCTACATTATAGTTTCTCAGTTCCACATCATATAATTTTTGTATTTTATATTGATACTTCTATCTTGAACCCAAATTATATTACTAAATTTATCCATTCACATTATTTGCCACTTATATCATTGGATGACATTTGTGTCAAAAGTTACTCTCTCATTTTTAATGCTTAAAATGTTTCTTTTCCTAAACTGCTAGTGGTGCTTTATTGAGCCACAAAGTTCTCTATCCTATTTTCTTTCATTGTCATCCTTTGATAATTTTTTTCTTTCTCCCAAAAATCCTTAGCCCATACTCCTCTTCAGGAGTGTTTTCATGCATCCAGTTGCCTAGGCTAAAATATTAGAAAAGAGAATTGTCATATTCCATTTGTTGGATGTCATTTTGTAAAGTGCATATGATAGTTACGGAAGTTAGTAGGCAGATCTGATCATACATCTTATCTGTACCATACTGTTTTATCTACAGAGTATCCTTCAGAAGAGACGGGACATGAACTCAGAGCAAAACTTCCACATAATGTGTGATGATCTCACAACCTGGCGAAGGCCGGTTAGGGGAATAGCTAAAGTTATCAGGATAGAGACACGGACTTAAAATATCAATCCTTATATACCTACTTAACCCCTCTAAGCCATGGTTCCAGCTGAAAATAGAGCTGGTAACAATACATTATATGATTAAATGAGATAACCTGTGTAAAGCACCTACATATAAACTCTACACAATGTCTCCCTCCCCCTTCCCTATCTCTTCCCTAGTGTTCCACTAAGAGACCATCCTCAAGGATAATTCCCACAAAGAGAGCTATGCCTCCCCTAAAACCTTCATTCCTTCCACAAAGACCAACCTTGGGGTCTCACTGATAAGTAACAAACTATAGATAACAAGGGATAATTATAGAGACAGATATTTATTTGAAACATGTGAAACAAAATACTCAACATTTTCAGTAATGAAAAACATTTAATCAAGATTCCATTTGCTAAAGCAGGCAAATAATACTTCAATCACCCAGAACCATGAAGAAGGAGAGCTGCAGTATGTAAATAAATGTCTTATCCTGAGTAGTTCAATCTAATGTATATAATACAGCAACATCTAAATATGCTTCCACTTCTGAGAAGATGGAGTAGACATACTTTCCCCTATTCCTCCCGCTACATACAATCAAAAACTTTGGACATTATATATACAACAAACTCAGGAAGACTCTGAAAGGTGAAGAGAAGAAAGACCGATTAGGGACAACAGAACTTGAGGGAGAACATGGTGGTGAGTTCCCTGAGTTTTCTTTTTGCCTTCAATATCCCAAACTGAAGAAGCTGGCAAACCAGAAACATCAACAAGTACAAAGAAATTTTTTTGATTAAAAATAAATAAGCCTGGTCTCTGAGCCAAAGGAGCAGGAGCAGACTAAGATGACTTTCAGATAATAACTACTCCATAACAGCCGAACACCAGGAAAAAAAAAATCTATGGCCCATCCCCAGTCACAGCAGCAAAGACTGGGTGGAGAGCTCACAATTCCACCCTTGGGAACTGCAGCGAGGGACCCCAACACCCCACCAGGGTGGTGTCAAAGAAGGTCAAGGAGAGGCTGGGACTTTCATCCCTGCTGCCAACTAATGAGGCCACTGCCTCACCATCAGCCCCACCCATGAATTTCAACATCTAAAACTCAATCAATGTAATCTACCAAATTAACAGACTAAAGAAGAAACCTGCTCATATCAATGATGCAGAAAAGAATTGATAAAATTCAATACCCATTAATGATTTTTAATAGAGGGGTACTTCCTCAACTTGATAAAGAGCATCTTCAAGAAAACCTGCAGCTAACAATATATTTCACAGTGAATGACTGAATGTTTTCCTCCCAAGACTGAGAACACTTCAAGGATGCCTACTCTTACCTCTCTTAACCAACATTGTGCTGGAGGTTCTAGCCAGTGCACCAAGGCAAGAAAAAGAAGTAAAAGGCATGCAGATCAGAAAGAAAGAAATAAAAGTGTTTACAGATGACAGGATTGTCTACAAAGAACAGGTAAAGGAATCCACGAGAAAAAAAAAATTCATGGTCAAGTAAATGAATTCAGCAAGGTTACAAAATACAAGAAAAACATACAAAAATCAATTATATTTCTATATACTGGCAGTAAGTATATAAACATAGAAGTTAAAAATTCAATACCATCCCCAATTGCTCAAAAAATGAAATACCTATATGTAAATCTAACAAAACACATGATATAGAAGCTGAAAATTGTACAACACTGATGAAAGAAAGATCTAAATAAATGAAGAGAGGGGCACCCGGCTAGCTCAGTCTGTGGAACATGCAACTCTTGATCTTAGAGTTAGGTATAGAGATATCTTTAAAATCTTAAATAAATAAATAAACATACTGTATTCATGGATTAGAAGACTAAGCATAGCAAAGATGTCAACTCTCCACAAACCAATGTAGAGGTTTAAACAGTTCCTACCAAAATCTCAGCAATATCTTTTGTAGATTCTAAAATTTATATAGAAAGGCGAAGGAACTAGAAAAGTGAAACAATTTTGAAAAATAAAAACAAGGTGTGAAGAATCTGTTTACTGAATTTCAAGACTTATTATTTAGCTCCAATAATCAAGACTGTGTGTGATGTTACCAGAGGAATAAACACACAGACCAATCAAACAAAACAGAAAACACCAGAAATACATTCATATAAATATGCCCAACTGATTTTTGACAACGGTACGAAAGCAACTGAATGGACTAAAGACTGTTTTTTCAATAAGTGGTGCTCAAGCAATTAAACATTTATGAGCAAAAACAAGAAAAAGAAACATAAAAACAAACTCAAAATGGATCACAGCCTTAGATGCCAACCATAAAACTTATAAAATTTTTAGAAAAAAAAAAAGAGGAGAAAATCTTTGGAAGGTAGGTCTAGGCAAAGAGTTCTCAGATTTAACTCCAACAGTATAATCCATAAAAGGAAACTTGATAAATTGGGCTTCATCAACAAAAAAAACTTTAGCTCCATGAAAGACCCTATTAGCAGAATGAAAAGACAAGTGACAAACTGGGAGAAAATATTTGCAAACCACATATCTGACAAAGGATAGATATATTATGAACTCTCCAATTTCAACAGAAAAACAGTCCAATTTAGAAAATGGACAAAAGATGTAAATAGACATTTCAACACAGAAGATATACAGATGGCAGATCAGCACATGAAAAGATGTTCTTTTATCATTAGCCATTAGGGAGATGAAACTAAAACCATGATGAATTTTCACTACATGTCTATCACAATAGGTAAAATGAAAAAAATAGTGACAATATTAAAATATAAGTGAGGATGTAGGGAAACTGAATCACTCAAACATTGCTGGTATGCACGTAAAATTGTACAGCCTTTCTGGAAAATAGTTTGGCAGTTTTGCAAAAAACTAAACTTTCAAATACAGCAGCAACAGCACTTCTCTCCCAGGGAAATGAAGACTAATGCTCACACACACAAAACACGTACATGAATGCTGATCGCAGCTTTGTAACGGCAAAAATTGGAAACAACCCAGATGCCCTTTAATGGGTGAATGGTTAAACAAACTGGCTCATCCAGATCACGGAATACTACACAGAAATAAAAAGGAAACAACTACTGATAAATACAACAAACTGAATGAATCACAGAGAACTGTGCTGAGTGGGGAAAAAAATAACCCACAAAAGTTGTGAACTGTGTGGTTCCATTTATGTAACATTCTCGAAGTGACAAAATTATAGAGATGGAGAACAGCTTCGTGGTTGCCAGAAGTTAAGGAAGGAGTTGCTGTGGAAGAGAAGTGGGTGTGGCTAAAAGAGGGCAACATGGGGGATTCCTTGTGATAATGGAAATGTTCTGTATCTTGACTGTATTCAACGTCCATAGCCTGGTTAGGATACTGTCCTATAGTTTTGGGGAAAGGGCATATGAGATCTCTCTACACTACATCTTATGATTGCGTGGCAATCTACAATTATCTCAAATTAAAAAGTTTCATTCCACATGCACACAATATGCATAGTTTGCCAAGAAGCCATGCCTCTCTATTCCTGATAACTCAGATGCTAATTAAGTTTATGACCCTGAGCAAGGGCTCAGGACTTCACACCCAGGATGCAATGTCCAAATTCACCAGCTTTCTGACTGACAAACATTGCTTTAAACTAATGCTACTGGAAATATAGTAAGCCTTGATTATCTGGAAAGCTCATTAAAAAGTACTTGTCAGCTGATTTGGCTATGTGGGTGGCTGTTCTGATCTGATGCCATGTTTTGCTATGAGCTCCTGAACCAAATCAATTTCTCAACAGTTGATTCCTGCATCAGCTACCATCCTAGCCCCAAGCAGTGGCTGTCAACCAGAGGTGAACATGAGAATTGCCCGGAGAGTAACTGATTCAGTTAGGGCTGGGTTTCCAGCCTTATTTAGAAGCTCACCAGGAGATCCACATGCAACCAGAGTTGAGAACCACAGGTCCAAAACAAATCGGCAAAAACCTACCTTCACACTGAAAAGAAAATGACCAATACTCACAGATTTTAAAAATTACAGCCAATACTGGCAAGGATGAGGAGAAACCTATTCTCATTCACTGCTGAAAAGAGAATAAAATAATTTCCAAACCTTTAAAGGGCAATTTGATATCTCTATGGAAAAACTGCCTTCCAGGGAGACACCAATGACCTGGAGTAAGCCAGAGGGAGGACTCAGAGATTGCTCTCCCAGCCTCCCCCATCTCAGGGAGGACCGTGGTCAGCACTTAGAGGTGTGCTAAATTAGAAGCCTGACCCTCGGGCAGCAGGTTTTGAAATGAATGGGCCTTGAAACTTTCAGGGAAAGACTCAGAGATAAGCATTTTGGTCTGCTCCCTCTACACTGAGTCCTGGGGAGATAGCCACAGTGAGTCCTCGTCTTCCTGAGCCCGTTAAGAACTGTTTCTTTGTTAGTTATAGTCCTGTGGGTTTCGAGGATACCAAGCCCCATTGGCTTTCTGAGTTGGGTATTTGGGGGACCCAACTCTCAGGTGGAAGTCTTAAATTTGGGATGTTGGGTCCAATCTCTTCACTCTTCAGGGAGAAGCTGGAAGTTGTGAGTTGCTTCCCTATTGTATGTCACTGTGCTGGGGGTAGGGTTTGTGGCAAGAGTATATCTCAGCCTTTCCTACCCATTTCAGTGTGGGTATTTTCTTTTTTACCCCATTTGTACTTATTGTTCAGTTATTTTCTGGATTTCTTCTAGAGGGAATTGTTCTATGCGTAGCTGTAGATTCAGCATGCCAGTGGGAGGAGGTGAGTTCAGGAGCCTCCCATGTTGCCATCTTGGACTAGAGGTCTCCCCTTTTCATTTCTTAAAATCAGTAGTGTGGATCTCTGACCTAAAAGAGAGGTGGTACTTGGCCAACTCTGCTGGCATTAGAACTCCCGGGATCTTTCTCTATTAATTCTTATAACTGTATGTGAATCTATAATTATCTCAAAAAAATTTCAATTAAAAAATGCATGGCTAGTAACAGAGCTCATTCATCAAAGTTGATCACCCTAACAGAATCATATACCAACTGTATCATGAAATGTATGCTATAGCTCTTACCTAGTTCACTCCACCTAACTTATTTTGCAGTATATTTTATATTTGGGCCATTCATTTATGTGAAACTTTATTTCTTCAGGTATTAATTTTTGGTGTTTCTCCTACCAAAGTATGACTAGCTTTTTTGTTGTTTATTGCTAGTGGTACATGCATCTCCGTTATTATCATTTCATCACAAAAGAATTTAAAAATTTGTAATAAAATTTTTCCAAATAAGGAAAAAAGTGAATATAGCTTCTTAGGAATAGACATGAAAATTCTTGCCCAGGACATGTGGTCATTCATTTTAACAGTGCCAAGCACTAGCCTAGGTACTAAAGATACAGTAGTAAATTAAAGTCCCTGCTTTCATGGAGGTCACAGTCAAGCAGGTTAGAAAGATAAACAGATAAATAAGTACGTAATATAATACTACATAATACTACTAAATACCGTAAAGAATACTGCATCTGGGTAATTACTGATGGAGAATGATGGTGACGCTAATATAGATAGGGTGGTGATCTTATACAGCTTGTCTGAAGAGATGACATGCACACAGAGATTTGTATTACATCGGAGACAATATATAGTATGTAGCTCATAGGAATCAAGACAAAACAAATGCTGACTCTTCTGACTCAGATGCTTATTAATATTTGATTCCCATAAGAATTAATAGAGAAATGGGTGCTCAGCCAAACTTCTTTATCTTTCAATCCAAAGGCTGAAGCATTTGGTTATAAATTAAAAGGCACCAAATACTTAATACCCTATTCTTTCATTCTCCTTTCTTTTGGTATTTTTTAAAAAGCTTGTCTAGTTCTAAAAGAACAAAAAAACACCATTTTAATGAACATTGCAATTAAGAGATTCAGCCCTTGGAAACTAACACCCTTTGAGCCTCTGTGATGTTGACCTTTTCCTGATTTGAGGTCAATAAAGTTATGGTGTTTGTGTCTCCCAGGGAAAATCCCTACATGTAAAATCATTTGACTCACTCTGACTTCCTCAAATCCTCCTCAGAAGCTCAATCTGGAGATCAGAGCCGGCTACTCCTTTTCAATTAACTCTCTTTCAGACTTGATCATTGTCCTTGTCTTCATTTATGTCAAATAGTGCTCCCTGTGGAGACAAGCAGCTGGTTATTCTGAGCTCACTCAGATAATCCTTATTAAAATAACCACCTCCCTTGCGCAAATCCATCTATCACCTTCACCTTGACAGGCCCCTGTCAGCCTCGTGCCTGGTGCCATTTCTGGATAGGCCTCCTCCCCACCCACCTTGAAACACTGTACCAGTAGCTTTGGGACGCTGTTTGCAAGGTGCAAACCGCATGGGGAGATTCTGAGCCGTTTGCTTCTTTGAAAGTTTAATTCAATTCAGGAAATGTTAACTGAACAAATATTATAGCTTCTGGAAAAATAGGTATGGGATCCTAGAATCCTATGTTAAATGAGAATAATGGCTTTGCCTCCAAGCCTTCCTTGGAGACAATAGAGAATGTCCTGGGTCTGTTGGTTATCTAGTCCAGTAAATGTCAGATGGATGTTTTTGTGAGATAATACCACAGCAAGTGACATGCGGGGAAGGGGATAAGAGCTTTTGAGACCTAATAAACTCAGGGTTTAGCATGGACACCTAGGTAGGAAGATAGGAGTTTATGCTTTCTGTTCAATATTTAAAAATCATCTAAAATGAAAGAAGAAGAGCCAGTCACAGCAGCTCCAGAAACCTTCCTCAGCCCTTCCTATCCCCTTCTTCCTTGGCAGGATCCTCCCTAAGCTTCTGCTGGAATGCATATAAGCCACTCTTGACTTTAGAAGTGACCTGTCTTGGCCTCTAAATTCAAAGTCACCCTGGGATTGAAGAGTGAATGGAGCCAAGCAAAAAGCCTCCTGATGTAATTTGTTTGACGATTACTCCTGAGAGCTATACTGGTCTCTACAAACATGGGGCCTGAACTAGATGTGGCAAGATGGTTGGCCTGTCGTGGGCAGGGAGTTGCTAGTGAACCAGGCAAAATGACTGTTTCTTATTTTCCCTTTGATACTCATAGAAATAAATGGGGACTATTCTCATATACGTAGACTTAGCCAGCATAATGAGTACTAAGGTACACTGGTAGATGCCATGGTACAGACTCATGCACCTTTCGACTTCTTTGAAAAGTCACTGAAGGGCCCCAGCCCTGGGGTCACATACAGCTTCATCCCCTAAGCAGACAGAGAATTAAAATCAAGGACTATGAGTAAGAGACAAATAATAGGGAGTGTCAAAAAAAAGGGAAAAAAAAAAAAAAGAAAGCAGAAGCAAAAAAAGGGGGAAAAGTACTGTGCTACTAGATGATTCTCTGATTATCCAAGAGCTTATAAACTAAAACCATGAGAGACAGCATCCTCTCAGGGAATTATGGATAAGGAAGGTTATTGCCAGAGCTGTGACTATTGCTACCACAACTATAATCACCAGCCAGTGTGTTGAGGGAATTTAAGACTTAGGAAGAGCTGCAGATTCCCTGATATAAGAAGTGAAACATCTACAAGTCTGGATGTAATAAGCAGGCCATGCCAACTGCTACAACCTTGCCCTGATGGGGAATGTTACCCTGAAGAATCCTACTTCGGGAACTTGGAAAGACTATGAAATCTGGTTACCAAGTCAGTAAAAATTCCAACATTTGCTCATTTCCTAAATAAGGTTCCTTCTGACCAACTGTGACTAAAGAGTCTGTAGACAGAGTTCCCAGACTGAGGTAGTGGTGGTGTCTGTTCTCTTGATTTTCTCCAATCTATCATCCATACCCTCGTCTCCCGTGTAATCGCTCTGTTGCATAAATGTATTTTTGTCATCTTGTTTTGATAATCATTCAATGGTTTCCATTGCAATAAACAGCAAGTTCAAAATCTTTAATGTAGCTTATGAAGCCTAAATAATTTCTCTTTCCAGCTTCCTCTCTCATCATTGTCAATATGGAGCTATCCTGTATGTAAGTGGCACAGTTTTCCATGAATGAGCTGGGTTTTCTCACCTCAGATTATTCCTTCTGCCTGGTTCCCCGATCCCTTCACTAAATTAACTCCTTTCCATCCATCAGGTTGCAATTTAGATTTTACTTTCTCTGGAACACCTTCCTCAGCCCTTAAATTACATTACAAATCTCTCCAATGTGCTCCCACAGAATCTCATCCTTATTCCATAAATGGTACTTACCACACTGTGCTATTATTACTAATCTATCCACACTCTCTCACCAATCTGTACATTTCTTGTGGGAAGATATGCATCTTGTTTATCTTGACATTCACAGAACAAAATAGGATCTCTTGAATGAATAAATGAACGTATGAAAACAGCACCGTCACCAAGAGGCAGGAGATCTGCATTCAAGTCAACACCTCACTATTTAACCTTGATTGTAAGCAAACCATAAGCTCCCTGGAGAGGAGAATATAGAAGTAGAAATGTGATCCTCTGTCTGCATAAACCAGGTGGTTGGACTGGACAATGCCTTTATGGTACTGTCAACACTACAATCAATAGCTTTGTATGCAAGATTGCAAAGTACATTGGGTTGCTCTAAAATACATGCAAGACAAGCACCCCTGGGCACTCTGAAGAAGAAGAAATATGAACAGTCTCTATAAAGCACAGATTTAAAAAAAAAAACCCTCTCTGTTCTAATTGTTATGGGAAGGAGGGAATTACTGAAAGGTACAGTACAGAAAATGAATACTTGGCCAGATTATGTTCCAGCTCAGCTCTCTAAAATTCAAGTGTCATTAAAAGCTAGCCTTAATTAGATAGGACTGTGACATTTATTGATTGGAATTTATCTATTAATTTTTAGCATTGCTTCCAGTTTTCATTCTGGCCATTAATTGGGCCCCTTTCCTTAAGTGAAAAATGTTCACATGTGCAGAATTTGAGCATTTCCCAGCACTAACTTCCATTTTGTCCCCATCATGTTCAAGCAAGGGCAGGATCCTCTCTGTTCTAGCAGAACCTTGACCGTGTTTTAGCTGGCACGCAAATGTAGAGTGTGATCCATCATGTTTTATTTAATAGAGTCTCTGAGAGAAAGGAAAAAGGAAATTGTTGTGAATTAAATGTCCTTGTCGTTTCAGGCAAGAAGATAAAAGTTCTGATTGATTGCCGAGATGGCTGAAAATGGAAGTATTAACGCAAAACAATGATTTTGCTATGTTTCTATTCTCTGGAGTGTTGCAAATGGCAGAGAACATTTTATTCAGGAAACAGATTAAGAGAGTCTTTCTCCCTTGCCAGAACACACAGATTTGGTGAAGTTGGGAAGCATTAGGTGAAGAACCGAGGAATAGGGCCAGGGGACCTGCAACCCAATCCTGGCCCTGCTATGTTCCCTTGGTGGCCCTGGACAAGTCATTTACTGCCCTAACCTCAAATTCCTTAAGCTTTGAAGATGTGGCTAGATAGGAGATCTAAGACCTCTTCACTGCCTATCCTGCCATACAATTCTTTCTCCTTCTAAATTAATCCAAGCAATAGGTCTTAAGTAGCTGCCATCCACTGGAGGATGCTACTGACCTGCTCTGCCCACTAGAATCCTGAATAAAATTACCAGCAGAGATTCCACCAAGTTCTGCCATTTCTTTCCAACAATATATAAAGAAACGATTCTACTAAGAATCTGACTGTAACAAAAGAAAATATAAGATGATAAATGACCCCACTCAATGGACTAAACTTGACAATTTACCAGAATTAACCTAAGCACAATTACATACACAATGAACTACATGTAATATGCAGAATGGTTTTGGTGTTAGCTTTTACTTCCTTCCTCACTTAAAAAAAAAAGGAGGAAAATCCTTAGTTGAGCCAGATAACGAAAATAGCTCTGTCACGATCTGGTCCAGATCTTCCTTTTTTTCTCCCCTTCCTGAATCTGCAACTTTCCCTGACTCTATGAATCCCTGAGTTCATATTGTTCCATTTGCCATTCTCACAGACAGAGGTGTTGGCTCTTTCATGGATCCAGGCCTTTAAAGTCCTCAGACGAAATTCCCAGTACTTGGCTACAACTGGTCAAGGTTCAGAGTTTAAACTGCATGTCTTTATCTACTACACTTCTTTGTCTTCCTCAAAAACTACCATGCGGACGTGGGCATTGCTGAAAACCAAGAGACGTTCAATTTTCTCTTCTGCAGAGCACCCAAGATGGTTACCTCAGAAATGGCTCCTGTCATCTCCCTCTGTGGCTCCTATTCTGGGGTGTGTGTGTCAGGGGGGAGACAGAGATAGAGATCCAAAGAGAGAGACAGAGAGACAGAGACAGAGAGACAGAGATGCGAACACAGATAAAGCTGTTAAGAAATAACTACCAGATTCTATAGCTCAAAACAGAGTATGTATGATCTCAGACCAACCTTATCCACTGGATCAGAACTCAAATTCAATATGACAGCAGATTTTTAAATAGAATTTAGGTATTTGTCTTCAAACAAAAACCAGACCCCTTTCAGAACTCACTCCAACAAAGAAAGGCACTTTTAAAGTGTTCATGGAATGAATGTTCTTTTAGTTTACATGGCTTCAGCTTCTTTTTGGTTAAATATCTGATTCTTAAAACACTAGCACAGTTTGCATCCTGCACAAGTTGAAAGATATTTCTGTCCAGATCACAGGAGATTGTTTTGCTCAAAACAATTACTTCATAATTTATATGATGTAATATCCAGACTTAACACCAGGCCCCCAGGAAGCACTGCTTTTTGGGTTTTATTTTATTCAAAAGTTGTTTTTGAACGCAGGAAGTCAAGTACAGAATGATGAAATGTGGTGTTATGGGTGAAACTGATGAAGTCAAATCCTTCCACTTGGTGAAATGACTTTCAGATAATAAGCAATCTGATCATTCTCTCAGGCCACCAGGGAAGAGCCGCACACACGGTGTGAGTAATTCCCTAGCAGAGTAAATTAACAAATGTAAGTCAAATGAACTTAACTTCTTAGAGTATAGAGTTAATGAGCCTGAAACGTGTGAAATTAGTTTAGGAGAGTGAGCTCGGGCAGGCTCCAAAGCAACACACTGCATCCCAAACGTGAGGGAATGTAGGTCGTTTGTAGTAAGAAGCAGCGGGAGCAAGAGAATCAATAGTCAGTTTACACCCATCATCCTTGGAGGAAAGGCAGCTAAAAATGGACAGGCAGAGTCAAAAGATATCACAGCTAGATGCTTTATGGAAATGGGTGAAGCATTTCCAGATGTATTGAGTGAGTTTGGAGGACACGTATAGATTTATATTAATAAATTTATATTTGTATCTAATTACAGTCTTTTACAAGACTCCTTCTATTTAGCCTTCAATACCCTCATAATTCAGCCTGAAAGTACATTGTTACGTCCTACTATTTAAAAGGGAAAATAAAAATAAAAACATAATTATGAAGAAAATGTAATCCTACTTGGATCTCTCAGAATAAACTTCTAAATCTTTGGCCAGTCTCTCTCAAGTCAGACTACCTGCTGAAAGATACTGACTTTCATGATTCTGAAGCCAAATGTTACTGCTTTGACTTGGGTGAATAATGTAAACTTTCTGTGCTTCCATTTCTTCCATTGAAAAATTGAAATAAAAATAGTATCTACCTCACAGAGTCAGTTTTACGGTGTGCCTGGTACTTGATGTATTTCTTTTTGTTTGTTTGTTTCAAAATATGTATTATTCTCAAAATGGAATGAAGTTAGATTTCTTCCTTATGCCATACAGAAAAATAATGATGATGATTAAAAGATTTAAATAATCATGAAGACAAAAAAAAAAATCCCTCACAAAGTATACAAAGTTTCAGTTATAGAACAGTGAGTCCTAGAGATCTACTGCACAGCATAGGGCCTGAAGTTAACAATGCTGTACTGTAGATTTTAAAAATGCTATAGGGGCGCCTGGGTGGCTCAGGGAGTTAAGCGTCCAACTCTTGGTCTCAAGCTCAGGTCTTGATCGCGGGATCATAAGTTCAAGCCCCAGGCTGGGCTCCATGCTGGGTGTGGAGCCTACTTAAACAGAAACTTGCTAGGAGGGTAGATCTTACGTTGTGCTCTTCTGATCAAAAAAGTAATAAAAATAATCATAAATAAAGAGGGTAAGAAGAAACTTTTGGAAGGGATGTATATGTTTATGGCATAGATTGTGACAGATACTTCACAAGTGTATACTTATCTCCAAACTCATTATGTTTTGTACATTAAATATGTTCAGCTTTTTGTGTCACTACACCTCAATAAAGTGGTTTTAAAAATAAAGGAAGAAATTACAGAAAAATATAGTTTGCAATCTTGAGGTGAAAAAGTTTATGTAAGCCAGACAACAAAGGTATGAATCACAGCAAAAAAAAGAACAGGTTCATATTTACAAAGATTAAAATTTGCCATAAGGAAAAATAGTTTCCATAAAAAAAAAAAAACTCAAAGAGAAGATGAAAATTATCTTTTTAAATATTTGACACTTAGGGGACAAAAAGGTACTGTACTTTACATTTAGAAACTAACAAAGAAGAGTTCCCAATGTAGAAAAAAATATAGGCAGAGTATGTGCCTCACAAAAGAAGTAATACATGTTTCTTTTTTAAATGCTCACCTCACTCATAATCAAAGTCATGAAAATTAAAACAACATTGAGATTAGTAAAAACTGGTTGTGTCAATGGAGAAATGTGAATCTGGTCTGGGGGATGGGAAACTGGTTAAGAATAAGGAAATGAAAAGGAAAACATGGAGAAGGGGATCAACGGGGAGAAAGGAAAGGAACAGGGGAGAAAACGCTGGTACACTTAAACTGGAGGCAGCCTAGACGGCCTTTGGATCTTGGCATGAAATGAACCTGTGTTACACAGTTTTGGCAAGTTAGTGGCTTTCCTGATTCTTAGCTTCTTCAACTATAACGTAAAGGATGGCTACGAGATTGAGCAAAACAATACACTTGGTTTGGTCAACGCCATCCCACCTGCATCCAGCTTCCAGGTTTAGTAAAACCGTTTTTACTGATTAATGCAATTCTCCCCCCTGCTGCTGGTCATGCAGGAACCAGCCAGTCCTGGAAGAGCAGACCAGGCCTCCTGGATCCTCGTACTCCATCGATAAAACTGTCAGCAAGAAAGAAACAACAGACTCCTTCCCAGGTTAAAAGCAAAATGGGCGTGAGATTTTCAGATGTCAGTCCGAGCTGTCTGCTCCATCACCCAGGGCACAATCCCTTCTTGACCAGTGGGTGAAGCAGACGCAGTCCATTTTACTAATCATTTTTTTCCTAAGGAGTGCCGTATGGATTACACCCACATTTGGTCTATGGTTATTATACATAGTTTGCTTTGGGGTGGGGGCTGTGTGTTTGATTTTTTTTTTTAATTTGGTCACGTTTTCTGTATTTTATGTACATTTATGAAGTGTAAAGGAACAGTCCCTCCTGCTGCAATAGCATGCAGAAACCCTCTTCATTCTTCCAGAGACGGAAAGAACATTGTGACGGGAAGTAAATTATAAATAGGTTCCTGAAGATAAATGAAATGTTTCGTGGGAATAAGAGGCAAAAATATCATAGGAAAGAGAGAAGGAGGGAGGGAGGGAGAAAGCAAGAGAGAGCGAAAGGGAGGAGAAAAAAAAGAAAAGGAGGCCCGGAAGGAGAAAGAGCCACTGGTGGTTGCCGGAGGGCAGGGGTTTCTCCGTCAAAGACTGCCACCTGGTGGCCGTCTCATAACGTATTCTTGGCCTCTGCTAGTCCCGGAAGGCGGCCAGAGCAATCAGATGCCGCTGACCTGCAAGTCTTCAAAGCTAAATGAAAAGCAGATGAATAAATGTCGGTGCATCTGTAGATTCTAAATCTTGACAACACGGAGGCCTTATTTAAGTTGATCCCTGTGCATCAGAGACTTTAAACTGCCCATTAGTCAGGCACGCTGCCACTCTCTTCTCCACTGTAGAAGGCTAGTGCTCTTTATGGGGCATAAACCAGCTATATTTCATGTTAGCAAGTAAAAGAAAACAAAATCTCTTGTGATAAAATAAAGAATAAATATAAACACTATTGCTTTATCCCGCATAAGCCTTCCTGGACCTCTTTTCGACACATTTTAGATAGGTTTCTCAAAAAAAGAAAAAAAATAGTACATATGTATTTGCAATTTTTGAATAAATGAAAGGACCACTTAACATTTTTTCAATGATCAAAGTGGCTTGACTGGAGGTTAATTCTATCCAGTAAAGAGATAATAATGTTGCAAGAAAGAAAATATGTTCATACTATCAAACAGAAGGGAAATCGGATGTATAAAGAATTTATCCTTAACTCCGTGCCTCCACACTACTTTGCTGATTTAAACAAGGATTACTATACTATATAACAAAAACCTATTTAAATTCCAAAAGCAACTTTTTATTTCTAAGCCTTTGTATTACCTTTTTATGTGGTAGGGGGGAAAAAAAGCAATGAGATTTGTCTTTTATTTTTTACTCCTGCCCAGAAAAAAAAAAAAATCTTAGAAGCTCTCATATTCTCTTTAATCACAGTTTCTACCTCTAGGCTCCAAATTCAATTCTCATTTACAGATTTCTAAGGTTTGCATAATTTTTAAGGCACAACACTATATATTTCTGTCCTGTGAGTTGAATACTCTGAATTCAGCTGTTTTTTGGCACACAGATTTAATGACCATCCAGATTCTTGCAAAGAGAACAGGTAAACAGATCCAGGAGGATACTTTCTCTGGTATGCTAATGTTATGGATAAGTTAACTGAATAAAATTAGAACATATGACCTACTAAAATAAAAAGCAAAAACCAATGGTAAGATATTCATTTCAGTACCCAATCCAAAAATCTTGACAAGGAACAAAAAAATAGTTTCAGTGGGTATATGGGTATTCATCATTCATTCTGAAGATTCACTTACTTTTTTACAAAAAGGACAATTTATTGAGAAGACAGACAATAAAGACAATAAAGAATTTCTGGGAATCGGAAAAATAACCAAGAGAGTAAAATTTCATGGTACCCAGTGGTATAGAGTTTCAAAAAAAGAGGTAAATGCAACTAAGAAGTCCAGTAAAATAGTCTTGATAAATGCCCATTAGGTACGGCAATGAAGGAGTTATTGGACCTTATTGGGCAGTCTCAGTAGAGTGCTCAGGGCTGAGGCCAGGACACCGCGGATCAGGGAAAAAGTTGGAGTAGTACAAGTAGAGATAGCAATATTACTCATTCAAAAAACATGGATAAAATAGCAAGAAAAAAAAGGAGGAGGAGGAGGAAAATCAGGGGTCCAATGAGGAATATTTTTAGGATAGGCACACGTCCAAAGTTTAAAATTAAGCTACTCCATGGTATTGCTGCCTCAGCACCCATTTTGTTTGGCCAAGTGGCCCTGGGGGCTTTACATTGATGCTAGCCCCTCACGCAAGCCCACAGAGTTACAGGCAAATGTGAGCTCATGATATGACTTTCCCAGCAGCCCTTGTGTTCAACAGTCTCTCCTGCCTCCCAGCGCCTGTAATCCCTTTGTGTCCTTTAGATGAGACCCCCAAAGGGCTTACAAAACCCCCTCCTGGAACACCTGGGTGGCTCAGTTAAGTTAAGCAGCTGCTTTTGGCTCAGGTCATGATCCAGGGTCCTGGGATCGAGTCCCACATCGGGCTCCTTGCTCAGCGGGGAGCCTGCTTCTCGCTCTGCCTGCAGCTTCCCCTGCTTGTGTGCTCTCTCTCTCTTTCTGAAAAATAAATAAAATAAATAAATAAAATCTCTGTAAAAAAAAAAAAACCCTCTCTTATGCTTCGAATTGACCAATACACCATCCACAGCCCCTAACGAAGGCACGTGCCCCAGATCCTGCTTCTCTCTCTGCCTGCCCTCTGCCTTGACCTCCTGTGTGGCCCTTTGAGGCATGGAGGGATAGCTGTGGCTATAGATAGGTGTTTAGGCGCAGGCGACAGAAGCACACCTGATGGTTTCAATGAGGTAGAAAGGAAGGCAGCTGTTGAAACCAAGGAAAATATGAGGACTGGCTGGAGGTCTAGCCTAAGGAAAGTAGTGAAGATTTGGAACAGGAAAGGATACTGACCGAGGGTAGTCCCCTGCCTGTAAGAGGAAGGAAGGCAAATGGTCCCACGGATCCCAAATTGGGTATTTTCTTGCGTAGATGTAGGAGAAAATTTTTTTGAGTAATTTATTTTCTGTACCCAAAGTGATCCCCAGTAATCACTCACAGAATAAGGTGTTGGCAACTAGCACATTATGGCTGATTTTTAAGTCCAAGTACACATACCACCTGCCCCCAGAATATTAACAACCAATTATCATCATGAATTTGCATCTGATGCTAAGCCTCATCCCATCTCCACCATGATTATCCTTCTGTTCTAAAAAAACAAATAACAAAAAGACACGCAAGGCAATTTTTTCTTCCTTTCTTCCCAAAAATGTTTTAAAATTCCTTCTGTCCCTAATTTGCCATTTGCAGCTGCCTGGACTCCTCTTAAAATTTCTAAAATAATACACTTTACAATATTAGCATATTCCATACACCAAGAATGTTTCATCCATATTTGCATATTTGATTATCACACAGGGGACAGATAGCTAAAACCTGGAGATTTTTAAGTGGCAAAGATTTAGCTACAACTCCAAAATTACAAACCATAAAAGACAAAATTGACAAATGTGACTGCATCAAAATTAATACTGTACTGCAAAAGATAATGCAAAGAGGGGGAAAAAAAAGACAAGCCACATATGAGGAGGAAAATTTTGAAATCATATATGTGGCAAAGGATAGATTTTTCAACAAGAAGCACAGAAACCACTGGACATACATATACAAGGAAAAAAACCTTGAAACTATACTTCATATCACATAAAAAATTAACTCAAAATGGATCACAGATCTAAATGTAAAGCCTAAAAACTATAAAACTTCTAGAAAAAGGCATAACATAAAATCTCTGAGACCTTGGGTTTGGCACATATTTCTTAGATACAATACCAGGAGCAGAATACATAAAAGGATAAAGTAGTAAGTTAGACTTCAAATCTCAAGTCAGTTAAGTGTCTGACTCTTCGTCTCGGCTCAGGTCGTGATCTCAGGGTCGTGAGATCGAGCCCCGAGCAAGGCTCCACACTCAGCATGGAGCCTGCTTAAGATTCTCTCTCCCTCTCCCTCTGTGCCTGCCCCCCACTCTCTTTCTCTCTCTCTCTCAAATAAATAAATCTTTTTATAAATAAATAAATAAGTAAAATTCCTCCCCTTCAGAAGACACTAAAGAGAATGAAAAATAAGTCATTAGATAAAAGGAAATTTTTGCAAAGCATATACCTGATAAAGAACTTATATCTATAAAATATAAAGAACTGTAAAACCAAACAAGAAAACAGCGCAATTTTTTAAATGAGCAAAAAAGATTTGACTATATATTTCCCCAAAAATAGATAGATGGATAGACAGATAGATAGATAGATGATAGACAGACAAATAAGCACATGACAAGGTGTGCTTCAACGTCATCATTCATTAAGAAAATACAAATGAAAACCATAATGAATAGTTAAAACTAAAAAGTCTGACCATACCAAGCATTGGAGAGAATGTGGAGGAACTGCAACATCCACACCCCATTGGTGGGAAAGTAAAATGGTACAACTACTTTGGAAAATAGTTTGCTATTTTCTTAAAAAGCTAAATATACACCTACTGTATGATCCAGTAATTCCACTCCTAGGTATTTGCCCAAGAGAAATGAAAGTATATGTCCACACCAAAAAACTTGTACAAGAATGTGTATACCAGCTTTACTTGTGAAAACCTGGAAGTGACTCAAATGTCCATCAACAGGTGAATAAATAAAATCATGGTACATCCATTCATTGGAACACTATTCAGTGATAAAAAGGAATAAACTCTTATTACATGCAAAAACATTGATGAATTTCAAAATACATATGCTAGGTGAAAGTAGCCAACCAACATAGAGTAGATGCTATATGATTACACTTACAGAAAATTCTAGAAAATGCAAACTGATCAATAGTGACAGAAAGAAAATCAGTGATTGGCAGAGTGAGGATGATATAGAACAGAAGAGACAGAGTACAAAGGAATTTAAAGAAACTTTTAGGGATGATGGATGTTTTCATTTTCTTGATTGTGGTAATGGTTTCACAGGTATATTCATATGTCAAAACTTTCCAAACTGTGTATTTTAAACATGTACAGTTATATTTGTTGATTATACCTCAATAAGGCTATTTAAGTTCCACAGCCACCTACAGTTTCCTCCATTTAAAAATGTCTAAGCAAATCATATAAGGAATACCCATGTATGAATCACCCAGTTAAAAATAAATTATTAAAAATAGATTTGAAGCCCATAAATATACCTCTTGCAGTTGCTAGAAGATCTCACCACCTCCTTACTGAGGAGGATCTGCAGGTACCTCACAAGCCCACATTTCCCCTGTGTGAGTAAACATGCACAACAAATGATATGTAGAATAGGGGGTTTCATCATTCCCTGGAAATTCTTTTGCCATCTTCTTGTGACATCAAGTTCAAGGGCCCCCTGTGCATAGTGGTAAATAGAGAGCCCCTTAATCTAACCACACAGGCCTCCTCTCTCCTCAAAAGGAGCACGTTTGGATTAGCTCCAGCACTGCACGGTCTTGGCACCACTCCACTCCATAAGCAGGTGGGGGAGGAGGGAGCAGAGATGACTCTGAGCAAGCTCAGATGCACATGTGGCCTCTTTTTACTTCCCAGCTGACTGACAACTGTGAGACAGTCTCTTCACATCTGCTTTATTACTCTAGGCTGTCCCTCTTTTCATGGATTATATACTCCCTCCCTGTCGGAAATGGCAATGTCTCTCCTGGAAAAGAAAAAGTTCAGCCCTCAGCCCGTCAGCAGTACAGGGGGAAGTAAATGCACTCACAAGTTCCCATGTTATCTTAGCAACTGCTTTTCTACACGTTTTGCAATAGTACAAGAAGAAAAGCCTTTCTCCCCAATGACATGACCCCAAAACATCAAAGAATTAGTGTCAGGCTTGAAATGGGAAGAATATAGTCCGCCTTAAGATTAATCTCTGGAAGTAAAATAAACAAGCAGATTTATAAGTAATTATGCCTTTCACAGAAAATCTCAGAATGTGAAACTCTCCAAGACTTCAGAGACCACCACGTTCAAGACTCTTGCTCTACAAACAAGGAGCCGAGGCCATGACATTTATTGTGTTCTACTTTTAAAATGTTCTAAATCTCTAAAAGGTCACCAGAGAAGGTCCGTATTTATCATGTCTTTTAGTGCTCTGCTAATGGCTTTTCAAAACTTTCCAACTGCAGAACCATAAGCTTCAAGACAGAGACAGTGGGATGTTCTCAAGAAGTGGGGCTAAAGTGAGCAATCTGTAAAAACTCATTACGTTTTATCCAGGGATGAACCAGGATGCTCCTGATGTAAGTTCTCCCAGTTTTCCTGGGCAAGAAGAAAGGCTCAGCCACCCCCACTTTGGCCATGTCACAACTAGCACCACCCACAAATACTCCAGTGACTGATTACCGATGGCTTCTTGTAGAGCCCTCAAACTCCTTGCTTCCACAGGTCAGGAAAGCTGATGTGCATGTAGGTTATGAGGGTCTAAAGGGACTGAGTTTAAGTGTGATAAATAACCCCTCTGTAAACACTGCCATAGAGGGATCTTTCAAAGGTAAATGTGGAATCGTGACTCTCCTTTAAGATCCTTAATAGTATTTTGGGATGAAGTTCATTCTTTCTTTCTCTACACAAAGCCGTTCATAACCTGTATCTTCCCTATCTCTCTAGCCTCATTTTCAACCTTTACCATTACCATTACTCTACCCCTGCACTCTGAAATCCAGTCAAATGTTTGAAATTCTCCAATCAAATCTCCCTTGTGCTCTCATGGCATGGCTCGTTTGGGTCCCCTGTCCTTGAATGTGTCCCTCCTCTTCCACCATCCCAAATCTGCCTTTGATGAGTGCTCACTCATCTATAGTAAGAAGCTTCCTAAAGATCCTCACCTGGTATTCATGTCTGTGTGTAAATCTCTCCCCTTCAGTGTAGACTGAACCTCGTGACTTGCTTCTTGTGAACAGAACACTGAAAAAGCGATGGCAGGTCCCTTCGAAAATCAGGCTATAAAAGACTATGACTTTGGTCTTACTCACATTCTCTTGCTGGCTCTTCTTGCTAGCTCACTCTCATGAAGCAACTGTGATGTGGGAGATGTCCCATGCAAAGACCCACAAAGCAGGAAACTGAGGGCAGCCTTCAGCCAACAGCCAGTGAATAACTGAGGCCCTCAGTCCAACAGCCTGGGAAGAACTGAGTATTTCTAACAACTGTGTAAGTAAGATTGGAAGCAGATCCTTCCCCAAAGGTCAAGCTGACTGCAGCCCAGCCAACATGCAGACTGCAGCCTCACAAAGAACTCTGAGCAAAAACCACCCCATCACACCATGCCCAGACCCCCAATGCACAGAAACTATGATAAATGTCCGAAGTCACAAATTTGGGGGGTAGATAGTTTACACATTATCTCTTGTCCCTCAGTTCCTAAGACTAGCCGACAAGGAAGATTTAACTCCTCTCTCCTTTCTAACTGTCTGTCTCTGTCATAGAATTGCCAGGTATATGCTTCTCTTTCCCATTTGACATGAAGCTCTTTAAGACTGGAAACAGGTCTTTTTATCTTTTTAATCCCAAGATCCCAACACAAGGCCTGCCACATGAAAAGACTCAATAAATGTTTGTGAATTGCGTTAATTAAATTACAACCTAGTTTCAGAGTTGAATTTTAAAACACAATTTACAAGTCAAATTTGTTTTCTTGCAAATATGGGGGAATATTCCAAGAGTTGTCAAGGTAGCAAAAAAAAAAAAAAAACAAAACAAAAAACCCTATGGGAGGTTTCTTTTTTATTCAGACAACTCTTGCTGACCACATCACTACCCAGTGTGAGGGATGTTTGAGGCGACTCTTCCTGGGTGAGGCAGAAACCAGTTACAATGGAAGCCACTGAGGCTAAACATCCGCAGAGATATAAACCAAGGAATAAGTACCTATTAACCTACTTTTTCTCTTCATAACTGTTTGAAGGAGGTCCCTTCCAGAAGTCAGAAATCAGAGGGGGTAGCAGGTTAATGAGCCCTTCCTTATTAACCCCCCTCCTCAAAAATGGCAAGATGCGAGAGCCTAATGGGGTGGGCGGGGAGGATTCCAGTTACATTTTCAGAAGGGAATTACAAAATATTTATCAGTGACTGTGTATTGATTCTATCTGCTACGTTAGTTTCACATTTTGTAGAATACTAAAATGCATAAAATCAAAAGCCCGTGGATTTGTCTTCCAAGAAACAGTTTGTGGAGATTACAGGCCACTCTCTTGCTCATGGGTCTCTTTTAGCTATAGAAAGGCTGAAAAGATTAGAAAACATGGAAAAGCCAGCTAATTTTCTGAGGCCAGCTGCAAGGAAGGAAAGTAAAAATAATCAACTTCCCTCTCTGAGCTATTTTATCTCCCCATTGTTACCACACCAATCCTATGCCACAAAATTAACAGCGTTTTCCGATGTTATGGTTTCAGAATCCAAGGTGCCGGGAAATTAAGTAATTTGTCTTAGGTTCCACAGCTGGTAAACAATAGGATAGTGACTTAGAGCCAGCAAAGGCTTCATTCAGTCCCATATTCACTGCTCTCACACTGTACATAATATGCTGACCTAGACTATAATTCACTTGTCCTTTATTTTAACAAGCATTGATGAGCATCATCCATGGGCCAGGCTCTTTGTCAAGGGAGGCAGCATACAATGTGGCGCTGGGATGGTGCAGTGGGTGACCAGCACCCCCGATGAATCTCCTGTCAGTAGCAGCCCTTAGATTAGAGGAGGATTTTTTTTTCAGCTGATAGTTTTTCCGACATTATCTAAAAAATTTTAATCCATATCCCTGTTGCAAGAGACCAAATATTCTAGCACAAACAAGACTGATTCTGTCAAGTATAGGAATGGCAAGCTAACAGAATACTTGAGTTAATGATGAGTCTAGAAAGGTAGATGGGAGTTGGATGATACCTTGCAGTTCATGGAAAGGAATTTTGATTCTGTTTTGAACCTATATGGAAACACTGAATGTTTTTGGCAGAGACATGGTATGATCTGATTTGTAATTTTTAAAGATGATTCTGGTTGCTGTGTGGGGAATGAACCTTACATAAGCAAGAGTGGAACTGGGGAAACAAGTGAGGAGGTCTTTACGGCCATCCAGATCAGAGATGGTAGAGGCTGGCTTGGTCCAAGGAGGTAGCAGTGGGTATGGAGAAAAGTGGACAGACTTGAGATATGCTGTCGTGGTAGAACCAGCAGAGCTCACAGAATTTAATGTGAAAAGTGATCACATGGGGTTGGCAAATGTACTGCCCATTTATTACCCTTTCATACATATTTAAAAAAAAAAAACAACTGAAATGTAAAATGTTAAATTACTGTCGATTATGGTTGACCCTTGAACAATATAAGTTTGAACTACATGGGTCTACTTATATGCAGATCTTTTTTTCAATTAATATACTGGAAATTTTTTGAAGATTTGCAACAATTTGAAAATAATTTTTCTCTAGCTTGCTTTATTTTAAGAATACAGTATAAAAGACGTATACAAAATACATGTTAATCAAGTGTCTATGTTATCAGCAGGCCTCTAGTCAACAGCAGGCTATGAGTAGTTAAGTTTTCAGAGAGTCAAAGTTATGCACAGATTTTCAACTGTGTGGGGGTTGGTGCCCCTAGCCCCCATGCTGTTTAAGAGTCAACTATATATCTCAATAAAACTGAAGCAGGGCGTGGGGGGCGGGGGGAGGGTGGTTACTGGCAAGAGCTAGAGAGTGAAAGCACTGGGAATCACACGAGTTATGCTTGACTTGAAGTCCTTAACCGTTGTGCTCCATAGCTTCACATGTAACCCTTATCCAAAATTTCTCCAGGAAACCTAGATTTTTCCTATCTTCTACTCCTGGTCCTTAAACCTTCTGGTTTTTCACCAGGACTGCCATGTGCAGCCATGTCATGTGTGCCCTGCACAACTAGGGGAAGGAGGGGACATAAAGTACTATGGAGGTTTTAAAGACAGGTTTACAAATTCATTGGTACTCTTCCCCTCCAAGTATTTACTTCCCTTGCTTTTGAGTATGGACTGGACTTGGTGATGGGCTTCTGATAATAGAACATGTAAAGGTAACAGTAGGTTACTTCTGAGATTAGGTTATAAAAAGACTGCAGCTTCCTACTGGGTATTTACACCAAAGATACAAATGTAGGGATCTGAAGGGGTACGTGCACCCCAATGTTTGTAGCAGCAATGTCCACAATAGCCAAACTGTGGAAAGAGCCAAGATGTCCATCGACAGATGAATGGATAAAGAAGATGTGGTATATATACACAATGGAATATTATGTAGCCATCAAAAGGAATGAGATCTTGCCATTTGCAACGACATGGATGGAACTGGAGGGTGTTATGTTGAGTGAAATAAGTCAATCAGAGAAAGACATGTATCATATGACCTCATTGATATGAGGAATTCTTAATCTCAGGAAACAAACTGAGGGTTGCTGGAGTGGTGGGGGGTGGGAGGGATGGGGTGGCTGGCTGATAGACAGTGGGGAGGGTATGTGCTATGCTGAGTGCTGTGAATTGTGTAAGACTGTTGAATCACAGACCTGTACCTCTGAAACAAATAATACTGTATATGTTAAGAAAAAAAAAAAGAAGAAGAAGATAGCAGGAGGGGAAGAATGAAGGGGAGTAAGTCGGACGGGGAGACGAACCATGAGAGACGATGGACTCTGAAAAACAAACTGAGGGTTCTAGAGGGGAGGGGGGTGGGGGGATGGGTTAGCCTGGTGATGGTATTAAAGAGGGCACATTCTGCGTGGAGCACTGGGTGTTATGCACAAACAATGAATCATGGAACACTACATCAAAAACTAATGATGTAATATATGGTGATTAACATAACAATAAAAAAATTTTTTAAAAAAGACTGCAGCTTCTGTCCATTCACATTCTTTCTTTCTATTTAATCTATCTATCTATCTATCTATCTATCTATCTATCTATCTATCTATCTATCTTCCCTCCTTTCCCTCCCTCCTCATTATCAATGACTCTGAATTAAACCAGCAGCTGTGTCATGAGGACACTTAGCAGTATGGACAGGCCCACATGGCACAAGTTTTATAAACTGGCTTAGTGTTTGTCCCTGACTTGCTATGCAAACATGGCCCATAACTGGAACCAGAAGCTAGATTTCCTGTGTCCTCTTCAGACTCCCTGCACACATGCAATACGAAGTTTACATTTTTCCTCTATGCATTTTCTCAAAGGCAATAACCGAATTATATTTGCCAAATGTCTGCAAAGATGCAGCAATAAGTATATATCGAATTTACATGAGACATTTCGTACTTTTAGGAAAGTGGGATTCGACTTGATGGAAGTTAGTACTGTGAACATATAAATTTATTTTCTGTGATCTCACTTTTGCAATAACTAATTTAATTTGTATCTTCTCTGACTCTGGAAAATGTGAAGAGCATCTCATTTAATTAATAAATGACAGCTTTTGGGTTTATCAGTGATTGAGGCTGCAAAACTAATAGCTAAAGAAAATACAGCAAAGCAAAAATAGAGCCGTTTATTCTGTTAAAGTTAAATTCAGGGAAACAGGGTTGTCAGCAAAATGCCAGAGCCAAAGATGCTACTGGAAAGGGATTCTGGTAGGAATAAAGGAGACCACAGTTTTCTAATTAACACCGCAACAAATACTAAAAATGACCTTAAAGCAGAGCTTGAAAGGTATTTTAATGAGTTTTTTGGCAAGGAGTGCTGATGAGCCCTTTTTCATAAGTGAAGAGAAATGTCCTAAAATTAACCAAGGCTTATGATCATCATATTGGAATCATATTTCAGGGAAATAAAACCCTTTGCTGGAAGTTAAACAAAAGACCCAGTAGGAATACTAATCAAGCTTGTATCTTATTCTAATAACTCTGACAAGAGGCAGATTTCTTAAGTCAAACTGTTATGCTATTGTCCCCCTTTTAACCTTCTGAGAAATTGTCACTGATTTTATTTTATTTTTTTAAGATTTTATTTATTTATTTGAGAGAGGGAACACAAAGCAGGGGGAGTGGGAGAGGGAGAAGCAGGCTTCCCGCCGAGCAAGGAGCCCGATGCAGGGCTCTATCCCAGGACCCTGGGATCATGACCTGAGCCGAAGGCAGATGCTTAATGACTGAGCCACCCAGGCGTCCCTGTCACTGATTTTAAACACACACACACACACACACACACACACACACACACACTTCATTACTCCATGTTTATCTGTTTGTCTACTTCACTGTCCTTCCCTTTCCCACCAGTGGTTCTTTAGATTCTTCTCCCAGTCCATTTTATTAAGACATACAATCATCTCTCATATTTTTTAAAGACTTCACTTGCACAAGACCTCTAGTTTAACATAGTATCTGCTACCAATTTTCTATGAAGATATCTCTGTAGGTGGACCCAAACGGCCTACATTCTAGCTCATCGTCCCACAAACTGGCTCAATTCCCATAGTGACTTATAAGTTTGAGTCTAGACTCAGCCGGTCACTCCTGCAGTGCCCCCCACCCCTTGGTGCTGTAGGGAGGGATCTGCCAGCTTGTCTGTCTTCAGCCCTCTTCCATCGGCTTGTATGTTCTGGAAATTACTGAAATCTTGTTTCACTCTGCCCTCTTTCAGCACTGACACGGAGTTCTCCCTGTTGTGATACTTATCCTCTCATTTTAGAATAAAGGTTAAAAAATCTTGTAGGCTCAGGATAAGCCCACAAGAACTGATGTGCTTATTACCAACAATAAATTAATAATAATAAATTAACAAAAATAATATAAGAATTGATCAGTGTTTATTAAATAAAAGGCCTCTCTGTGCCATTTCTCTAAAAGTGTAACACAGATTTTAGGTTCCTTCAGGACCACTTAGCGGTTGGTCTGGAAAATCTACATCGATGTTCACAGTTGCCACAAAGGGGAGGGGGAGGAGATACATCTTCTGTCTCAATTTGGTCAGGGAAAAGCTGGCTTGTGGGATCATCTGTAATAAGATGTGTTCTATCTCCTGGGGAAACTTTAAGATTAACAGCAAGAATGTAAGTAGGAGTTCTTATTTTAGAGCTAGATAAAAGTTATGTAAGTTATTTAAGAATAAAAATATGATTTGTCATCAAGAAGCCAGAGGTATTTCTAGGCATTTGATCCACAGCCATAATCTATGCATCCTAGGCAAAACATTCTCTAGCTCAACAGCTGTGCCAAGAGGGGTGTAAAAGATTAAAGGAAAATCTCTCCTTTAGAATTCCTTGAAGAATTCCACCATCAGTCTGGGGTCTCAGTCTGGACCCTAGATTGAAGCAGAAGAAGTGCATAGACAGAGACCATGCCAAAGCATTATCAGCACCTTGCAACTCTGAGTATGGTCCTTGGACCAGTAGCATCCTGGAAGCTTGTTAGAAATGCAGACTCACATGTCCCACCCTAGACATTTACTGAACTACAGTCTGCCTTTTTAACAAGATCCTCGTGTGATTTGCATGCCCCTTAAAGTTTGAGAAGCTCTGCCCTTGGGAGCTGTGAGCGGCCATCTTTTGTCATCTGGGTAAGAAGCAGAGAAAGCTGGTCTGCAAAGAGAGTAGAAAGTGTCACAGGTGTCTCCTACACAGAGACAACCTCTCCAGAAATGACAATGTGGCCATTTACTGCAGTAGAGCTGCAGGACAAGGAAATGGATCCCCAGTGTATTTTCCTTGTCATTTTGGGGGTGTCCATTGTTCCGTTATAGTATCTATGACATAATAAATTCAATTTGTATTTAAAGCTATGTCAACTGGTAGCACTGCTTGCTTACTTTGTCAGAATGACCCAATCACCTGACTTAAGAAAGGTGAAAATCATTAGTCAGTGAAAATGAAGAAGAAAAGTCATTGAAATGGTAACAGTGCTCTAGGCAAGGTTGTAACATGTGTGGACTTTGTCCTAATTAGCGTCCAGTGCGACCTCCTATGAACTAAACATGGAAGGTCTTAGCCCTGATCAAAGTTGCCAGCAATCTCCAATGCCTCTGGGAAGTGTGACTTTGCCTCAAGAAAACACTGATCTCTCTTGTATGTCTGAAAAATCAAGATACAGAGCTGTGGATCGCCTTTGGAGATGTTCAATTTTGTTCTCCACTACTCACCTCTCAAGTGAATTATTCTGTACAAATCTACTTTAATTATGTATTAATTTCAATATTCTTACATGCAGTACACAACTGCTGCTCATGAAAAATTAATCTGGATTCTATCAGTTTTATTTAGTATTCATTATAAGGCAACGTTCACTCTTTTTGAAAAAGGCCTCCAGATAAATGTGTTGCTCTACATAATCAAGTAGTGATCTGCCAGAAAGAGAAATACCTTAGTAAGAATTCTGCCTATGTTTTCCCTTCCCTCCTCTCTTGAGCAGCTTCATTCACAGCCATCAACAATGAATGGGCAGAAGAAGGAACTGGCAAGGACTGGTTAAGGGCAGCATTTGAGGACGCTACTGTGTTCTAGGCTGTTGTGGAGCTGGAATGCCAGAGTCCTATTCTCCTTTTGCTATTAAAAGGAATTATTTCATGTCCTTGCCTTCAACAGCACTGCTCTGGAGATTCTGCAGTAGGGATGCCTTTGTTTAGATGTTGACCAGAAGCGCCACAGCTTTACTTCTCCACATCTGTTATAGTACTTTTCCATGCAGATAGATGCAGAGCAATCTATCACAATCTTTCCACATTGTGTGTGGAAAGAATCACCTAGAATTGCAAATAATAATAATAATAAAATCTAAAGCAGTTTTCTTCTGAATCGGAAAATAACACTTAACATTTATGTAGACCTTACTATGTGCCAGGTATTAAACACATCTTATTTAATTCCAAGGTAAATACTGCAGTTACTTCTCACATGAATTTTGCACTGTTTTCGTAATACCTTAGAAGGATTCATACATATGCTCACAATTTGTGAGCAATACCTTAGCAAAGAAGAAACAAAACCTTAACCTTGAATTCACCATGCCAAATAATTTACAGAGAAAACAAATTTTTACAGTACAGTTGTGGTCTCTTGACAGTATCAAATCAACATTTCCCAAAAAAGAGTTAAGTAATACATACTGGCTTGGGCATTTTTTTCTTAATATAGGAACTGATGCTGCACTTGGGGATATTTCATGAAAATGCTGACTTCAAACTAGAATTGACACAAAGAGAAGTTCTACAAAATAATATTTTGTGGTTGCTTCTCAGTGAGCTACACCTGAACAGGTTCCCATCCTACCTTTACTTTGACCTTCTGATTGGCTCTAGTTAACATACAAAGAGAAGTAAATAATGTGCCAAGCCAATGTATTAGTCAGGCTATTGATGGAGAAACCAACCAGCTCCCAAGTCTAATGTTACATGTTGACCAAACAGGAAACTATGCCTTCTCCCTCTTTCTCAGATCCAATCTCAAATTCTCAAGATAAATAATCTGAAAGGCCCACGTGGAGTCAGATGTCCACCTCTGGACAATTCATATGGGAGGTAGGGTCAAATAGAACAAAAAAGACTACAGGAACCATCAACGTGGGTTAGAAAACAGATGCCAAAGAAGAGGGAGTGACTGTGAAATGGGCGGATGTCCTAACGGATGTTTGGTTAGTCTGGGTTCTACAGAGAAACAGAATCAACAGGATATTGGCTCAGAGGGAAGGGGAGGGAGGGAGGGAGGGAGGGAGGGAGGGAGGAAGGAAGGAAAAGGAGTTAGCTCACAAAATTATGGAAGCTGACAAGTTCCAAGATCTGCAGTCAGTAAGTTGAAGACCCAGGTGAGCCAATGGTATAGCTGCAGTCTGAGGGCAGGAGAAGACAATGTCCTAGCTCAATAGTCAGGCAAGGGCACTTCCCTCTTACTGAGCCTTTTTATTTTATTCAGGTCTTCTTCAGTTGATTGGATGAGGCCCACTCACATTAGGAAAAGCAATCTGGTTCACTCAGTCTACCAAATGCAATGTTAATCTCATCCAGAACCACCCTATGGACACACTCAGGATAGTGTTTGGCCAAATGTCTGGGCTCCCTGTGGCCCAGTCAAGTTGATACATAAAATTAATCATCACGGGTGTCCTCCACCACAAACAACACAGTCCCTTCTGGCATCTGACCATACACACAAAATTAGAAATTCACCTGATATTTTAATTTTTGACAATATGAACCATGTCATAATAAAATTTTGTTAATAAAAAATCAAATGCTATCTACTTGGAAGGAAAGTAGAATGTCAAGAGGGTGCCTTAACCCAAAAAGTATAATCCCGTTGCTCACAGATTCCTTTCAAAAAAGACATTGGGGCAAGTAACCCTATCCTATTTTCCTTACCAAAAAATGATGACGTAATGATGAGGGAATTCTTTGGTTCAGATACTTTAAATTTATTTGAAGATTTTTAGACTTTTTACGTCATCATATTCTTTTTGCTTAAAAGATAAATGCATTCTCTGATTCCAAATCAAAATTGACATAAATTAACCTAAGACTTAACACAGTTGTGAATGTGTTGACTTTTTGCAGTTATTAAGCTGAAGCAGAAGCTGACAAAAAACAGTGTTTTAATTCACTAATGTAAAGATAACTTATTAGTCTGTGGTTTGCATTATTAAACAAGTTTGAAAGGTTAAATACTCATGTTCTAAATTATAGAATAAAGGTTACTCTTATGCATCTCTTTGTTGCAGAAAGAAAATGTGTTAAGAAGAGGAAATATAAACAATTTTGGAATACTTGGGCTTTTTAAAGAATTTATAATCATTTATTCACTGAATACTTGAATACCTACTATGTAGCAGAAGCTGGCCCTAACTTTAAGAGATTTACTTCAAATGCAAAATGTATGTTTTTTTATTCTTGAGTTATTTGATTCTATTAAATACTAGTGCCATTTAAAGTCTTGTCTTTAAAAAAGACCTTTAAAAAATATTCTTTGATCTTTTTTTTTTATAAGATTTTATTTATTTATTTGACAGAGAGAGACACAGCGAGAGAGGGAACACAAGCAGGGGGAGCGGGAGAGGGAGAAGCAGGCTCCCCGCGGAGCAGGGAGCCCGACGCGGGGCTCGATCCCAGGACCCTGGGGATCATGACCTGAGCCGAAGGCAGACGCTCAACGACTGAGCCACCCAGGCGCCCCTGATCTTTTTTTTTTTTTCTTAGAGAGGGAGAGTGTGAGGGAGGGGCAGAGGGAGAGAATCTTAAGTAGGGTCCACACTCAGCAGAGCCTGACTCAGGGCTCTATCCCACAACCCTGAGGTCATGACCTCAGCCAAAATCAAGAGTGGGATGCTTAACTGACTGAGCCACCCAGGCGCCCCTAAAAAATATTCTTTTAAAGATATCAATCTTTTAAATATTGAGCATTTACATACACATAATTATTCTGAGAAAATCAGGTTATACGCTATTTTTTTTTTAAGATTTTATTTATTTGACAGAGAGAGACACAGTGAGAGAGGGAACACAAGCAGGGGGAGTGGGAGAGGGAGAAGCAGGCTCCCCGCTGAGCAGAGAGCCCGATGCGGGGCTCGATCCCAGGACCCTGAGATCATGACCTGAGCCGAAGGCAGACGCTTAACAACTGAGCCACCCAGGCGCCCCTATACTCTATTTTTGAGATTCAGAAAAAATAAAAGAGAGAGAAAATATATGATAAACAAACAGGGAAAAATGTAAACAACTGGCAGAACTGGAATAAAGTGTATAGGGGAGTTCTTTACACCATTCTTCAAAGTTGTCTAAGTTATATTTAAAATTATATCAAAACATAACATTAAAAAATGGAAAAAAAATAAAAATATGATCCAACAACTCCACTTCTGGGCATATATCCAAAGAAAGTGAAATCATTATCTCAAGAGATATCTGTACTCCCACATCCATTGAAGCAATATTTAAAATAGCCAAGACATGAGAAGTGTCCACTGATAGATTAATGGATTAATAAAATGTGATAGATATACATACACATGATGGAATATTATACAGTTAAAAAAAAAAGGAAATCCTGCCATTTGCAACAACATGGTTGGGCCTTGAGGTCACCATGCTAAGTGAGGTAAGTCAGACAGATAAAGACAAATACTATATATGATCTCACTTATATGTAGAATCCTTAAAAACTGAATCACAGAAACAGAGAAGAGATTGATAGTTGCCATGGTTGCCGAAGGATTGCGGGGGGGTGGGTAGTGGGTGACAGTGGTCAAAAGGAACAAACCTCCAGTTATACGATAAATAAGTTCTGGGGATGTAATGTAGAGCATGGTGACTATAGTCACCATGATTAATAATACTGTATTGTATAAATCAAAGTAGCTACGAGAATAAACCTTAAAAGTTCTCATCACAACAAAAAATATGATTATGTGAGCTGATGGATGTTAAATAAACTTATGTGATCATTTTGCAATATACATATGTATCAAATCATTATATTATACATCTTAAAGTAATTCAATGTTATATGTCCATTATATCTCAATAAAACTGGGAAAAAAGAAAAATTGACAAAATTGGTAAGTTGACAAACTGTCTACAAAGTCAGTTTATGTAAATAGAAGGCAGGCTGTCAGCAGGAAGATACTAAATGGTTTAGCAAAATCACGGCAGATCACTTTTACTGAACCTAATTTTTAACTTTCTGCCCAATGAGAAATGTCTGGAAGGAATGGCTGACCTGTCTGGAGCTGTGGTCCTCTGGGAGGCTCTGTCTCCTTTACAACTTCAGAAAGTCATAAATGAGCTCTCCGGCTGGGATCAGCCAGCTCAATTTGACTTCATCTTCTTGTTGGGAGTGTCACTTCATCAAGTGGGTCTCCCAGGGGGGCAGCAATGAATCTATCACTGAGGAAGACAATCAAGTAGGACCAAAAACACATTCCAACTAAAAGTTATTTGAATAAAGCTAAGTTGATGAAGAAGAAACAAAAGAGAGGATTACACTATTTTCACTTCATCATATACAGGGTGGGAGGATTAATTAGCTTGTTTTTATAAAGCACTTTAAAGATAAATGGTGCTGTTAACTTGCCAGAACTCATTTCTATCATGTTCATTTGCTGTGCCCTACATAAATATTTAATGATTACCCTGGGAAAGTAACTCTTGTTTAATCTATCATCCTTTCCTTATTAGTAGATAGTACCCAACAGCCAAATTTTTCCCCTGAACACAGTACTTTTAAAAAAGGCCTCCAAGATAGTTTCCTATCAACTAAGCAACAATCCACAAATAAGCGATTAATTTTTTATCGCTCTTAGCAATGAGACACACATAATATGGTAGAACCATATGGAACCAATATGGAGCTCCTCCAAGGTAAAATAGGAGTTACTTTTCCTCAGCGCCATTGTGGTCCAAATCCAACTGGTCACTGCAGAGGTAAGGCTTTTAATAAAGAAACAATACAGGTTCTGATTCACTCAACTGTTTGTTTTTTTAAGATTTATTTATTTGAGAGAGAGAGTGCGCACACACATGAGCTGGGGAAGGACCCTGGGACCACGACCTGAGCCAAATGCAGATGCTTAATTGACTCAGCCACCCAGGTGCCCTGAGTTATAGGAGTTTTTATTTTAAAAAGATTTTTATTAATTTGACAGGGAGAGCACAGGCAGGGGGAGCAGCAGGCAGAGGGAGAGGCAAGCAGAGGGAGAGTGAGAAGCAGGCTCCCCGGCTGAGCAGGGAGCCTGACACAGGGCTCTTGATCCCAGGACCCTGGGACCATGACCTGAGCCAAAGGCAGACGATCAACCGACTGAGTCACCCAGGCGCCCCCGAATTTTTAACTCTTAAGGGAGATCAGCACAGGCCCCAGGCTCTGGCCCAGGTGCTCAGCGCTGCAGCGCAAAGGATCCCTGGCTGGCTTTCCTCCTGAGCTGCATATCCGTGGCCCTCCTTCCGTAGCCGTGGCAGATGAGCATCTTGGCCTCCCACAGCAGCAAGAGCAGGCCCATGTGCATACGTAGTACCTGGCAGTGGCAGGCGGAAGGGCAGAAAGCCAGTGGATAATCCCTGGCAAGTGAGATTGGCAGAAAAACAGGAGGAAGTGAGCTGGGGGGTGATGATCAGGAGAAACACCATGTACACAGTGACCCTTCATAGGCCACAGGCTTACAGTGTCTGTCCCATTCGCCAGTGAACATACTAACAGGGAAGTGGCAAAGTCTTAATATGTTTTCAAGTGTTGCTAGGAAAACCGTGTCTACAATACACTGAATCGGAGTCCAACTCGTTCAAAACCACTGACCCAATGACCATGCACCTAATTCAAAAACACTGGTAATGTTTTTCCTGACTGAAACCTTAGCTGAGAGGCCAGGCTACAGACACAGAAATGAAGGGAGCTACCCTTTGCTCCTACCACAGTTGCCTCTATTCCCCCAGTCAAGCCAGAAAATCTGACCCAACTTTTCCCTAGAAAGTTCTTCACAGCCGCGAGCAGCAGAGTCAAGGTTATCATTGCTTTCCCCACCCCAGGACTTGCCCTTTTCCCAAGCTATGTGACCTGAGACTTGAGCTCACCCTTGGAGAAGCCGGTCTCTTTGGGCAATTCTGTGCCTTGAGTCGAGTTCCTTCAGAGGGCGGGAGTGGTGTAGAGGGTTAAGTCCTGCAGCTCACAGAGCAAGATGAATTCAAATCTGGGCTCTGTCACATAAGATCTGTGTGACCTCAAAGTTAATCCACATTTCTGAAGCTCAGTTTGCTCACTTGGAAAATGAGGAAAATGGTATTCTTATGATTAAATGCCAGCTAGTACCATGTTCTTCTTCCTAAAATGTAGTCAATTATATTTTAAAGTAGATAGTGAATTTAATGTGAATGAAAAAATTGCTAAGCTTTAAGTGTATACATTTATCCATACAATTATATATCACTCTATCCTTCAGTATCATGACCAAAATTTATGTCTTTTTTTTTTTTTGTGATGCCTTCTTTAACTGAGCATCGAAAGATGTTTCTGATTTAATTGTAGCCATTTTCAGTTATACATTTTTCTTTTTTTAAACCTACACTCATGAGCTTAACTTTCTTGGGAATTTCAGTTTTGACAATGAAACTCTGGGGCATTCAGAACTGCTGTGTGTGGTTATACACTGGTTATGTACACACAGCCTTAGAAAACATCATTCACATAGATCACAAGGGCATGTCAAAAATACCACACTTCCTTAAATGAATCACGAATTGCCAAAACAAGCTTGCTCTTCGTGAAAGCTATCAGACCTGGTGTACATAAATATTCAACCCCCTGGGATCAACGTCTGTATGATGTGTGACTTGGTTAGGCCAACCTCTCTTCACTTTAAAGATTATGATTTATTCAAGAACGTGGGGCTAGCTTAACAAAACATCGCTTGTAATCATAAATATAATTATTTCACACTGCTAAAAGAGACAAGGAAGATGCATGGACTTTATTATGGTTTTAGAGACACATTTGTTCTGTTGGATGTTCTCTTGTTGAGTGACCAATATAGTCCAGAGCAACCTTAAAATCCCATCTTTGCTTTCTAAATTACACATATCATGCTTCAAAGTTCAATCTGCCTGACAGAAATATTTCTTACAAAGTCATATTAAATCACTATTCTTACAAAGCTATTTTTAACTATAACATATTTAACTAATCATAAAGTATTACATACTCATGGCAAACAATTTTGAAGGATATTTTTATAGAAACAGAACAAAATAATGGTTGCCAAAAACTGTAAGGAAGAAGAAATGGAGAGATGTATGTCAAAGGGTACAAACTTTATAATATGGTATTGTTTACCTGAAAGTTCCTGAGAGTAGATCTTAAATGTTCTCACCACAAAAAGAAAAAATATGAAGAGTTAACTCTGAGGTGATTGTGTATCAATCATTTTGTAGTTATTCCACAGTGTATATCGAATCATCACATTGTATACTTTAAACATACAACTATATTTGTCAATTATTCCTCAATATAGCTGGGAAAAAAATATTTCTATCACTCAGTTGATATCTACTGTGTAACTACAATGAGCCAGACACTGGCTATGACTTCAAGAAATGCAGTCTAATAGAAAAAACAAAATCACAAATGAGTGAAAGAATTGATAAACAAACAAGTGAATAAATATAATGTATTATGTTCAAATAAGTGTACAAAATGAGTTTTGGCTAAGAAAAGGGGAAGCAACCACCTGAGGGGGGGAGAAAACAAACCCTGAGTTACAGCAAGCAGTCGTATAGCTCAGCTTAGAAGACCTTCTCCCTTGAAAATATCTTCTAGATATTAAGATGTATTTCTGGTACCTAATATTTTAAGTGTCATCATACTGAGGAAGACCAGGCATACAGCTTCCAAAAGTTGGCCAACCACTGAGTGGATGCAAAACAGAACTTTAATCAATACCTTGAGCCAGCCAAGGAAAAGAATCTTAACAATCCCGGGCTCGATCCAAACCTTGTGATGAGTGTGTGCACTGCAAATTTAAATATGGCCCAGGAGAGTACTTTCTGCTTTTCAGAGGCAGCATTTAAAAAGAGTGAAAAGAACATGCTGAATATTTTTTGGTAAAAGGCACTGCCCTTTTTATAAGCCTTCTAAAATCAGGAAAAACGTATTTAATTTGGAAATAATGCAGGCATATTAGTATCTAAAATTTCAATGCATCTTAGGAATTTAACTACAAACTTTTGGTATAAGTTGAGGAAAGGCATGAGGCTAAAATCAGCAAGCCTCTCAAGTATAGAGCAGTAAATGTGGCCAAAAATGTTCAAAGAAAACACAGAGCAAAACTAAATTGAATCAAAAGAAACTTAAAACACTGCTGAAATGCAAAAGTCAGCTTCCTTGTTCTCTCGTTTTGCAGTTAATTTATCCCATTATGGTCCTCTGACCTATTATTTACCATCAATTTCACTGTCAGGATTTTAGTTGCTCTTTTAATATTCCTTCAGTATCCCTATGAACCTCAGGGCATAAGTGACCCCAGAGCAAACAAAAACAAAAATAAAAAAACACTGAACCTAAAGATGCATACCTGGCACTCTCCCAACATTTAGAAGTGCTTGTGTTTGAATAATCCTGCCCTGGGCTATTGTTCAAACAGCAAAATCTAGGCGTTAAAGGATGAGACTCTAAGATGATGCGTCTCTGCTTCCGCATTCAACATTGTGTAACTCTGGCAAATCACTTGACCTTTTTTAAGCCTATCAAATGTGTATTACCAACATAACACTTAATCTAAAGAATGCGAAATCAAATATGGCCTGTAAAAAATCATAGCATATAGTGCAACACAATCACTATTATAGTGATAATTACTTAACTACTGTGCTTACAAAACAATTCTGAGTTCTATTTCATAGCTATTTCTTGTTGAAATGTCTAAGGAATTTTACGGGCGCCTGGGTGGCTCAGTTGGTTAAGCGACTGCCTTCACCTCAGGTCATGATCCTGGAGTCCCAGGATCGAGTCCCACATCGGGCTCTCTGCTCAAAAAAGTATCTAAGGAATTTTAATCATACAGAGCTTGCTTTGCCCAAATCCAAACCTCGAAAAGTAGAATTCTCTCCTCATGACCAGTTTCTAACAGTACATGATATTCTAAGCCTAATATTTCTTATTCCTGTTCTTAAGTGTATTTACCTCAGTAAGGTTCATGAAATGAGGGGGAGAACATATAGCTTTATAGCCTGTAGAACTGTGTAATTTTTAAATTTATTACTCAGGAAGAACTCTCTGCTCGGATGAAGGGGAGAAGGTGAAGAAAAGATGTCAAAAACCATAGACACCAGACCATCTCTGAGGGGCAGGTGACCATCCACCCAGACCCACATGGACACTGCCTTCTCTTCAAGATGGTGGAACGGGACAGCTTGGTCTGTAAGGATAAGGACCTCTGGCTCAGGTGATGGCTCAGGTGATGGCTTTCCTACATTGGCTATACTGATAATGTTTTAATCGTAAAGATGACGACACCCTGCCTGGTTCTTCCCTGCAGCTTTCTTAAAATGTGAATGCAGCAGAACATCTAGAGCACTAAAAGGAGGGAGAGAGTGAGAGACTCTTGCATATAGCACCAAATTGTGGAATCAAAATTTACAGAAGCCTTTATAGGAACTTTATGCCTCAAAAGGCATAAGTTTCTCGGTCACAGTGAGAAGAGGCAAGATTCCCAAGGAAATCAAATAGTCAAACTTATCTGAATAGTGTTTTGAGGAATGACCAAAGCACAATATGTATTTGGGAAATAACTAAAATTCCTGAACCAAAGCTTTACTTACTTCATTCTCCACTCCATTTTTCCATCTAGATTCTCAACCCAGAGATACCAGAGAAGACCAGAAAGTCAGAGAGAGCAAAACTCTCTTTAATTGCAGGATCCAATGCTCCGTGGAAGTTTGAAAGCCTGAGTCCTTACTGGAAGTATAAACTGCATCTCCTTTACAGCAACCCAGTTCCACTTGGGACAGCTTTCTTTCTAAGTCTGTCTTGGCAAATGAATTTAACCCAAAGAAATGCATTTGCTTACTATTCTCTTGGACAAACAGACTGTTGATGTGCTTTGGCATTCTGAAATAGTAACCCTCATTATTTTCTCTGTTGTTATCCACAAACTTTGACATCTTCCTGTGAGTAGCATTATACATGTAATTCATCAAAGCTTCAGTTCCAACATAAATTCCTCAAACACACCTCGCTTGTGAAGTATCTTCACTGGCTTTCTTCTGTTATATCCCTTCGAGTTAACTTTCAGCTGACAGACCAAGATTTTTTTCTTTTCTATAATCATTAATCTTCACGAAAAGCTGTTCAAATGCCTTCCAACAGCTTCAGGGGCAGAGCCTCCTGCTGGCACTAGTAACTCTCATAAATATTATTGGGATTGTGCATGTACATCAGGGAGAGATTTTTAACCCAAGAGAACATGAAAGGAACACCAGCAGGCTCATTCTGAGTCTGAGTTCTGCAGCTGAGCACAGTAGAGAATGAGCGCCAGAAATTAGCCAGCAATTGAAAGGGCAAACAGGTGTTTCATGCAGGCTCTGCTTCTAGTGTGCAGTAAGAATGCCACACTTTATTGTATATTATCATTACTTACTATTACATCTTATCTCCTCTGGTAAATGACAAACTCCATGCAAGAAGCATCTTTTTATTATTAATGAAGTATCTGGCAGATAGGCATTCAGATGTTTGTTGAATAAATGAACTGGATGAGTGGATAAATGGGTGGATAGATGGGTGGACAGCTTGTGAAGTAAAGCTTATATTATTCACATATCCAAAAAAAAAAGGTATAATTTTTTATAGTAATAATATACTCCCCAACAGCAAGATTAACAAAATATTCCAAGCTTTTTTTTTAAAGGAACTATCACATTATTTATGTTGTATACACGTGTGTGCACACTCGTGTGTGCACGTGGGTGGGGGGGTTATTTCTCAAAGCCACCTATGTAATTTTTCTGGCTGTTTTGGAAATTAAAAACATGACTGTGCTTTGAAAAAATCTTGACATTAGATGTCTAGGCATGTGCGAAAGCCTTAGGAGCATTTTCTAAAGAAATACTGCCTGTAGAAATTAGTGAGGGAATTAGTGACAGGGAAAAAGAAACATTTTTAACAAACTGGGTCAAAAGAACCTATAATCTACTCCTTAAAAAATATATTTAAATTAATGTTCAAAACATTTCTGTAAGAGCTAGACAAGGGATAAAGCTCTTGTGATGAAGAGATTATGAATTTAGAGTTCTGGAATTAAGTTTGCCACATTTAAGTATTCTAGGAAGAATAATATTCTAACAGAGTGCCAGAGTGTTTCTTCTATTTTATTATTTCACTTTTACTCCTGGCAAGTTGGCCAAGTGAGCTCACTGGTCTGTGATGATTCTCTATAAACTTACACAGTGATAAGCAACTCTGAGCACTGCTTAAAACCCTATGCAGATTCCAGTCTCTGCCCCAGACACTGGAACTCTTTGACAGAAAATTTAAAATAACTCTGATTAATGTATTAAAAGTTATCATTGAAAAGGTGGTAGATATCCAAGATCAGAGGGGTAATTTCATCAGAGAGATGCTAGAAATAAATAAAACAGTAATAAAGATAAAGAATGCCTTCAACCGCTCATCAGTACACTCAATACAGCTGAGAAAAGAATAAGTAGACTTGAAGAGATGTCAATACCAATTACCTAAACTCAGCAAGAAAAAAAAGAAAAAAAATTTAAAAATGGAACATCTGAGAGCTGTGGAACAATATTCCAGAGGATGAGAGAGAGAGAGAGAAAGGGTCAGAAAAATATAGTTAAAGGGGCGCCTGGGTGGCTCAGTCAGTTAAACATCAGCCTTCAGCTCAGGTCATGATCCCAGGGGCCCTGGGATCAAGCCCTGCATCAGGCTCCCTGCTTAGTGGGGACCCTACTTCTCCCTCTGCCCCTCAGCCCACTCGTGCTCTCTCTCTCTCTCACCTCTCTCTCAAATAAATAAATAAAATCTTTAAAAATATATATGTATATACATAGTTAAAAAAATAATGATTAAGAAAAAAATAATGGCTAAGAGTTTTCCAAATGAATGATAGTCATGACACAACAGATCCAAGAAGTCCAGAGAAAAGCAAACATGATTTAAAAAAAAAAAAAATTCTAGGCCTATTATATTCAAACTGCTAGAAACAAAGACAATGAAAATTTTTGAAGACAGCAGATATAAAAGAAACATTATATACAGAGGAAGAAAAACAAAAATTACAGCAAACTTACCATCAGAAATATCCAAGCTAAAAGACAATACCATTAAAGTGGTGAAAGAAAAACTGCCAACCTAGAATTCTATATCCAGCAAAAATATCACTCAAAAAGGAAGGAAAAAATAAATACTTTCCAGAAAAAAAAAAAAAAACGAAATTTATTGCCAGCATACCTACTCTACAGAAAATGTTAAAGTGCTTTAGGCAGAAATAATACATTGGACTGACAACTGAACCCACAAAAAAACCACAAGAATTTAAAAAATGGAATAAATGAAGGTAAAATTAATCTTTTACTCTAAAAAATAACAGCTCTGCATTCTGTATTTATAGCATATGAAAAAGTAGAAGAATGGAAAGGATGAATTGAGAAAATACAGTTGGAACGTCCCTACTCCACACATGTAGCTGTATAGTATCACTTGAAGACATTATTAAACATGTATATTATAAGCCCTAGGTTAACCACTAAGAGACAGTACAAAAAGGTATAAATAATAAGTCAGTAGAGAAGATAAAACAGTCATAAAAATCTTCTAGGTAGAAAAGGTGGAAGAGCAAAGAACAGACAGAAGAAATGAAAAATAGCCAGAAAAATAATAGATTTTAATCCAACCATATCAATAATCACATTAAATGTGGACGATGTAAGAAAAGTTACAATACAACAACTTTCAGATTGGATAAAAAGGCAAGACCCAAATATATGCTGTATTTAAGAAATCTACTTTGAATTTAAAGACATATATAGATAAAAAGGAAAAGGATAGAGAAAGATAAACCATGCAAACATTATACAAATGAAAGCTGAGTAACTATATTAGTATCAGACGAAGTAAACTTCGAAAAAATAAGATATGGGATGAAATAGAACACTACCCAGAAGGTCAATCCTCCAAGAATGGATAATAATAATAAAATACTAATCTGTTCAATCTCTCAGTGTTTTCTACTAGACGGTGGGTTCTTTGTAGAGGGACTATGTTTTCTTCACAGTGGTGTCCTCCCTCAGAAACCAGCACAGTACTGATACAAAACTGATGAAAAACAATTGCTTTGGTAACCAAAAAAACTTCAATGAATTTTACTCTTAGTTATAATTTATTCAGGGAATAACTATTTTTATGTGAATAACATTATAATCAGTTGAACCTAATTGAGCATTTCTCGGCACGAACCAAACTGAGGTGGGCAATGCTCGTATTTTTAGCCCACCCCCCTTTCATCCCTGAACTTCTCTCCTTGTTGCAGCCTTTTCTTCTCAAAACAACGCCTATACCCTCACGTCCTCTCTGCCCTCCACTCCATCCACACTTACCAACATGAACGGACCTTTCAACTTGTTCATTCTCAAGTATAAAGTGACTGATGTGACAGTGTTAGCCCTCCCAAGGAATTTGGATTTTTAACAAGAAACAGAGTCTTAATCAAAAGATCAAATCTCTCACAGTGAGGGATTCAAGGATTGACAAGGCTGTGAAAGGGATAGTTTGAATAGAGAATTTCTGGTACCACTAAAATTATACCCATAAAAGAAACTGTCTGGGCTTCTGAAAACAGCATCCACTTTGGAATCTACCATTTTCTAGCTGTGTACTTAGGAAATGTAATTAATTGGGCCTCTTTTTTTAATTTTTAAAGGACAACATAGTACCCACTTGCTAGGGACGTGACAAGATTTAGTGATAATGTATATAAATTAGCTCCTGCAGTCTCTGGTGTAGGGTTACTGCTCCATATATTATTGGTACTGGTATTTAGTATTCATATTGGTATTAGTGTAAGGATTAACATTAGTGACATTAACATTAATTAAAATTAATGAAAAAGTACTGAAGCTAGCATCAGAAAACCTAGATTTGAGCTTTAGCTCTACCACTTCCTCACCTCGTAAGCCTGCAAATAACACGTAATCCACCCAGACTCTGTTGGGAGAGGCAATGCCCATGGGTCCTGAACACCCTGCGTGTTTTTGCTGGGTATGCTGAGAATGCAAAGCTCTGATGGCTTTTTATGGGTTCATTTCTCGGGGTTGTTTTTGCAGCAAGCAACCTTGAAGGGTAAGGTAATATTCCCACTCAAAGAGCAGGTTTCCTGAGTGCTCACTATAAAAACAATAAATTCCTCTTCTGTAACACAATCCAGTGCATGGGCAGCACCCATCCAGGCCCATCTACGTACCCCTAGGACTTGGAGGGCATGGCGAAGAGGAGTCAACACCACGCTCATGCTGTTTGCAGTGCTGCCTCTGTCTCTGACCTAGGATTTTTATGTCTTCTGCCAGCACCCAGAGAACAGAAACAGGCTCACATGTCTGCTTGCACATATGGTAAAATCTCAGAGCTTTCACCGATCATGACACACTCGTAGTTTTCTCATTTACCATAGAAGAATAGCACCACCTGCCCTATCTCCCTCAAAGAACTATTGGAATAGCTGAACAAAATACATATTCATGCACATTGTCAACTTTTATATAAGATGAGGGACTAATAGGACACAAGTGACTGCAGATCATAAGGAGATCCTGTGTCACAGCGATGAGAGACTCTCAAAATATAGTTAACAGTTTTTTGTTAATTACAAGTCAGCAAGTGTCGGTATTTTTTAGGCTCTATCTTAAAAGCATTCCCTCTGGTTTTGGTATCAAGAGATACCAGATACCAAGAACAATGGCATGTGAGTGATGCCCTCTTATGCGTGCACACATGCAAATGAACTTTCTGGTAATTCATAAACTGAAACAAAGACAAAAGTCTCCAAAACATCAGCTTTCCTCTGTTGAGATTACATCGTCCCTTCTTACTGTAGTTTTGATGTAGTGACTTACATATTCATTTTTCACTTACTTAAATAACCTTTATACTCTAGGGATTCAAAACTAGTTTCACTAAGTACCTGGTCTTTTTCTTTTGGACTAAAAAACCATGCAGATGCACAGAGAAAGCCAGATTTTCCCTGCTCCTCCCACCCCACATGCATCAAGGTCAAAGGAAAAAAACATCTGCTCTGAAACTTACTGCCAACTACAAAGAACTAACGGAAAACCAGGGCCTTTGAGTGGTGCACATGCTAGTTCCTGAATCTATCAAGCGATAATACTGGATCTGCAATAACCCATATGCTGAAATCATCAAATGACCAGATGGGCCCTGCCCAAACTCAGAGAACCACTGAGGGTCATTCAAAATCACCATAACTAGTACCCTTGACATTTATCAAACCATAAACCAAATCTGGCCCATGTGAAAAGTGATTAAGTGAAAATCATTAACACGGTTTTAATATTTCATAAGAAGCCTCTAATTCAAGGGCAGCCTTTTGTTTTGACAGTAAACCAAAATGGTCAGAAATCCATATGCATGCGAGCATGATGAATGTTTTATTAATAACAAGTGGCCCAAATTGAGATCCAAACACATCTATCTGCAAATGTCAGATGAAACAGTGGGAGGCCCAAAGGAAGTAATTTGCATGAATCAGTTTGTAAGTGAGTGGGGTTTGGGGGGGGGGTTATTTTTGTTTTTGTTTTTTTGGGGGGGTTGACTAATGAAAGAAGGAGGTTACATGTGACGCTTTAAAAAATCTGAGAAATGGACAGGAGGATATAGCGCATGCTTCTCCCCTTTGCCACTGGACCCATGAGCACAGGCAGAAGCAGCTTTTGAGGCTCTGGGAAATATCAGAGCATAGAGACTGTAGCTTTGATTCCAAGTGACAGAATGAAACCTGGAAACATACAGTCTCCCCAGCAGTCAGAAATTGTGCTCAATAGCTTTTGCTGTTGTTACACTAACACTTTAACCAGGTGTCTGGTCTATTTGCTCTGGTTCAGTGATCCTAGACAATAGACTTTAATGTGAAAAACAGGTAAACAGCTCAGCATTACTAACTGAACAGTGTAACAGTTTCTTCAAGGTTTGAGGGGATTCTTTGCAACCTGCATTTTCTCATAATAATAACTGATCAAGACAGTGGAGGAAATAAAGGAAGAAAGGAGAGGGGAGAATGAGAAACCGAGCAGGATCTCAAAACGCAAATTCTCAAAGTACTGTTTTTCAGCTAGCCTTTATAAAAAGAGCCTTTTTTTCATTTCTGTTGTTTTTCCTTTAATTTTTTAAACATTGATACAATGTTTTTAAACACTATTACAATTCCTAACTGCAACAGTGCCCGAGCTGCTTCTAGCGTGGATCCCTACACCTCAGACAATCCTTCTCTTGGTCTTTTTAGGCCTCTGGCACTGACCTGGGACCCCTCGCCCACCCAGGACACATTCTCATTCTCAGGAAAGCAAACGCTCAGAAGTGAGGAGGGCGAGGTCACACCACTCAGCCTTCTGGGCCTTCAGAGAAATGTGGACATTCTATTGCAACCCGCAGTCTGATTGGGCAGCTTAACCCTTGGAACCCAGGAACCAGGGGCTCCTTGAGACGCACAGTTCCACAGCAGGTTAGTTTGGAATAAAGAGGGCAAAGACTTTCAGCAACAAACTGCAGAGAGGAAGGAGACAACTGGACATCATTAGGCAGGTACTGCCTTGTTCTCCACCGAAGCTTTCAGTATGATGCATGTACATTGTACTTATGTCCATCCAGAAGACGTGTGGCACCGCGGCCTTAGTGATCAGAAGTTTGTAGTCATGGACTTGTTGCTTTAATTATATTTTGTCATTGATATCACTCATATATTACATACCAATATAGCCCCAAACTATCCTATAAACCACCACTCCCAGGCCTCCTCAACTTCAACATTCATTTAGGACTGTGAGATCCGGTAAAAACCCTCAGGCTCAGCTTCCACCTGCCCAGCCACCTCCAGGCAGATGTCACTCACCCCTTCTTAGTGAGGGAGCTTGTAGATATGCTCCCATGTGCTCCTGGATAGTGCTCCTCCTGGCCACCTCCCTCGATCCTCCATTCACCTGCTTTTGGCACTCAGGGAATGCGATGCATGGTGCCATTCGTGGAATGTCTTTTCCACCAAAGTTGAGTAAAAGGGGCCAATGGTTTCTATCCCTTGTCCCTTCCACGACTCGCTGTATTCCACTTTATCTACTTTAATGCCACCCTCTTAAAAATCTCCTAAATATGACAGTCTTTGTCCTAGGTTTATATCTTGTTTTTAATTAAGTCTCCATCCTGCCTCCCATATTTTAGTATTCTAGTTGCCCTGAATAGCAGGGGTCATAAAGTGTGGCTAATAAAATCAGAGAAGCTGGGTTCAAGCCTAGCTCTGCCACTTTCCAGATGAGTGATATTGGGCAATAATTTCTCTCCATCCCAGGGCGCTCACCTATATGGGATAACTATTGTACCTCAAAGGCAATTGTCAGATTTATCTATTACATTGTCAAATTCCTGCAGACCCTGCAGAAGTCCTCTTATCTAATGTATCTGGGACTAGAAGTTTACAGATTAATCAAAAAAAGCCAGAAATATGGAGAAATCTTATGAATTAATAATACATACTGTGGTGAGCAGAATAACTGGCCTCCCAAAGATGTACACATCCTGATTCCCAGAAGTTGTGACTATGTTGTTAGATGACAAAGAGGAATTGAGATGGCAGATGGAATTAAGGTTGTTAATCAGCTGATCTTAACATAGGAAGATTATCTTGAGTTATCCCGTTGGACCCAATGTAATCACAAGGGTCAATAAAAGCAGGAGTGGGAGGCAAAAAAGGGACAACCAGAGAGGGGAAAGCATGAGAAGGATTCAGCCTCATGTTGCTGTCTTTGAAGATGGAGGAATGAAGCCACAAGCCCAGGGGTATAGAAGCCCCCTAAAAGATGTAAAAGGCAAGGAAATGGATTCTCCCCCAAACCTTTGATTTCAGCCCAGTAAGACCCATTTTGGACTTGTCACCCACAGGCCTTTAAGATAATACATTTATGGGATGCCTGGGTGGCTCAATCAGTTAAGCGTCTGCCTTCGGCTCAGGTCATGATCCCAGGGTCCTAGGATCAAGTCCCACATCGGGCTCCCGGCTCAGCGGAAGTCTGCTTCTCCCTCTACCTGCCACTCCCCCTGCTTGTGCTCACTCTCTCTCTGACAATAAATAAAATCTTTAAAAAAAATAAGATAATACATTTGTGCTATTTCAAGCCACTCTGTTGTGTACTTTATCACAACAGCAAAAGAAAACAAATACATATTTATTAAACATTTCAGATTAAAACATGTAATTGTTCATTCACCTGCCAATCTTTTGATTTTGGGCTACAATTTCCAGTTTGATTTCTTAAACTGAAGCAGGTATTTGCTAAAAGACTGTATCCAAATATAAAAATAACTCTTAGAACTCGTTAAGGTGATGAAAAACAAACCAATGAAAAATAGGCAAAAAAGTGGACATGTCACAAAAGTTTTAGGAATAACCAATGAGCATATGACAAGATGCTCATCATCATTAGTCATCAGAAAATGCAAAATAAAATCACCATGAGATACCACTACATATACCACTAGAATAACTAAAATTTAAAATACCAAGTATTGTCAAGGATTAGAGTTTTAATTATGCAGCTTTTTTTTTTTAGTTTAAAAAAAATTTTAAGGAAGCTCTAGGCCCAACGTGGGACTTGAACTCATGACCCCAAGATAGAGAGTGATATGCTCCACCAACTGAGTCAGCCAGGCACCCCTTATGCAGCATCTGAAATAATATATTTTGTTATCTATTCTTATAAGTTTCAGCAATGGTTCAGCTGAGTCTACAACTTACTCAAGAAGCAAACTGATGGATTGTCCAAGAGAAATTTTATATATATTTTATGATTAAAGTTATATTTAAGACGCATATTCAAAGAAAAATAGATCAGATGAGCATGACATTTCTTTCCTAAAACAGTATTTCAGAAGACAAAGAGGCAACATCAGTAGAGTCTCGAGGAAAGAATATTGTGACCCAGAATTACTGCTCATGTGAAAGGAAAAAAAATAAAGCTTTAAAGAAATGCTAGTGAGCCATGTAACAAGGAGCAGGGAGGAGGGTGGAAGAAAGGGAGGGAGGAGAGAGAGGAAGGAATGCAGGAAGAAGGGAGGAGGGAAGGAAGAAGGCACATTGCTTTGACTATGCTTAATAAAGCAGGATGTATAAGAAAATAATCCTTGAGAAAAGGAAATACAACAAAAAAATAAGTAATAGTGTGGATCTAAATTACTACGTATGTTTTAATATCTCAGGATGTAATTAATGATGTGAGACGAGAAAGTAAAAGCACACTAGAGTTCTCAAGCTTTTACTCACTGCCATACGTGAAACGTTTTAAAATTTCCAAAAATTGATGACTTTCACATAACTAAATGTTATATAGTAATTAAAAATATGTAGTTCTGATTAAAGATAGAACAATAAAGCAATTTCTCTTGGGTCACATGGACCAGACTTGGGTCTCCATGGCCATCCCTGGACTAATTTGCAAAGACCAATCATTAGGCATTCTCGGTGAGAATGAGGCTTCTCTTCAGGAAGAACAAGAGGCTTTTAATAGCCACCCATTATGGTTTTGTTTTCAGGAAAGAAAAGATGGAAGGACTGGGTGTTGAGAAACCAGTGGTTCGTGTCAATGTCCTCCAGGCAAAGATCTCCAGGGACACACCCATACTTGAATGAGTTGGGGTTAGTGCTCACTGCAGTGAGGGAGAAAACACAGATGGGGAACCATGGGGCATCTCAGTAAGAAAAAAAGGAGAAAGTGTTCATTATAGAAGTTGGCCATGGGTGGTGATTTGAGGGAGGGCTAAAGGAAGCAGGCTTTGCTATGGATTGGATGCTACCAGAAACTGGAATAATTCTAGCCTTGTTGTCCTAGTAAATCTGACCTATAAGGCAAGTGGTAGGAACCAAAGCCAGAGCCGCGACAGCCAGTCACATTAGTCAAGACAGGAGGATGTCCGCTTTGTTGTGGTTTGTTTTTGTCTGTGCTTGCACAAAATGATCAAGTTCTCCCATTTGTTTTTTCTGATTTCAGCGCCGTCACAGAATGCCCGTCTGACGTGATGTTCAGTTAGGTGGTTTATGTCCAACATGAGGGCCTTGCTGTAAGTGTTCTGCCAGGCCCCGAATGTCAGCAACAGCTTTCCTCCTTGTCCATAGTTTTACCCAGATGGTGCGGATGAGGTGGGAGCTAATTCTCATGCCATTATTTCTACCTTATATTCTTGGTGCTTCATATGCCTACTAAGAGGCACAAATGTAGCAAAATTTCAGTAACAACTACTTAAGGAAAAATGTGTTTGCCTGTAAACTAATGAAACAGTTAATTTTCTCCATGTAGGAAATAATGACCCCTTCCCACTCCTCATTTGCCCTAGAGAATTTCTAGGGCATTTCTGTTTGCAATAAACATGTAGGGTTTTATTTACTTGGTTTTCCCTAATACTCACAAATATTGATTTATATCAGAGGGTTTATTTAACCAGCAAACAAAAAGGAGCTTCCCCAAATGAGCATTTCTAAGCCAAGTCTCTGGCCGGAGGGAATATGTTTCCCCTTTCAGCTATAATTCTCTCCAAACAAGGTACTATCAGGGGAAACTGAAGAAACAGCATGTGCCACTCAGCTCATTGCGGCTGTGTATCAAGCTTCTGCTGGAACAAGGGCTGAGTTACACAACACAGAAACCAATGCAAACAAAAGTTTCCATTCCCACTGGAAAGAGTAGAGTCCAAGTCTCAGTGGGCAACCAAGAGAAAAGAGTACTTCTCGGAAACAAAGTGAGGCTTTTTCTAACCCTACTCACGTTCAGAGTGCTGCCATTCTGACTTTTTGCACCATTTTAACCTTCTCAGCTCAAGGAAAGCAAAATAGGATGAATAAACTGGCAATCGGTAAGTCAGACAAATCCAAAAAAACCACCTTTTGGTAACTATCTCCTACCATCGTCTAACTTGGACAAAGAAGACAGCTAAAGACACGAGTCAGGCGAGCGTGGCTCTGGGGAGCTGGAAAGCCCACGGATGGGGACACGGCTGGGTATCCGCTGTGCCCACTCCCCCAAAGCACAGAGACAGCCCGTGTGCCAAGCTCACCTGTCTGAGGACGTGTCCTGCAGCGTCATTAAGGGTTGGAGAAACGACTCCCTGCAGATTTCCATCCTTTTCCCATTCCCTGAAGCCTGGACTATCCTAGGCTTCTGGTCCACCCATGGTCCATGGGTCAGAGCAGCCCTTCCTTCTGGTTTGGAGGACATTCTTCCAGGACAGAGCCTTCCAGGAAAAACTTCACAAGCGGTTGACCCCTGCCTTATCTGTCCAACTTTGCCTTCCCCAGCCCCTCCCTGCAGGAATACCTGATGACCCATTTCTGGTCTGATACAGCCGGGACGGGAAGGACGGCAGGGACGGGAAGGACGGCGGGGACGGGAAGGACGGAAGGACGGACGGACGGGAAGGACGGCAGGGACGGGAAGGACGGGAAGGACGGCAGGGACGGGAAGGACGGAGGGGACGGGAAGGACAGAAGGACGGACGGACGGGAAGGACGGATGGGACGGGAAGGACGGCGGGGACGGGAAGGACGGAAGGACGGACGGGAAGGACGGCGGGGACGGGAAGGCGGACGGGAAGGAGGGATGGACGGGAAAGACAGCAGCAGCTTCACATCTCAAGATGAAAGTTTGTGACTCTTGATCTCAGGGTCATGACTTCAAATCCCACGTTGGGCCTAGAGCTTACTTAAATATATATATATATATATATATAGCCACGAATCCCAAGGTGGTGCCTGGTCCTGACCCCATCACCCATGTACTCAGGATCTGCCCCGGGCCCGAGGTAGACCCCTAGTCACAGCTTCCCTTTCTGTCCCCTCCACCCCATCCCTTGCCCTGTGTAGGGGCCAAGGGCAGCTGCCCCAAGGGACACTTTGGCATGAAGATAATTTTGAGTTAGAAGCAATCAAAAGCCAACAAATTCAGGAGAAGCTCTTTACCTCTCCTTCAACTGCCAAAAAAGAATTCAGATGGAAGACCTACCTCAGGAAGAGAGCTATCGCCATAGACAACTCTATTAGAATATGAACTTGGCATAGTAGACAGAGAGGGACTCAGCGAGGCCCATTTGATCAGAGTCCTCTATGTCCCATTGTTTCGGAGCGGCCAAGCAAGCACTTGTTTCCTATTTACTCTTTTTCATCTTCCCGTGAATGGTACTCTTTTGTTTTGAAGTCTCAGGCCCTCACCCCCTTCTCTTCAGTCCAGAATGACATATAGACCTCCTTTTGCCTGGCTGTCATTTTAATTTTATGTCTGTGTGGATTCTTCATGCATACAAAATTAAGTTTTATTTTCTCCTGTTAATCTATCTTATGTTAATTTGATTCTGAGTCCAGCTAAAAGGACCGAAGGGCAGAGGAAATTCTTCCTCCTGACTCCTAAAGTGTTGACCCTGACTCTGGGACACGACTTCTTCCTTATACTCCCACAGCTCCCTGAGATCGCCTGAGACCGGGGAATCCTGATGAGGGCCCAGAGATCACACCAGCCTCTTCTGGGAGACTGGGTACTATTTCGTCTCCCTGCCCCTGGCTAAGGACCTAGTTTAAGTTGAATTGGCCTTACCCCTTTCCAAAGCCAAACCTCTCACCTTTATTCTGACCTGAACCAGAGGTCTCAACCCCTCTATTCTTTGTCAGAATATTCTGCCCTGCTGGGTAAACAACAAAAATCAGATTCACAGCCTCTGCTATACAAACCACAAACTGATGACGTGGTACAAGCATGTCACCATTCAAGAAGGATATGGATATGGGGTTATATTTAACAAGAAATCATTTGCTGAGCAACGAGTCTGAGCCCAGTTTCTACTCACTACTGGCTGTGGAGACGGCCCCTGAGAAACAGGGAGCACATATCCATGAAATCAAATGCCTGCCTGGAAAATCTCCACATGTCAATCTGTGACACACAATCAGCTGCACGTAATGGTCACATTATCAACGTCATGTTCAATGTTAATGTTTAAAAAATGTGGATCCTCTGCGTGGAGCACTGGGTGTTATGCACAAACAATGAATCATGGAACACTACATCAAGAACTAATGATGTAATGTATGGTGATTCACATAACAATAAAAAAATTTAAAAAATAAAAATAAAATAAAAAATGTGGATCCTGGGGCGCCTGGGTGGCTCAGTCGTTAAGTGTCTGCCTTCGGCTCAGGTCATGATCCCAGGGTCCTGGGATCGAACCCCGCATCAGGCTCCCTGCTCGGCAGGAGGCCTGCTTCTCCCTCTGCCACTTCCGCTGCTTGTGTTCCCTCTCTCACTGCCTCTGTCAAAAAATAAATAAAATCTTTAAAAAAAAATTAAAAAATAAAAAATAAAAAATGTGGACCCTTCTGATGTGGAGAGTGTCACATCCTCTGCTGCGTGGTAAATCAGGGTTCCAAGGAGCCTGCATTTCCTCTCCCCCTCTTCCCAGGATGGTTTTGAGGGTTATGCATTTGCCCTTCAGCAGTGATGAATAGAGTGTTGTGCTAATGCTGGGTGCCACCATTATTCATGTCCCTATCCTCTGTCTGGACCTTTAATTGCAGCATCCTGGCAGTAGAAGCAAAAACTGTATTACAGAGGAAATTTCCATCTTCCTGATTATAATACCTGACAAAAGGCAGGCTTTTCTATTAATCTTGGGTACCTTCCACCAGAGGGGCATCCATTCACTCACCACACGTGAGCAGGGCCCACATCCAGGCAGCATCACATAGAAACAGACTATGTGGCTCTCGGGATCTTTAACTTCAGCCTGAAAAAGATGAGCTGATCAGGGTGCCTGGGTGGCTCGGTTGTTAAGCGTCTGCCTTCAGCTCAGGTCGTGATCCCGGGGTCCTGGGATCAAGCTCCGAATCGGGCTCCCTGCTCAGTGGGAAGCCTGCTTCTCCCTCTCCCACTCCCCCTGCTTGTGTTCCTTCTCTCACTGTCTCTGTCAAATAAATAAATAAAATCTTTAAAAAAAAAAAAAAGATGAGCTGATCATCCTATCACACTATGGCCACATCCTTAACTGGCCCATAACAGGCATAAAGTAGGAATTTTACTGGAGAGAATCTGTGTGCCAGAATTCCTGACTGCCAGGACCCCGATGAGCTCTACTGAATAAACACGTTTTCCAGCATATTCCAGCTTTCTCACCGCAGGCTTCTCACCGCAGCCTCTTACAATCAAATTCATACTTCTTCAGAAATGCCCTGGATTTGTCAGAGTCATCTCTTTCCTTTTTAGTTCTTAAAGTGATATCCAAATGAGGGTTTTGGGTTATACAAATCATTTTGAAAGGCCAAGGTTCCTTGTTCCAGATGTATAATGACAGTGATTTTTGTCAAAACTAACAAAGAGGCCAAACAAGTGACAAGCCCATCAGAGCACAATAAAAGCATCAATTTGGGTTACAAGACAGTCCATTACTATAGTTGATCATGGTTTCTATTAAGTCTTAGAGCTACAAAGGTTGTAACTTTGCCATCTACTACTCCACTGACTGGTTTCTAGGAAAGCCTCTGGCCTGCAGAAAAACTGCCAAACAGCTGCAGGCTGCTTGCTTCTCTCTTTTCAAATTAAGACAAGTCTAGGATCCAACCCAAAGTGGAGCACCCACAAACCCTGGAGAACTCACAACTGTACAATCTGGGCCATGAGTTAGTTGGAATTCGCTGTCTACTGGGCCCTGTCCTAGCCATGGCAGATACCTAGGTAGAGGAAATACAGTGAGATGGGGCGCCTGGGTGGCTCAGTCAGTTAAGCGTCTGCCTTCGGCTCAGGTCATGATCCAGGGTCCTGGGATGGAGTCTGGCGTGCAGTCCGCGTGGGGGCTACCACCCAGCAGGGAGTCTGCTTCTCCCTCTGCCTCTCCTGCCCCCCCCCCAACCCGGCTCAAGCTTGCTCTCTCGCTCTCTGAAATAAATTAAATCCTAAAAAAAAAAAAAAAAAGGAAATATAGTGAGACCCAGCCCATTAGCCACCTGGGAAGTCCTAACTGCCTCTCTGCAGAGGGACGCAGCAGACTTCCCTCCAGGTGGCCCACACTGGAAGCCACCACCCTTTCTAGAAGTGTGGAGACAGCCTTTCTAGAAGTGGGGAGAAAATAATGAGAGGAGGGTAAAGGCAGGGTCTTTGCTCCTCCATCTGCCCTGGCCCCCCTGAACACTCTGTTTCTCATTCCACAGCAAAGCCCTCTCTGGTCCAAGACCAACTCTCAGGGCACAATCAGAAGAGAATCACAGGGCTGTCCCTAGATGATATACAATGGGCCCTAAACATTAGGCAACTTCAAGGTTTCTTTAAGCTGCAAAGGTTTTACTAAGGAGTCTTTGTTGCTCTAAGACTGAAGAGAAAACACAATCAACTACAAACTTCAAATGATCCATTTAAAAAAGAAAGTCAGGGTCGTAGAGCAAATAATTACTTATTTGCAGTGTCAGGAACTGACCACTTTCTGACAACAAGCCCCCTTTCTCAAGAGCCAAGGATGAATCTGTTCCTTTGGTATCTAGGACAAAATTGGTGACACCACCGCATGCTGGGGCACAGAAAGAGGCAGTCAGAAGAGGTGCCAGTTAGTGGAAAGCACCAATTTTGAACACTTTGAACAGTGGCTTCTCATTCTATCTGCAATCCCCTTTTTTATAAAAGTTATGGTGGGGGGCGGATGTAGAGAAAGACAGAAAAAAAGTTAAAACAAACTTTCAGAGGGTTTCTATTCCCCCCAAGCATCTCACAGTCTAGTCAAAGAGATGGACAAAAATTGCAGTAATTGAAAAACAGCATATTACACTTCACGATGGAAATGTGTGGGCACCAAGGAAGGAGTGGTAAACTGGTAAATGCTGTCAGGTGAAGGCAGAGAAGGCTTCATGGAAAAGGTGATCAAACTCACTCCTGAAGAATGAATAGGAACTTCCAGATACCTCAGGGGGTCAAGGCCACTGAACCTTGGAGGCCATTGAATACCTGCTTTGCTTAGGTGTGCGGTTCTCAGACTTTACCCTGTAAGTGTATTAAAGCACAGATGGCTGGGCCTCCCCAGCAGAGTTTCCAATTGAATGGGTCTGGAGTGGGCTCACAAACTGGCATTTCTTTTTTTTTTTTTTCCAAAGATTTTACTTATTTGACAGAGACACAGCAAGAGAGGGAACACAAGCAGGAGGGAGTGGGAGAGGGAAAAGCAGTCCTCCCTGCAGAGCACGGAGCCCAATGGCAGGGCTCAATCCCAGGACCCCGGGATCATGACCCGAGCTGAAGGCAGACGCTTAACGACTGAGCCACCCAGGCGCCCCCAAATTGGCATTTCTAAACAAGCTCACAAGTGATGCTAACACTGAAAACTGGGACTTAGGTTCAGGATGAGAAATGGAGAAGGACACGCTAGGACATAGGCAGGGCCTGGATCATAAGGGACCCTGGGGTCCATGGAGAGACCATTCAATCTCTGGACAGTTAACGACCCACTGACAAGCGTCAAGCCACAGAGTGCAATAACTGTATTTGTGTTTTCAGAGGTCAACTTTGGTGGAAGTGTACAGGGAAAGGGTAGTTATAACTCAGTTTCACTCAGGAAATGATGAAGTTAGAACAAAAGCCCTGAGGAGTGATAGGAATGTCTAGGAAGGACGTGAGGTTACTTACGTGAAAATGAGAACAAAAGCCTGGTCTCCTGGACTACCCTCTCAAAGGGGGAAATAAATCAACTGTCTCCTTTGCCTCCAGAAACTGTTATTTGTTCTCATCCCTTATTAAAATATGCATGATGTATTCTCTGGGAAAGGACACATGGATTTTAGTATCATTTACCTAACTGCCATAGTTTGTTAATTCTTTTTTCCAAGAAAAAAAGGAAAAATCCGTATTTAGTGAGGTCAGAGTATCCCTGTGGGCCTTTCACATGTACCTCTGTTACCTACAAAGCCCTGGGTTATGGGTATATGGGAGATGAAAAGAGTAGGGTTGTGGGAGCCCGTGTGTTCATAGTTTGGGCAGAAGCTGACCAGAGAAGGTTAGAGTTAGCACAGACTAGCAATTCAGAAGAGGCAGGAAGGGTGGCAGGAATCGCAAAGGTCGGTGCACCTGCCGGGAATAAAATAAGGATTTCTGGGAAGCCCCAGAAATATTTGGTAGGTGACTGAATTTCTTCTAGAATATGTTGGATGGGGGAAATATAAAAAATTAGCAGTGACATTAAAAAAGCTAACATTTAGGGGCACCTGGGTGGCTCAGCCAGTTAGGCGTCTTACTTTTGATTTCAACTCAGGTCATGATCTCAGGTTTTGAGATCGAGCCCCATGTTGGGCTCTGTGCCGGGGTCCGCATCGGGCTCCGTGCTGGGCTCCGTGCTGGGCATGGAGCCTGCTTAATATCCTCTCTCTTCCTTTCCCACTGCCCCTCCCCCGCTTCTCCATCTTAAAAAAAAAAAAAAAAAATGAGAAAAAAAACTAACGTTTACGGACGCTTACCGGGGTCCCCTAAAGCAGAGCCTGATACAGAGGCTCACATGCTGGTGGTGGTTGGGGAATTGGAACCTGAGGGAGCGGGAGACTGGGAGCAGAGAAAGCCCATCTCGGCTGCAGATAGAACTGACCACTGCCATGGGCCACTGTTAACTTGACCCCACGGGACCTCCTGAGAAGCTTTCTAAAAGTCTTCTCAGAACCATCTGTCTAGGAAGAAAGGGGGCAGGGTTCAGCCGCTGGCCACCTCCCCCCAGTGATCAAGGGCTGGCCTACAAGACGTTATTAAACCCCTTGTACTTCCGAGGGAGCATCCATTGCAAACATCAGAGAAGCCTGGGCAAGAAGTGAGAGTGGTAAGGAGCTGTCAGGCTGTCCCTGCACCAAGCGGGCAGGGACTGTGCAGATCTGGTCACCACACATTGGCATCAAGGTGAGGCTGAGAGCATATGCAATTGTCCGTACACTTGCGATAGGTCAGATCCCAGGCTAAGGGCCTCACATGCCTTCTTTTATTTAATCCATATGACAACCCTATAAGGCAAGCAGCGCTATCCCCACAGTACGGGTGAAGAAATGAGGGTTAGAGGCCCAAGATGAGCCAGCTAGGAGGTGGCAGAGGCAGAACACAAATCCACTTCTTTCTGACTTTCTGGCCTCAAAGCTTATCTGGCTTACCCATAATATTAGGCTGTACCCAACACATTCACCCAGATGGTAACTCAGAAAGTCAGTTTAGGAAGCCACATCAACAACCTTTAAAATGCTTATTATTATTTTATTTCTATCCTAGAAATCTGACTTAAGGAAATAAGCAGAAATGTGCACAAAGAAATGATGTTTACCCCAATCTTATTTATAATGGGATAGATAGATTCATGTGTGTGTACATGTACATATATGTATATACATGAGTATCATGCAAATATTTAAAATGCCTTTGAAAAAATATAATATGGTAGGGAACATATAGAACACATACCATGAGCTTAACAACATAAATAAAAACATAAATACATAGAAAAAAAAGACTGAAAGGAAAAGTCAAAACTGTTAAAGTAGGTAACAAGATAATACTCACTTTATAACATTTTTCTTTCTACTTCTCAATATTATTAAGTTTTCCACCAAAAACCCTATTATTTTGATGATCAATGATATTTTTTATTTTATTTTAATAGGCAGTAAGGGGAGCGACTGTTACCCACCAATGGTTCCCCAGTCACCTTCCAGGACCAGCTGGCTTGGGTGGGCTGTCTGCCCTGCAAGGCTGCTGTCACTGCGGAAGGGCCCTTTGTGGCTGCCAGGTTTTGCGTGCTTTATAAAACAATCTCCTTCCAAATATTCGTCTTGGTGCCTAGAGCTGTCTCTCTACCCCTGGACTCCAGAGACATCCCTGCCACCCCACAGTGGACACCACCGCAGCGTGGATGCTGCTCTGTGCGTGTCCACAACAGTGCTGAGAGTTCTGGGATGCTGGCGTCTAAGATCATCGTAACTGGGGGCAGCCCCGCGGACATGAGCTCTCTGTCCCAGGTGAGGATGGAACTGTTTCCTCAACATTCCCTGAAGTCCCAGGAGTCCCCCTGGTGCTGAAAGAAGATGGGAATGTGGGAGGGGCAAAGGGCAGGGGATCTGCATCTTCCTACCCTTCACTACCATCTCCAGTGCTAGTTCTGCCTGCACACCCTGGTCTGCCCAACCTCCTCCACCCTCAGCGGAGAAATGCATCCATCAACAGGATTTCCCACTTCTGAGTCTGCCGATTAAATCCCTCCCTTTCATTTGGTTTTTTTTAGGGACAGAGGTGCCCCCTGCTACATCTCTCTCATAATTGCTGTGTGGCTACTTCCATTATCATTTTGGTTTTGGAGACTTTTTTTTATTTTAATGTTTTATTTAAATTCAAGTTCGTTAACATATAGTGTATTATTAGTTTCAGGGATAGAGTTTAGTGATTCATCAGTTGCATATACCACCAGTGCTCATTACATCAAGTACCCTCCTTAATGTCCGTCACCCAGTTTACCCCATCCCCCCCACCCACCTCCCCTCCAGCAACCCTCTGTTTGCTCCCTATAGTTAAAGAGCCTCTTACGGTTTGCCTCCCTCTCTGCTTTTATCTTATTTTTCCTTCCCTTCCCCTCTGTTCATCTGTTTTGTTTCTTAAATTCCACATATGAGTGAAATCATATGGTATGTGTCTTTTGGCTGAATTATTTCACTTAGCATAATACACTCCAGTTCCATCCACATCGCTGCAAATGGCAAGATTTTATTCCCTCTGCTTAACTCCTGGAAATAATTCCTGGAGATCCAAAACTAGAAGACCACCAGATTCAGAATGCTCATGGCCCAGTGCTTCAGAGTGATGTCTCAAAAGGCCACATGGTTCCCTTTAGTTCTTTAATAAATAGTCTGGGCTATTTGGGGGAAAAGAGAGTTGCTTGGTCGGGTGCCCAATGGAGGAGACAAGGCTATAAATTCTGGCTATCACCTGAAGCACATCTGTAGTTCTATCTTTCTCTACATTATCAGACACCAAAAAGATACTTTGACAAGGGAATCATTTGGAAGAAATCTTGAAACCAATCATTTGCTGGTTTAGTGAATGTATAGCATATTTTAAACAGCATTTCTGTGTCTACAGGATTCCACACTTTATGAGGCCCATATCCCCAAAGGAAATGTGAGATCAGACTACCTAGCATCACAATGATGTGACGGTAAATGTTTCACAATTAGCTTTGCAGGGAAAAGGCCCTGATTTGCATCACTTGCCAATTTTCAGGGCGTAAAGACTCCTAACAAGGCCAGTGTCAAGGGACCATTAGTTTAGATTAGTATAGATCACTAAACTGATCTATAAAATCCTTGAGACTTAATAGTCAGCTCTCATAAGTTGCCTTGAGCCGCTTCAATATACCACGGGACAGGCACGTGACTTAGACTCCCTAAACAGATGCACCTGCATGAAATGAGCTTTGAAGAGAGAAATATTAAGAAGCAGTCTCCACATGGAATCTATCTTTTTGCAACCTGGCAGGTGGCGTGTAGGGGCCTGGTTCTAGTGTCCAGTCCTAGCTCCGGCTGTGTGAATGGCCATGTCTGTTCCCACAGCAATGGGCATACGGTCGTCCGTAGAGCAGATCCGAGGTTCCTTTGAGCATTGTTCCTGACTTCAGGGCCTCGCGCCTCTCCTTCAGGTTCTGTGACCTTCTTCATCTCCCTTAATAAATCTCTTTTGTGGTTTGCTTGAATAGGGTGAATTCTCTTATTTGCAAATAAGAGCCCTAGCCAATTCTGTTTGAGGCAGAAGTAGATAACTTGGAAGCAGAATTAAATATTACTTCCATGACATGTCTTTAGAGTTTATGATTTTCCCCACATCGGGGTGAATTCAGGTCTCGTGCAATCTCATGTGCTCCCACTGATAGGAGCGGTGGACAGAAACAAACTCAAGCTCGGATGACTCTGCAGCTCCAGATGCATGAAGGGGGCAGCTTTACAGTGCAATGAGGCATCTTTTAAGAAAGCCTGTTTCTCCCAGAAAGCCCTGGGGAGAGTGAGGAGTAATTCCCTCCACCTCAGCCATGCCAGCTCTCATATTCACCAAAGGCACCATGAAAAACTCTTCAGAAGAGCAATACAGGAATCATGCACATTATCCACTCCATACATTTAACCTCTCCCAAATAATGGATTCCTCAAACTTTACCTTAGATATTATTCTAGCATTTTCTGGACCTCTCACCTCCAAGGGACTTGCAATACTTGCTAAAAATTATATCTGTCTTGCCAGACCTCCTGAAGACCAGGAATTTACATTTTCAACTTGTTCTTAAAATTGTTGAGAACCAAACTTAACTTATGATCCATATCACAAAATATCACAAAATTAAAAATATCACAAAAAAGGGCAACATCCCACAAAAAAATATATTTAAAAATTTAACAGACAATCCTAGTAATTTGTAACACAAATTACAAGCTTAGACATTTGGGCATAACACTGTTGTGAAATGATTAATAAAAAAAAATTTAACCCATAGTTTCAGGCCAATAAAATTCTCCAAAATGCCTAGGGGGGTGAAGAGAAGCTGAGAGGAACCCAGTGTATTTTGCTGAAGTCACCATCCTCCCCCATCTTTTTCTCCATATCTACTAACTTCCTGTCTCCCCAGGTAGTTCCCTAAAGAGAACTCTACCCAGGCAGTTTCCAAATGTTGCTGCTTCTTAATATGCCTGAAAGATATGGTGGACTTAAAAGTAATAATAGCTAAGCTTGAAGGAGGTCTGTTTACAAGACACCGTGCTAAGCGCTTTGAATGGATGATTTCATTTAATCCTTACAACTTTGTGATGTAGGCACAATCATTATATAGATGAGGAAACCAGACATAGCAAATTATCCCAGTTCTCAGGAAGTTAGTGGCAAAGGTAGGATACAAACTGTGGCAGTCTAACTCCAGAGTCTATACTCTTAAGAGCTGCACCACACTGATAGTACTTACAGTGGTTAGATCAAAGAGGAGAGAGCCAAAGCAATCTTGAGAAAGAAGAATAAAGCAGGAGGTATCAGGCTCCCCGATTTCAACTATACTCTAAAGCTCTAGTACTTAAAACAGTGTGGTTTTGGCATAAAAATAGACACATAGATCAACAGAACAGACAATCCAGAAATGAACCCAGGTTATAAGGTCAATTAATCTTCAACAAAGGAGGTAAGAATACACAATGGAGAAAAGACAGTCTTTTTAATAAATGGTGTTGGAAAAACAGGAGAGATATATGCAAAAAGAATGAAAGTGGACAACTTTCTTACACCACATGCAAAAGTGATGGATCAAAGACTTAAATATAAGACTGGAAACCATAAAAATCCTAGAGGTAAACAGGCAGTAAGCTCTTAGACATCAGTCTAAGCAGTATTGTTCTAGATCTGTCTCCTCAGGCAAGGGCAGAAAGGGGCAAAAATAAACAACTAGGACTATATCAAACTAAAAAGCTTTTGCACAGCAAAGGAAACCATCAACAAAACGAAAAGGCAATCTACTGAATGGGAGAAGGTATTTGCAAATGATATAATCTATAAGGGGTTAATATCCCAAATACATAGAGAACTCACGTAACTCAATATCAAAAAAACAAATAATCCAATTAAAAAATAGGCAGAGGACCCAAATAAACATTTTTCTAAAGAAGACACATAGATGGCCAACAGACACATGAAAAGATGTTCAACATCCCTTATCATCAGGGAAATGTAAGTCAAAACCACAGTGAGATATGACCTCATACCTGTCAGAATATTCTGGCTATTATTAAAAAAAAAAAAACAGGAAATAACCAGTGTTGGTGTAGATGTGGAGAAAAGGGAACCCTCTTGCACTGTTGGTGGGAACGCAAACTGGTGCAGCCACTATGAAAACATTATGGAGTTTCCTCAAAAGATTAAACATAGAGCTACCATATAATCCAGCAATTCCACTTCTGCGTATTCATCTGAAGAAAGTGAAAATGCTAATTCAAAAAGATATATGCACTCCTATGTTCATTGCAGCATTATTTACGATAGCCAATATATAAAAGCAACCCAAATGTCTCTCTATAAATGAATGAATAAGGAAGATATAATACACACACACACAAACACACACACATGGACTATTACTTAACCATAAAAAAGAATGAAATCTTACCATATGCAACAACATGGATGGACCTGGTGGGTATTATGCTAAGTGAAATAAAGGCAGAGAAGGACAAATCCCATATGATTGCACTTATATGTAGATTCTAAAAAACAAAGAAATGAACAAATAAAACAGAAACAGACTCATACAGACAGTGAACAACCTGGTGGTTGCCAGAGGGGACAGGGGTAAGAAGGTGGGCAAAATAGAGAAAGGGGATTAAACAACACCAACTTCCAGTTACAAAATAAATGAGACACGGGGATACAATGTACAGCTTTGAGAATATCGTTAATAACTGGTAACAACTTTGTATGGTGACAGATGGTACCTAAATTTATTTTGTCGATAACTTCATAATGTATATGAATGTTGTACATCTGAAACTAACATAATCTTGGTTTTTTTGTTTCAAGTTTTTATTTAAATTCCAGTTAGTTAACAGAAACATAATATTGTATGTCAACTACACTTCAATAAAAGGAAGGGAAGGGAAGGGAGGGGAGGGGAGAGATGAAAGAAAGAAAAGAAAAAAGAAAAGAAAAGAAAAGAAAAGAAAAGAAAAGAAAAGAAAAGAAAAGAAAAGAAAAGAAAAAGAAAGAAAGAAAGAAAGAAAGAAAGAAAGAAAGAAAGAAAGAAAGAAAGAAAGAAAGAAAAGAAAAGAAAGGAAAGAAAGAAAAAAGAAAAGAAAAGGAAAGGAAAGGAAAGAAAAGAAAAGAAAAGAAAAAGAAAGAAAGAAAGAAAGAAAAAGAAAGAAAGAAAGAAAGAAAGAAAGAAAAGAAAGAAAAAAGAAAAGAAAAGAAAAAAGAAAGAGAAAGAAATGAGGAAATGAAGTGTGCTACAAGGAAGCTGCCTAATACACATAGAAGGACCTACCCGAAAGCCCAAGGCTTGCAGACAGTCTTGGAGAGTTTTACAGGCACTGGTGTCCTCATTAGCTAGCGAGGACTAGTCTGTGACACATGGATGGTAGCAGCACTTGTGACCCCACTCACAGTGTGGCCTGAAGAGTCACAAGCCACATACGTATAGTAAAGTGGCTACAGTTCTTACTACAGAGGACGGATTCGGTCATTGCCATCTGATCCTTTTGTTGTCTTCATTAAAAACTAGGGGGAAGAACACCTTCTAGGGTTTCTGCCTAAAGAGTGCACCCAGGGGGCTCCCTGAAGCAGCCCCTGGCTCAATCCCACCTCCTCCACTATCTTGCTTTCTCAGGTTTCACAGGAGCTAAAGCCCCTCCCTTGAAGCAGGGCAGCACAGACCAGGGCTCAAATCCTAACTCTACCACACAAGCCCTGCAACCTTGGGGAGGTTAATTGACCTCTCTGAACTGTAGCTTTCATGCGTGAGAAAAAGATGACCATTTGTAACTCACAGGAACAGTATGAGGATTAAATGAAAATAGCACGTAGGTCCTGGCAAAGAGTAAACAATAAATAGTAACTACTTGGACCATCACAAAAGCCCACATCTCTTCCTAAATCATTCATTCATTCAATTCCTTTATACACAAGTGCCTTCAACAAATTTCTGAGTTGTGTGCTTTTGCTTTGTGTATATGCATATCAACAAGACATGGAGAGATGGCGGGTGTGGGTAAGTGTTATCAGGCCTGTGCTCACTTCCTTTGCAAAAGCAGTATCTGGAAGATGTAGCCACACCCAGGGCAGGACCCGTTCAGAGAGACATCTACCGCAGTCTGGCCTAGGGGATCCCAGGAAGCAAGCTATCTCTTCTTCCATGTTCTTTACCTTTTCTCTCCGAAAAAGCAGGAACATGGTTTCTTTTTATATGGGAATAAATGGGATGCAGAAAGTTTTTCTTCCATTCACAGCTTCACTCCCATCCCTCTGCTACCTGTGCACACGCTGCCTGGCTCTCTGTGTCTCTCCATAGTGTGCTATCTTGAGACTCTGTCTGTAACAAAGAGAAGTAAATCAAGTCCACATTCAAAAACCACACTGAAGAGTAAAACAAACTCAGATAAAAGACTTTACCTCTTCTGGTGAAGGAGGACTGCCAGCCCCGTCAGCTAAAATAAGACTTGAATGATGCCTTTATATAGAGTGCATTTTCTGGCTTGCCCCCTGTGCCTCTTAGGTCGGCTTTTTTCACATATTTTTGACATTTATTCATAGGAATAAATGGCTTGTTTGATCTTTCTGGATTTCCCCTTCAGTGACTAACCAAGACAAGAAAAAAATATAAATACATAATTTCCAAGCTCTCAAACCATCTGCAAAGGATGATAAGAAATGAACAGACTCTGTTCTTTGGCCAATAGTTCTCATATCTTTTATACCTAACTATAAGCTCACTGCCTTCAAATTTCATGGACTAGAGCAGGGATTCTCAACCTCAGCACTACTGACATTTGGGGAGGGGGATTTCTTTGTTGTGGAGAGCTGTTCTATGCATTGTAGGGTTTTGGTAATATCTATAGCCTCTACTCACTGATGCCAGAGCACTCCCCATCCGAGTGTGCCAACCAAAACTATTCCCAAACATTGCCAAATGTCCCCTGGGCGACAAAATTCCCCCTGGTTGAGAACCACAGGACCAGAGAGACATGTAAATGAATACTTATCATGAAATGAGAAGGTGGCGAAAGGCAGAAATGTGTCAAGCACTACAGAAAGAAAAACTCCATCAGGGAAAATGAGGAAAACAGAGGAGATGACAATTGAACTCGAATTAGAGCTTTTGTTGTCAGAAATAATTACCTATTTTGAACTTAAATTAGCCTTCTTTTTTTTTTAAGATTTATTTATTTATTTGAGAGAGAGCTCACACAAATGTGGGGAGGGGAAGAGGGAGAGAATCTCCAGCAGACGCTGAGCATGGAGCCCAACTCAGGGCTTGATCCCAGGACCCTGAGATCATGACCTGAGCTGAAGTCAAAAGTTGGATGCCTAACCGACTGAGCCACCCAGGCACCCATCAAATTAGCCTTCTGACATAACTATCCTTTGGTCTAGATTCTCCCCTCATTTGATCCTTTGAAACCATTAGTGAGCACAAAAACTGTCTCTCTATACAAGTATTTCCCAGCTCACATGATACTGTCTGAATTCGCTACTTTGGACTCTGGTCTTGAAAGAGAAAAGAATGGAGGGAAAAAATCACTGGTTGAGCCTCAGCCGTTGTCCATGAAGAGGAGGACAACACAGGGCGCAGGTCCTCGAAGAAAAACTGAGCAAGCAAGATGGTATCATCTATCACTAAGCATAAGCATCCACATTTACATTAAAAACGAAAGTCTGTACAAGAACTTGAATAGTCTGATACATTTTTCTACTAGGAAATGAAACAAAAGTGAGCTGTAGCTATTGAGTTTTTTGAAATGTCCTGAGTTTAAGCTACTGAATTCAACACTTACTCAGAAACCCTAGGCTTGTGACCAGTGCTGTTTGCAGTGATGTTCCCTTTGTTCTCCTTCCAAGTTTAAACTGTTTGTTCCTCTTCAGGTTAAGAGAAGTTCCAGATGAAACAGCAGGTGCTCAGACACTCACTGCCAGAGGCCATTCACGGCAGGTAGCCACACAGTGTCACTGTCTCACGTATGCAAAGCTGTGTGGGTACACGGGAACCCATTTAACTGACTTTTAATGCCGATAAATGTACAAAGTCAAAATGAAGGGACCAGAGGGAGGCCCTTCTAGAATGATGGAATACGAGCCTCCAAAGATCCATTCCTCCATAAAAGCAAGGAGAACATTGGCAAAAACACATGTCAAAATTCACTTTTTCAGAACTCTATAAATTAAAGGCTTGCAATGATCCAAGAAGTATTTATTCAAGTGATGAATCTGGGTAAAAATGGGTGAGCTTAAAGGTATTTGAACTTGTCCTATTACCACTAGTTTTGAATCAGAAAGTTTGCACCACTATTTGTTAAACAAACGGATGCAATTTGCTCTGGTTGATTAAGCATCAGTTGGTTTACCATATGGCTGAAAATATGCATTAACAGCAAAGAAACAATTTCACTATCCATAAACCCAGCTTTGGCAATTAAGTTTTTTACCAGTAAGTGAATTGACCTGGTAATTTTCCTTGTGGCCTATGGAATTCACATAGATCCTAAGAGATGACTTTAATAAGGAGAGAATCTGAGAGCTTAAGGATAACACCACACGTCCTGAGTTCTTTTTAAGTTCTTGATACGCGATCATCACTAGTTTCACTAGAAAATATGTCCATGGGCGTTTGACTGGGCCTCTGCTACTGAGCTTAGAATTATGAAATAAGAGATGCAGGGGGAGTAACAAATAACCCTCCACTATAACTACTACTCCTGATGGGATGTAACCCTCTATGCAAGAATGAAAAAGGAAAAGTTAAATTGCCTACAACTGTTAGTGAGTGTTTCAGGACTTTTCACACCTTTTTTTTTTTCCAATTCTTTTTTGCCAAGAGTATAAGTCTCTCTCACATTATCTGTGACTGTATTAGTTGCCATGCTTTTCTAGCTCTCACTACTTCTGGAAATAAACAACCCATTAGATTTACGTCATTGCTAATTTGTCTCTGTATAACACAGATAGGTGATTTGTAGCCTGGAAATCAGCACTAGTTCTCCTGAGTCTCCTTTAGTGAAAAGTTGACACCAGAATGTTTTAACAAAATATATAATAACCTGACTTCTACTTAGGAGATCTGTCCTCACAAAAGGTAAGTATTGTTTCTAGTGTATCAACTTTGCTTGCTTCTAGTGTTACTAAAGAGAGCTTATTTCGTTAACCTTTTGTACGTTTTCCCTATTATCTTATACCCAGGCCCCTTTTTTCACAATGTAAATGTAAATTTTTACAAATGTAAAAATTAAAATTAGCTTAGGTTAAGATGGCAGAGGAGTAGGGGGGACCCTAAACGTGTCTCGTCCCTCAAACACAGCTAGAGAGTTACCAAATCATTCTGAACACCCAAGAAACCAATCAGAGGTCTGAGAGAACAGAACTTACAAGTATACAAGTAGAAAAGCTACCACCTTTTGGAAGGTACGAGACGCACAGAATAGACATGGAGGAGATGTTATCTGTTGATACCATGGCAGGGAGGGTGCCTGCTTACAGAGGCTACCACAAAGTATTATAAGCAGAGGAGTGCAAAATCTGAACTTTTAGACGTCCGCTACCATGGGGGATGTGCCCGGCTTACAGGTGCTCAGGTGACGAAGCAGAGCGGAATCCCAGGAGTGACAGCATGGTCTGAGGACCCCTGGGGTTGCAAGAACAGGTGGCTCCAACGTGCTGCACTGTTCCCAGGCACAGGAGTGGGGAAGCCGGCTGGAAGTAGCAGGTCTTGGCACTGGCTTTCTGCTCTGTTTTGCCATAAACTGCAAGCCACCACACGGTCCTGCAACTGCTTTCCTGGTACAGATCTGCATACAGCAAAACCCAGAGAGACCCTCCCTGGAGGAACAGCATGGGTCCGTGGTGCAAGAGTCCCTAAAACTTGGAGTTTTGAAACTCAGTCCCTAAAATTTGGAGTTTTGAATCTCAGTGTCTGAGATAAAAAAGGTTGGACAAAGGCAGGGTGAGCGCAGGGTTCGGACAGAAACCACGGAGATGAGGGGGGTATTGACTCCTCTTCTGTGAAGGCTCATGAAGAGTGGGGGGGCACAAACTTTCAGCTCCCAGGCCAGGGAGCAGGGTGCCACCATATTCATCCCGCTCATCAGTGCTGAAGGCCTTCAGGGAGCAAAACAGCGCCACCTAGGGGATGCCCGAGCCGCTTACACCAAGCCCCGCCCCCCGCCACGACCCCCAGAGGCACATTTCCATTGAAAGACGTCTGCCTGAGAATCAGCACAGTGGGCCCCTCCCCGCCGCAAGAAGATCAGCACAAACAACGGTCCCACCAAGTATATTGATGAGAGTGCTGCAAAGCTTCAGCTCTAGGGGAAGTAGGATCTAGCTTCCTTTTTACTTTTACTCTTCATTTTTTTATTATTTTTTTCATTTATTTTATTTTTTTAATTCCTGCTTTAAATTTTTTTTATTTTGGGATCTAGATTTTTTTTAACAAGCAGATGAAAACACACCCAGGATCTAGTTTTTTTGGTTTGGGGTGGGGGGTTGTCTTTGTTTTTTTGTTTTGTTTTGTTTTTCTTTCTTCTTTTCTTTTCTGGACAAATGACAAGATGGAGAAATTCACCCCAAAAGAAAGAACAGAAAGTAAAACTCACAGCCAGGGATTTAATCAATACAGATATAAGATGTCCAAACTAGGTTTTAAAACAATTATAATGATATTAGCTGGGCTTGAAAAAAGCATAGAAGACACTAGAAAATCCCTTACTGCAGAGATAAAAGAACTAAAATCTAGTCAGAATGAAATTAAAAATGCTATAACTGAGATGCAAACACAAATGGAAGCCAAAAAAGGGGGATGGATGAAGTAGAGTTGCGAATCAGGTGATACAGAAGAAAAAATTATAGAAAATAATGAAGATGAAAAGAAAGGTAATGGATCATGAAGGCAGACTTAGGGAACTCAGCAACTTATTAAGACACACTAATATTCATGTCATAGGAGTCCCAGAAGATGAAGAGAGAGAGAGAAAAGGAGGTAGAAGGTTTATTCAAACAAATTATAGCTGAAAACTTACCCTAATCTGGAGAAGGACACAGAAATCAAAATCCAAGCAGCACAGAAAACTCCCATTAAATTCAGCAAAAGCCAAACACTGCCGAGGCATACCATAGTCAGATTCACAAAATACACACACAAGGAAAGAATCCTGAAAGCAACAAGGGAAAAAAAGTCCTTAACCTGTGAGGGAAGACACATCAGGTTCACAGCAGATAACTTGGTAAGAGAGTGACAGAATATATTCAACATGCTGAATGGGAAAAATATACAGCCAGGGCGCCTGGGTGGCTCAGTCATTAAGCATCTGTCTTCGGCTCAGGTCATGATCCCAGAGTCCTGGGATCGAGCCCCACATCGGGCTCCCTGCTCAGCGGGAAGCCTGCTTCTCCCTCTCCCACTCCCCCTGCTTGTGTTCCCTCTCTCGCTGTGTCTCTCTCTGTCAAAAAAAAAAAAAAAAGTGTTTAAAAAAAATATATATATATACAACCAAGCAAGGCTGTCATTCAGAATAGGAGAGATAAAGAGCATCACAGACAAACAAAAACTAAAGGAATTCGTGACCACTAAACCAGCCCTGAAATAAATTTAAAGGGAGACTCTTTTGAGTGGACAAAAAAAAGACCAAAAGCAACAGAGACTAGAAAGGACCAGAGAATATCACCAGAAACACCAATTCTATAGGTAACACAATGGCACTAAATTTATATCTTTCAATAATTCAACAATGTAAACAGACTAAACGCTCCAATCAAAAGACATAGGGTATCAGAATGGATTAAAAAAAAAAAAATCCATCTATATGCTGCCTACAAGAGACTCATTTTAGACCTAAAGATACCTGCAGATTGAAAGTGAAGGGATGGAGAACCACCCCAGAGGGGCACCGGGGTGGCTCAGTCATTAAGCGTCTGCCTTCGGCTCAGGTCATGGTCCCAGGGTCCTGGGATCGAGCCCCGCATCGGGCTCCCCACTCAGCGGGAAGCCTGCTTCTCCCTCTCCGACTCCCCCTGCTTGTGTTCCCTCTCTCACTGTGTCTCTCTCTGTCAAATAAATAAATAAAATCTTCAAAAAAAAAAAGAAAGCAAGCTAGTGTAGCCATACTAATATAAGACAGATTTTAAAACAATCTGTAACAAGAGAAAGGAGGATATTATATCATAATTAAGGGGTCTATCCATTAAGAAGATCTAACAATTGTAAATATTTATGCCCCCAACTTGGGAGCACCCAAATCTGTAAGTCAAATAATAATAAACATATAACAAACTCATTGATAATAATACAATAATAGTAGGTGACTTTAACACCCCATTTACAGCAATGGACAGATCATCTAAGCAGAAAATCAACAAGGAAACAATGACTTTGAATGACACACTGGACCAGATGGACTTAACAGATATATTCACAACATTTCATCCTAAAGCAGAATACACATTCTTTTCAAATGTACATTAGATATTCTCCAGAATAGATCACATACTGGGTCACAAATCATCCCTCAACAAGTACAAAAAGATCGAGATCATACCATGCATATATTCAGACCACAACACTATCAAACTTGAAGTCAACCACAAGAAAAAATTTGGAAAGACCTCAAATCCATGAAGATTAGAGAATATCCTACTAAAGAATGAATGGGTTAACTAGGAAATTAAGGAAGAAATAAGAAAATACATGGAAGCAAATGAAAATGAAAACACAAGTCCAAAACCTATGGGATGCTACAAAGGCGGTCCTAAGAAGGAAGTATATTGCAGCACTGACCTACCTCAAGAAGCAAGAAGTCTCAAATACACAACCTAACCTTACACCTAAAGGAGCTAGAAAGGGAACAGCAAATAAAACCTAAAGTCAGCAGAAGAAGGGAAATAATACAGATTAGAGCATAAATATATGATATAGAAACAACAACAACAACAGAAAAGAGTAGAACGGATTAATGAAACTAAGAGCTGGTTCTTCGAAAGAATTAATAAAATTGATAAACCACTAGTCAGACTTATCAAAAAGAAAAGAGAAAGGACCCAAATATATAAAATCACGAATGAAAGAGAAGAGATCACAACCAACACCACAGAAATACAAACAATTGTAAGAGAATGTTATGAAAAATGATATGCCAACAAACTGGGCAACCTGGAAGAAATGGACAAATTCCTAGAAACTTACAAACTACCAAAACTGAAACAGGAAGAAATAGAAAATTTGAACAGACCCATAATCAGCAAAAAAAATTGAATCAATAATCAAAAATCTCCCAACAAACTAAAGTCCAGAGCAGGATGACTTCCCAGGGGAATTCTACCAGATCTTTTTTTTTTTAATTTGAGAAAGAGAGCAAAAGAGCATAAGCCGGGGGAGCAGCAGAGGGAGGAGAAGCAGCCTCCCTGCAGAGCAGGGAACTGGATGCAGGACTTGATCCCTGCAATCATGACCTGAGCCAAAGGCAGATGCTTAACCATCTGAGCCACCCAGGCACCCTCTACCAGACATTTAAAGAGTTAATGTCTGTTCTTCTCAAATGTTCCAAAACATAGAAATGGAAGAAAAACTTCCAAACTCATTCTATGAAGCCAGCATCACCTTGACTATAAAACCAAAGACCCCACTAAAAAGGATAATTACAGGTCAATACTCATGATGAACATAGGTGAAAAAATTCTCAATAAAATACTAGCAAATCAATTCAACAGTACATTAAAATAATTATTCACCACGATCAAGTGGGATGTATTCCTGGGCCACAGGGGTGGGCCAATATTGTAAATCAATTGTGATACACCATATTAATAAAAGAAAGGATAAGAACTATATGATCCTGTCAATAGAAAAAGCATTTGATGAAATACAACATCCTTTCTTGATAAAAACCCTCAACAAGAGATTATTCCCTGCATATTCTCAGACCACAATGCTTTAAAACTGGAACTCAATCACAAGAAAAAATTTGGCAGAAATTCAAACACTTGGAAGCTAAAGACCACTCTGCTCAAGAATGTTTCGGTCAACCAGGAAATCAAAGAAGAACTTAAACAATTCATGGAAATGAATGAGAACAAAAACACATCGGTCCAAAACCTATGGGATACTGCAAAGGCGGTCCTAAGGGGGAAATACATAGCCATCGAAGCCCCACTCAAAAAAATAGAAAAATCCCAAATTCACCAACTAACTCTACACCTTAAAGAACTAGAGAAAAAGCAACAAACGATGCCTAAGCCATGCATTAGAAGAGAAATAATTAAAATTAAAGCAAAGACCAATGAATTAGAAACCAGAAACACAGTAGATCAGATCAACGAAACTAGAAGTTGGTTCTTTGAAAGAATTAGATAAACCACTGGCCAGACTCATCCAAAAGAAAAGAGAAAGGATGGGCGCCTGGGTGGCTCAGATGGTTAAAGGTCTGCCTTTGGCTCAGGTCATGATCCCAGCGTCCTGGGATCAAGTCCCGCATCGGGCTCCCTGCTCCTTGGGAGCCTGCTTCTCCCTCTGCCTCTCTCTCTCCCTCTCTCTGTCTGTCATGAATAAATAAATAAAATCTTTAAAAAAAAAGGAAAAGAGAAAGGACCCAAATTAATAGACTTATATATAAATCTATATATTAGATTTATATATATATAAATTATATATATATTATATATATAACATAATTTATATATATATAAATTATATATAAATCATATAAAATTATGAATGAAAGGAGAGAGATCACGACTAACACCAAGGAAATAGAAACAATTATTAGAAATTATTATCAACAACTATATGCCAATAAACTGAGCAATCTGGATGAAATGGAGGCCTTCCTGGAAACCTATAAGCTGCCAAGACTGAAACAGGAAGAAATGGACAACCTGAACAGGCCAATAACCAGTAACAAGATTGAAGCAGTGATCAAAAACCTCCCAAAAAACAAGAGTCCAGGGCCTGATGGATTCCCTGGGGAATTTACCAAACATTCAAAGACGAAATAATACCTATTCTACTGAAGCTGTTTCAAAGAATAGAAACAGAAGGAAAACTTCCAAACTCATTCTATGAGGCCAGCATTACCTTAATCCCCAAACCAGGCAAAGACCCCATCAAAAAGGAGAATTTCAGACCGATCTCCCTGATGAAGATGGATTCCAAAATCCTCAACAAAATCCTAGCTAATAGGATCCAACAATACATTAAAGGATCATCCACCATGACCAAGTGGGATTTATCCCTGGGATGCAAGGGTGGTTCAACATTCACAAATCAATCAATGTGATAGAACACATTAATAAGAAGAGGGAGAGGAACCATATGGTCCTCTTGATTGATGCAGAAAAAGCATTTCACAAAATACAACATCCTTTCCTGATTAAAACTCTTCAGAGTATAGGAATAGAGGAAACATTCCTCAAGTTCATAAAATCCATCTATGAAAAACCCAGAGCGAATATCATCCTCAATGGGGAAAAGCTGAGAGCCTTTCCCTTAAGATCAGGAACACGTCAAGGATGCCCACTCTCGCCACTATTGTTCAACATAGTACTAGAAGTCCTAGCAACAGCAATCAGACAACAAAAAGAAATAAAAGGTATTCAAATTGGCAAAGAAGAAGTCAAACTCTCTCTTTTTGCAGATGACATGATACTTTATGTGGAAAACCCAAAAGACTCCACCCCCAAATTACTAAAACTCATACAGCAATTCAGTAATGTGCAGGATACAATATCAATGCACAGAAATCAATTGCTTTCTTATACACTAACAACATAACTGTAGAAAGAGAAATTAGAGAAACAATTCCATTTACAATAGCACCCAAAACCATAAGATACCTCAGAATAAACCTAACCAAAGAAGTAAAGAATCTATACTCTAGGAACTACAAAACACCCATGAAAGAAATTGAAGAAGACACAAAAAGATGGAAAAATATTCCATGCTCATGGATCGGAAGAATAAACATTGTTAAAATGTCTATGCTACCCAGAGTAATCTATACCTTCAATGCCATCCCAATCAAAATTCCAACGACATTTTTCAAAGTGCTGGAACAAACAATCCTAAAATTTGTATGGAATCAGAAAAGACCCCAAATCGCCAAGGAAATGTTGAAAAAGAAAAACAAAGCTGGGGGCATCACGTTGCCCAATTTCAAGCTATATTACAAAGCTGTGATCACCAAGACAGCATGGTACTGGCACAAAAACAGACATATAGACCAATGGAACAGAACAGAGAGCCCAAATATGGACCCTCGACTCTATGGTCAAATAATCTTTGACAAAGCAGGAAAAAACATGCAATGGAAAAAAGACAGTCTCTTCAATAAATGGTGCTGGGAAAATTGGACAGCCACATGCAGAAGAATGAAACTCGACCATTCTCTAACACCATTCACAAAGATAAACTCAAAGTGGATGAAAGATCTCAATGTGAGACAGGAATCCATCAAAATCCTAGAGAAGAACATAGGCAGTTACTTCTTTGACATCGCCCACAGCAACTTCTTTCAAGATACATCTCCAAAAGCTAGTGAAACAAAAGCAAAAATGAACTTTTGGGACTTCATCAAGATAAAAAGCTTCTGCACAGCAGAGGAAACAGTCAACAAAACAAAGAGGCAACCCACAGAATGGGAGAAGATATTTGCAAATGACACTACAGATAAAGGGCTGGTATCCAAGATCTATAAAGAACTTCTCAAACTCAACACCCAAAAAACAAATAATCAAGTCAAAAAGTAGGCAGAAGATATGAAAAGACACTTCTCTGAAGAAGACATACAAATGGCTAATAGACACATGAAAAAATGTTCATCATCATTAGCCATCAGGGAAATTCAAATGAAAACCACATTGAGATACCACCTTAACCAGTTAGAATGGCAAAAATGGACAGGGCAAGAAACAACAAATGTTGGAGAGGTTGTGGAGAAAGGGGAACCCTCTTATACTGTTGGTGGGAATGCAAGTTGGTACAGCCACTTTGGAAAACAGTGTGGCTGTTCCTCAAAAAGTTAAAAATAGAGCTACCCTATGACCCAGCAATTGCACTCCTGGGTATTTACCCCAAAGACACAGATGTAGTGAAAAGAAGGGCCCTGTGCACCCCAATGTTCATAGCAGCAATGTCCGCAATAGCCAAACTGTGGAAAGAGCTGAGATGCCCTTCAACAGATGAATGGATAAAGAAGATGTGGTCCATATATACAAAGGAATATTACTCAGCCATCAGAAAGGATAAATACCCAACTTTTACATCCACATGGATGGGACTGGAGGAGATGATGCTAAGTGAAATAAGTCAAGCAGAGAAAGTCAATTATCATATGGTTTCACTTATTTGTGGAACATAAGGAATAGCAGGGAGGACATTAGAAGAAGGAAGAGAAAAATGAAGGGGGAGGAAATCGAGGGAGAGATGAACCATGAGAGACTATGGACTCTGAGAAACAAACAGGGTTTTAGAGGGGAGGGGGGAAGGGGCATCAGTTAGCCCAGTGATGGGTATTAAGGAGGGCACGTACTGCATGGAGCACTGGCTGTTATACGAAAACAATGGATCGTGGATCACTGCATCAAAAACTAATGATGTATTGTATGGTGACTAACATAACGTAATAAAATTAAAAAAAAAAGAACCTCAACAACGTAGGAATAGATGGAACATACCTCAAATCATAAAGGTCATATACATAAGACCCACAGCTAATATCATCCTCAATAGTGAAAAACTAAGAGCTTTTCCCCTATAGTCAGGAACAAGACAAGGATGTCCACTGTCACCATTACTATTTAACATAGTACTGGAAGTCTTAGTCTCAATAATCAGACAACGAAAAGAAATAAAAGGCATCCAAATCAGAAAGGAAGAAGTCAAACTTTCACTATTTGTGGCTGCCATGATACTCTATGTAGAAAAAATTGCTAGAACTAATACATGAATTCAGAAAAGTTGCAGGATATAAAAATCAATGTGCAGAGATCTGTTGTGTTTCTACACACCAATAACGAAGCAGCAAAAAAAGAAATCAAGGAATTTATCCCATTTGCAATTGCACCAAAAACAGTAAGATACCTAGGAATAAACCTAACCAAAGAGGTGAAAGACCTGTACTTAAGAAGGAACTGAAGAAGACACAAAGAAATGAAAATGGAGGGGCACCTGGGTGGCTCAGTTGGTTAAGCATCTGCCTTCGGCTCAGGTCATGATCCCAGCGTCCTGGGATCGAGCCCCACATCGGACTCCCTCCTCGGCGGGGAGCCTGCTTCTCCCTCTCCCACTCCCCCTGCTTGTGTTCCCTCTCTCGCTGTGTCTCTCTCTGTCAAATGAGTAAATAAAATCTTTAAAAAAAAAAAAAGAAATGAAAATGGATTAGAACAAACATTTTTAAAATGTCTATACTACCCAAAGCAACCTACATATTTAATGCAATCCCTATCAAAATACCACCAGCATTTTTCACAGAGCTAGAACAAACTATCCTAAAATTTGTATGGAACCACAAAAGACCCCGAATAGCCAGAGTAATTCAGAAATAAAAAACAAGACTGGAGGCAACAGAATTCCAGATTTCAAGCTCTATTACAAAGCTGTAGTCATCAAGACAGTATGGTACTGGCACAAAAACAGACACATAGATCAATGGAACAGAATAGAAAACCCAGAAATGGACCCACAACTATATGGTCAACTAAACTTCAAGAAAGCAGGAAAGAATATGCATGGAAAAAAGACAGTTTCTTCAACAAATGGTGTTGGGAAAATCGGACAGCCACAGGCAGAAGAATGAAACCGGAACACTTTCTTATACCATACACACAAATTAAAAATAGATGAAAGAACTAAATGTGAGGTAGGAAACTATCAGAATCCTAGAGGAGAACACAGGCAGCAACTTCTTGACCTGGGCCATAGCAACTTCTTACTAGACACATCTCCAGAGACAAGAGAAATAAAAGCAAAAATAACTATTAGGACCTCATCAAGATAAAAAGCTTCTGCACAGCTAAGGAAACAATCAACAAAACTAAAAGGCAGCCTACGGAATGGGAGAAAATATTTGCAAATGACAAATCAGATAAAGGATTAGTATCCAAAGTCTATAAAGAACTCATCAAACTCAACACACAAAAAGCAAACAATCTAGTTAAGAAATGGGCAGAAGACGAATAGACATTTTTCCAGAGAAGACATCCAGATGGATACATGAAAAGATGTTCAACATCGCTCATCAGGGAAATACAAATCAAAAACCACAATGACAAACCACCTCACACCTGTCAGAATGGCTAAAATTAACAACACAAGAAACAACACATATTGGTGAGGATGTGGAGAAAGGGGACCTCTTGCACTGTTGGTGGGAATGCAAACTGGTGCAGCCACTCTGGAGAACAGTATGGAAGTTCCTCAAAAAGTTAAAAATAGAACCACCCTATAACCCAGTAACTACACTACTAGGTATTTACTCAAAGGATACAAAAATCCAGACTCGAAGGGGTACATGCACCCTGATATTTATAGCAGCATTACCAACAATAGTCAAACTATAAAGAGCCCAAATGTCCATCGACTTATGAATTAATAAATATGTGGTATATATATATATATGTATACACACACACACACACACACACACACACACACACACACACACACGCACACACTGGAATACTACTCAACCATCAAAAAGAATGAAATCTTACCATTTGCAATGACATGGATAGAGCTAGAGAGTATTATGCTAAGTGAAATAAGTCAATCAGAGAAAGACAAATACCATATGGTTTCACTCATATATGGAATTTAAGAAACAAAACAGATAAACATATGAAAGGGGGGAAAGAGAGAGGGAAACAAACCATAAGAGACTCTTTTTTTTTAAGATTTTATTTATTTATTTTACAGAGAAAAACACAGCAAGAGAGGGAACACAAGCAGGGGGAGCGGGAGAGGGAGAAATAGGCTTCCTGCAGAGCAGAGAGCCCGATGCGGGGCTCAATCCCAGGACTCTGGGATCATGACCTGAGCCAAGGGCAGATGCTTAACAACTGAGCCACCCAGGTGCCCTGACCATTAAGAGACTCTTAATGATAGAGAACAAACTGACAGGTGATGGAGGGAGGTGGGTGGGGGATGGGCTAGATGGGGGATGGGCATTAAAGGGGGCACTTGTTGTGATGAGTACCGGGTACTGTATGTAAGTGATGAATTCCCGAATTCTCCTTCTGAAACCAATACTGCACTGTATGTTAACTAACTAGAATTTAAATAAAAATTTTAAAAAAAGAAGATCTTGTGTCAGGAAGAAGGGACTAAGACCAAATATTATAACATAAGACATTCTTATCCTCTCTATCACTCAAGAAATTACAAGATTTAGGAGCTCTGTGCCAGGACCTGGGGACAAAGACCTAATATATTATTATTATTATTATTTCACAGTATCACAGAGGTACATCGATTCTTTTAAGCCGTAGAGTTAATCAGTCTAGAATCCGGTAGGTGTGAGTCTCCCAAATGACCTCAGCCCCATCCTGTCCAGGACCCAAAGAGAGCTCAGCATGAAAGAATATGGTTTCATACCCACTAGCAAGAAAGAAAGTTGGGCAAAAGTTTATAATCTCCCAAGAGGTCACATCCTATTTCCTGTCAAAATTATTTTAGCAGCTCCTCAATCAAGGCCATATTCCCTTTTGGTGTCGTGTGCCCAAAACCTTGAGGTTGGGACTTCCCATACATCCACCCCATCCCACCCATCTCTTGCTCAGTTCCACCCTTGACATGTAATCCTTGTTAGTAACTTTAGGCCCTAAACCCTGTCTCATTCATCCTTGTACTGTCAGCGCATACCACAGTGGCTGGGGCATAGGACGCTCTCAATTGTGTTGAAATAAATGGAAATAAAGTTATTTGTGAAATGAGCTATGTGTGCACGAGTCTGCAATCATAACAACTTGAATGCAGAGTGAGATATTTGAGGGAATAATAGGTCAGTGTGCCCATCCCAGGCTAAGCCCAAAAAGAATAGCAGTTTGAGTGGAGTGGCCAAGAATCACGGGGGTCAGATACACCTAGGCCACTGGCCAATCCAGATAGAGTTCAAGAGTCAACATCACATATTAAGATTATATGCCCTCCCTATTGGCATTGGGATGTAGCCTTGATTTCCAATGTCCCCGAATCCATTTATTCCTTGATTCACCATTCAGCAAGCCCAAGTGCAAAACCCCCAACTGTGAGATACAGGGATAACTAAGGCCTTCCACGGCCTGCAGAGATCCTTTGGAGATGCACATGGATAGCCAAAATACAAAACTATGGGGTGCCTGGGTGGCTAAGCGTCTGCCTTCAACTCAGGTCATGATACCAGGGTCCTGGGATCGAGCCCCACGTTGGGCTCCCTGCTCACTGGGGAGTCTGCTTCTCCCTCTGCCTCTGCCCCTCCCCCTGCTCCTTCTCTCTCTCTCTCTCTCTCTCTCTCTCTCTCTCTCTCTCTCGCTCACTTTCTCTGTCTCAAATAAATAAATCTTTAAAAAAAATACAAAACCGAATGGGCAGTGGTCATAAGTGGGAGATAAATGAAGTTCTCCTTGATAAGAGATCTGTTAATAACTACCTTCCAACTTGATTTTTTTGAGAGACGTTTCTTCTCACTTATGACTTCCTAGCCATACATGCACAGGAGAAAGGAATTATGACAGGTACTCAGACTGGTCCCTCTGCTCAGAACACTGGTCCCTCCCCAGTCAACTCTACTCATCATTAGGTCTCAACTTACAAGTCAGCACCTCCATATCTTCTTCCATCCTCCCCAGGTCGCTGCCACATGCCCCAAGGCACATAGGATTTTCCTTATCAGACATTTACTACACTATCTCTTAATTATTTGCTTAATTCTCTGTCCCTATAATTAGATTAAATTTCCTGAAAGTCAATCTGCACCCTGTATCTCTGTTCAGGGCTTGGTGCACAGTAGGTAGGCAGTGAATGTTTTACATGGATCAGTCAACACAGAGCACATTTAAAGAACCTCAGCAAAAAACAAAGCGGGAATAACATTAAGTAGCCAAACTGCTCATCAATCTAACTGGACATGAAAACGGATTCATGCAAATCTTTAACACTAAATACAGAATTCAAGGCTACAGGCCCTGTCCCTCATGTATGGAAAGGGGTTCAATGGTGCTCACAATAACTCCTAGATAATCTGAAACCCAAAATTATCCAACATTTTTTTATCCCTGGGTACCATGAGTTTCCCCACCACCACAATACCTTTTAATAGAACTACTAATAAATTAGGAGGCGCAACCATGCCCTGACTTGCCCCTCCTCCCTCTTCCGCCTTCCGCCTTCCGCCTTCCGCCTTCCGCCTTCCGCCTTCCGCCCTCTGGGAGGCTTGGGTGGGGGGGCGGGCAATAGCCGGAAGAAGAATGAGAAATAAAGACTGAATGATCCCCATGCTTCCGCTCTTAGTTGTCACGCACTATCAGTTCTTCACAAAGGATCAGAGTTCCGCCCAAGGTCTGAATGAGCTGGGGTGCCAGTATTCAGGGCTCTGTATCCCCAGTCGTGGACCCTCTGCTCAGGAAGCTTCCCCATAAAGGGTGCCTCCCCACCTAAGAACCAGGCTGCCGGGGGAGGCAGGGTCCCACATCCATCAGCATCGCTGAGTGTTATACACACCTGGACAGTTGCTGAACATGACCCCGAGCCACCAAATTACCACGGGGATGCAAAAAACCACCTGTGCTGCACTTTTCAATGGAAATGCTCCCGTTTGATCTGTGTCAGAGCACAGTGCTTTTTCTACAAGCCTGTCACTGTATGTGATGCCTCTATTACATACACAGCCTCTGGCAACATGGACAAGATTGAATTCCTGCCCAAAATCAAAACGTGCCAAAGCAGATCAAAATATGGAACAGTGCTTAAGTTGAGGTGGAGTGCAACTCACAGGCACAGACATCTAACTCTTAACTCTACTTCTCTACTTCTCTCCTTCGTTTCCGATTGGACTGTGGATCCTACATCACCGCCCTCCTCCTCCCTGCTCTTCAAACCCATCATCACCACCAAAAATCACCCAGATTCCACATCATCATACAATGCTATTCATTGGATTCTAGCAGAGAGGCAATGGAAACACAACATGACATCTTCCATTTCCAAACAGGGCCCAGGGAAAGTATGGTTCTGCTGACAAATGCTTGCTTTCAGGTGCTCTGAGCTATCCCCAGGTGGTTCGTATGCACAGCCAGTTGGAGTGGCACTTTCCCATCCAGAGCAGCTGTTCCACTGAGCCACCCTCAGAAGGTTGCCTCAGCTAAAAGCCAATTTTTTATGGCAATGCACACCGATTAATAAAGCATGTGCAAAGAGACAGCCCTCCAAAAAATTAGCCTTCCTCCTGCAGATCATGCAAAACCATACCTGATCCCAGGCTGCCTTCAATTCTGGCGCCTTAACCAGCACAGCTGTAAGCAAATAAGGTCTTTTGTTATGAACTTCAGGTGCCTTTGCTAAAGCACAGGTGAGAAAAGTAGGACCGAGTAACTCCTGGCTCTTACCTTCAGAATGCAAACATGCTTCTCTCTGAGCTGGAAGGCACCAGTGGGGTGGCCATGAATGAATGCACATTTGAGGAAGAGTGAGAACAAGGACTGATGTAACACCTTCTTGAATCTATATTTGAGGACGCATAAGAAAAAGGACTGATAATGAACCTTGTTGGGATTGATTCTTGCAGCTGTTTAAAGAAGAATGTTTTTGGGGGGCACCTGGGTGGTGCAATCACTTAAGCCTCCAACTCTTGATTTCAGTTTAGGTCATGATCTCAGGGTCATGGGATCGAGCCCCACCTCGGCCACCATGGAGTCTGCTTGAGTTTCTCTCCCTCTGCCCCTCCCCCTGCTCGTGCTCTTGAATGCTCCTCTCTCTGTCAAATAAATAAATCTTCTTTTAAAAAAAGAATAATGTGTTTTTTACTACAAAAGGAATTAACGTTCACTGTAGAAACACAGACAAGCATGGGAAGAAAAATAAATGAGCGATCATCCACTTTCTAAAAGTAATCACTACTAAGATTTCAATTCCTTCCTCCCATGCATGTGTGTACGAGTGAGCATGTGTGTGCTTGTGTGTGTGTATTTTTGGTTGTGAGTACTATTTAGTAACTGGTATTTTTACTTAAAAAAATTACTACGTTAATATTTTTGTACATTTTTTAAAGACCACACGTGTGGGTACTAAAAATAGCTAACATTTACTGAGCCAGGAACATTGTATTATCTCTTGTTAAAAGACAAATTGAGCCATATTAAAAATGTTAAGAGTTTATGTGAGCAAAGAATCGATTCAAACTGAGCAGCACCGAACTGAAAGTGGTCAGGCGCATTCCACCAACAGGAGCCAAGGGCAAGACTTACCTGCACAGAGAAAATGCAGAAGCAAAGCAAGGGAATTAATGATTGGCTATAACTTGAGACCTGGCTGGCCATTCGTGCCTGACTGTCCTTACCGTTCCAATTTCCTAACTGAGGCATGTGTAGGCTTAAATTTTGGTTTGCTAAGGGAGGCTATCAAGGCATTAGATCCACCTCAGTCTAATGGTCTAAGGACGCTCTGAGTTGGGTACTATGACATTTTGTCATTTTGTTAATTAGGATACAGAGATGTAGAAAGAAGATGGGCTGTGTCTCTTGTCTGCTCCTCCCTTCCTTCTCCTCCTCCCCGTACACCATCCTCACACCAAGAGACAGAAGACAGCCTCTGGGCCTTCTCAGAGCCCTACAGAACCAGCCAGACGAGGCCCTGTGGAAACAGGTCACTGGGCAGATGTTCCAGGATCATCTCTGCCAGAGCAGAGCAGGTCTGTGGGCAACTCTGCCCTCAGACTTCCAAGGACAGCCTCCTGACACTTTTCTGTCCTGCTTCCTCCCACCCCCCACACCAGTGCTGGCCCTAACTCAGTTTAACCCTACTGTGGGAGACACCCAGCACCATTTTCTGTGCAGTGTTCTTTCTGGCTCTTTAGCTCTTGTTTTGAATGATTTTATCTCTTGTTTTGATTTCTTTTTCTCCCATTTCTCTTCTCTTTCCCTCTATTTTAAGACAAGAATTATTCTCCTTTCTCCGGTTCCCTTTGTTCAATGCACATCTCCCCTAGCTCACTCCAGTCCCCCCCACCAACTAATGGTTTCTAAGCTTCATTTTCTGTAGATCTCACTCTGGTATAAAAGGTCCCCTTCCCTTCTCCTTGGTCTAGCATGCTCATTCAAGACTGCTTCTGGCATCTGGAGAAGCCAAGGATATCCAAATGGACAGATCCCTGCTCCATATAATAAAGAGACAGTGGGAAATGATGCCACGGGGAAGAACCTGCTAGCCGCCACCACACATACACTCCCCCGACCAAGGGGAAGCTGTTTCCCTTACTTTCAATTTGTCTGCACTCTTCCTCAGTGATTTCCAGCGCTCATTTGTTCCGAAACAACCAAAACCAATGTGATGTTGTTATGCTGAAGGGTCTTTCCTAGAGCCTCTCAGTCAGCATTTTGCTTCACAACGGGTTATACCTCACAAATGCAAATATAAGTAATGTGTGCAGAAAGATTACAATGCACCCTACAGGTACCATCTGGAGTCAGTTCTGCTTAGCTTTCTGACAAAAGCCGAGGTATTCCTGAGACATTTCACTGCAGTTCAACCTGCTACCTAGAAAGCAGGCTGCCTGATTTCACTTGTCACCAATAACTCAGATTAAGGAGTCAGGACATCGCAAGCCCTTTGCGGGGAAGGGGAGGGCAGTCTACATGCAATTCATTTTGCTTTCTGGGCTGACTCTGCAGCAAAGCATGAGGGAGCACTTGTTTTTCACTTCAATTATATTCCCTTACCACTCCAGGGTCTCCAACTCCTCCCTGTCTCTCCTCTGTGCCCTGCCCGCCCCCCAATTTGCACACGCACATACTCGCACATGTGAAAATCTACCCCCAAGATTCCAAGGACCTTCACAACGTACTCACTGATAGAAACCAAGAGCTGCTTATAACAGGTCTTTTTTGTTATTGTTTTTAATTTTTACCATAGTAGAAAATAGAGAAGAGAATTAAAGACAGGTAGAGCTTATAATGAGGACCAATCCCTATGTATCTGCTAAGAACTGACCACTGAAAATCTCCTAAGAGGCCTAGACAGCCCCCAGGGGGCTGCTCCTACAGGCTTGCCGCTAGAGAGTCCCGAGTTGTTGGCAGCATCACCTGAAAATAATGAAGGATCCAAGAATGCAGAGTGTACTGCCCACTGGGTTTGCTTTCTAGAAGTATACCAATCCTGACCCATCCTCTAATGGCAACTTTGGGGAGCTATTTCGTAGACATAGTGTTGCAGTGAACAGTATGGAGGCTCCCATCTGAATAATGTAAGATCAAAATCGGGTTGCTGCTTCACCTCAACACACAGTCTCTCCCCTCTCACTGGAGGGGAAATGATAGTGGCCCAATTCTGCTTTGCGTTGAGCTAGGAAAAGAATTTGCATGATTTTCTCAAGGATGACAGAAACATACAGAATACGTCAGGATACAAATATCTCACTTAAGAGTGAGTGCACAGGATTAAGACAAAGTCTACAGAGAACTCAGAAGAAGCATTGATCTGGGATGCTCTCAAGCAGGTAGGAGTGAGACACAAGGCTTTAAATAGCTACCACCAGCTATAAAAATAAGTGAACTGTAAATTCTTCTGACTGGAGGTTTCCTAAAACAGTAGAAATAGAAATATTCCTAAAATCCCAATACAGGGAAGGTCACTCAAATAACTACTTCTTAAGGAACTGATGCATTAAGAGGAAGCATTTGCAGACTAAAAGCCACATAATACACAGCGGTTGCATCCTGACAGGATACTTGTTAAAAAGGATCCATTTGCGGCTCCAATATTCAGGGTCAGTAATTTCTCAGAAAAAGGTTAATGGAAACAAAACAGAATTCAGGGCACATTCTTCCAATCAGTGTGCAGAAGTAGAAGGAAAAGTACACCTTTAGCACACCCTCAGGCTATAGAAAGCAAAATTATTGCAACATTCTGTTTAGCAGAATTTGCAACCAGGACAATGGAGAGAAGAGGGAGGCCAGATGCAGGGGAACGTTTGTGTGTGTCACTGGGCAGGTAGGCTGACTGACCCTGGTCACTTCCAGAGAGGATGCAGTGACGTCGCGTTTGAAGGCAGAGCATATGGATGTGAAGAAACCAAGTGGTGACTGGATAGGGAGCTGGAGCAACTTTCTCAAATCAGCTTCCAGCCCCAGAAGCTACTCTGAAAAATTTATAAATGTGTCACAGACTAACGGATTGGGGAAAGTTGGTGGAGAAGGAAGCCATGAAACCTAATGGCTGTGTGGTCTCTTCCTTCCCTCCTGGAAAGAAAGGGAAACCTGATCTGGGCAGCAGTATTCTACAAAGGCTGGGACAGTGGTAGTCTGGGTTGGCTTTCAGGGTATAGAGCAGCAGCGTCCTCTGGAAAATCACAAACACTGAAGGTACCAACAGAGCAAGAGAAGGATCAAGCTAGAGACGATGCGAAGAAAGAGTCCGTAACACCAACACGATAGAGAGACCTTGTGCATGGAGGTTTGGAACAGGATGAATAAGCAAATATGAGGCTGGAGGGAACCCTTCCAGAAGCTAACCCAGGTCAAAGGACTTTTGAAAAAGACACCACTGCATTGAAGAGGCCACACAGATATCCATACAAGTCAGCCACAGCAGGTCATTTGTGTCCTTTGGCGGAGGGTAGTGCTCGGTCCAGACTGACCGTGAATGGCTTTCAGCGAGGCCTCGCCAGCCGCCAGGCTCAGTGGTGTGTGTGCAGCATGCTATGTAGTCTTCACGCCGCCCTCCATCCTCATCAAACCCTTCCGCTAGAGAGAGAACATTTATGGACGATTGATGGACTCTGAATTGTATCCTTCTGTCCAACTAGACAATCAGAAAGCTATCCTGTATTCTTTGTAAGGATTCTTTTGGGGCACATGGTGCTCACCCTCCCCCTTCCACCTCAAACTCCTTTAATTAAATAGCACTGTGATATGACCCATCTGCAAGAAGTAGTCATGTGAAAAGTATCATTGGCTTAATTAAGGGTATTATCTATTGCATTACACAGCATCCTATTTATGAGTCCCTAAGAGACAAACTCCTGACCTTAGTGTTAAGAATTATTATAGCTCTCCTAGCACATGGCATGTTTTTAGATTATAAACGCTGGGAGTCTGGCTTGGCTTGGGAGTCATTCAGCTGATCCTGTTTGCCTACTTGCAAGGGCTGCTAGGAAGCTCCAGGCCAGATTTGTGGCCCAACTCAAGGCATGCTGTTACTCTAATTTCATTCCATTCTTTCTTGCTCCACTTTTTAAATATAGTTATGCTTATCATTTTTATCCTATAAAATTACGTGCATTTTTAAAAACCCTGTTTGTACAAGATCAGGTATAAACACATACATATACATTCATATGTACAGATCTAAGAGTGGTATGGCCAAATTGCAAAAACAGTGCAGGTACTAAGAGTTTCATGTACATATAATTGAAATTAGTGAAGTTCTTGTCCCCGGTTAAAGTTATTTCTTATTAAAATTTATGAGTAACCCAGTTTTTCTGCTTCACATTTTTATTGAGAAAATCCATTTTCAACTTGCCAGAAACCGGAATTTCTTTAGTCATCATAGAGGAACCAAGCCTTCTGATTTATATGGAACAACTTCTCCATCTATTGGCACAATTTAATATTGCAAATAATATCTTGAAATCAAATGTTCCCTTATTACTCTATGCAGATTTTGTTTCCTTCATTAAGTCTCTCACAAAGTTTCCACTGTCAGTAATTAAATACATCTCCCCTGCATTAAGCTCTTTGCCTTCCGGAGTTAATAAACCTATAGAAATTAAATTCATGGCATTATTACTGGGCTGAAAGGATTCCTAGATCATAATCTTCACCTCCTAAAGGAAGTCAAGCCAAATTTTCCAAAATAAGATAGAAAGGAATGGAGAAGTATTATACATAGACTTAATTTAAACCAATTTAGGATGTGATAATTATTTAAAAGTCATATTTAAGGATTGAGTGAAATACTGGACATGGCAATAATTTAATCCTCTTGAAGGATTAAAACATATGGGCATCCAAAGGGGCCAGTTTTAAAAATATATATCATAGGGGCGCCTGGGTGGCTCAGATGGTTAAGCAACTGCCTTCGGCTCGGGTCATGATCCCGGAGTCCCGGGATCGAGTCCCACAACGGGCTCCCTGCTCAGCAGGGAGTCTGCTTCTCCCTCTGACCCTCTTCCCTCTCATGCTCTCTATCTCTCATTCTCTCTCTCTCAAATAAATAAAATCTTAAATAAAAAAAGATGTTTCAAAAAAAATAAAAATAAATATCATAGGCTAACACTAAATTGAGACAACACCAGTCTCACCATTCCCCACCTACCAACACATCTCTACCTTGGAGTAAGTCATTCCTTCACCTGACAAGGCAATCCCACTTCCTCATAAACAAAATACACCACCCTTGAAATTTTTTTAAGCATAAAATGTTCTTAAAATCTCTGTGATGTTGCAGGGCGCCTGAGTGACTCAGTCAGTTAAGCGTCTGCCTTCAGCTCACATCATGATCCCAGGGTCCTGGGATCAGAGTCCTTCATTAGGATCCCTGCCCAGTGGGGAGTCTGCTTCTCCCTCCCCCTACCCATGCTCTCTCCCTCTCTCAAATAGATAGATAGATAGATAGATAGATAGATAGATAGATAGATAGATAGATAGATAAATAAATAAATAAAATCTTTTTTAAAAATCTCTGTGATGTTGCAATCTCTATATGACTATATATCTGCAGTGAATTTATTTCTATGTACATCTCTTGCATTATTACCCTACAGATCAGAGCTTAAAACCCAACTTTTCCACTTACACAAAGTGTGTAGCCTTGAGCAAGTTACTTTTACCTCCATAACCTTCTTTCCTCACGTACACATGAAAATAATACTAATTACCTTGTAGGACTATTATGAGAATTAAATAAGATAATTGTTCAAAAAATATCTCACACTTAGTAGACACTCAATAAATGGTAGATTTTAGTAGTAGTTGTAGTTGTTGTAGGAAGAAGAAAAGGCTTGATCACACTTTTCCCATAAGTCCCTTGACCATTCAATCCTTCTCAAATTGAATCTCTGGCCTGAAAAAACAATTTTCAGGGGACCTAAAAGCAGGGAGGTTCACAAACAGCAAGAAATAAGGGCCTTAATGAAAATTATGAAGGAAGGAAGAAGCAAATGGAAGCAGAATCAAAAATATGAACTAGAACAGAAATTGATAAAACTGAAAACAGAAAATCAATAGAGAAAATCAACAAAACACAAAGTTGGCTCTTTGGAAAAAAATAAGCCTCTCGCCAGGGTAACAAAGCAAAAAAGAGAAAAGACACAAATTACTAATACCAGAAATGGAAGAGGGGACACCACTATAGATCTCATGGACAATGAAAAGATAATAAAGGAATACTATGAACACCTCTATGCCCATAAATTTGATAACCTAGATGAAATCAACCAATTCCTTGAATGACACAATCTGCCAAAGCTCACACAAAAACAAAGAGAGAAAGCAAATAGCCCTATAGCTATTACAAAAATTAAATCAATAATTAATAATCTTCCAAAACCAAAAGCACTAGGCTCAGATGGGTTCACTGATAAATTCTACTGAACATTTAAGAAAAAAAATTTTAGCAACTGTCTACAATCCCTTACAGAAGACAGAAGCAGAAAGAATACTTCCTAATGCCAGGATTATTCTAATACCAAATCAGACAAGACATTACAAGAAAACTATAGACTAATATCTCTCATGAACATAAATGCAAAAATCCCCAAGAAAATATAAGCAAATTGAATCCAACAATGTATAAAAATAATTATACACCATGACCATGTGGGATTATCAGACCTATGCCTGGCTGGTTCAACATTTGAAAATCAACTAATGTAACACATCACATGATCATATCAATAGATGCAGACAGAGCATTTGACAAAATCTAACACCCATTTATAATAAATACTTTTAGCAAATTAGGAATAAAGGGATGTTCATAAAGAACATCTACAGAAGAATTTATAGCTCGTAGCATACTTAATAATGAAAAATTCCAAGCTTTCCCTCTAAGATTAGGAACATGGCAAGGATGTCCCCTTTTGCCACTGCCTTTATCTTGTTGAAACTTCTATCTAATTCAGTAAGACAGGAAAAGAAAATAAAAGGTATACAAATTGGAAAGGAAGAAATGAAACTGTCTCTATTTGCAGATGGCATGATTGTCTATGTAGAAAATCTAAAAGATGAAAAAATTCCTGGAACTAATAAGCCATTGTAACAAGGTTGCAGGATACAAAATTAATATATGAAAGTCAATTATTTTCTTATATACCAGCAATGAAAAAGTGGAATTTCCTCCATCTATTAAGGCTGATTATTGTTTTTCTTAGTCTGTTGATACAATATATTACACCGGTTGATTTTCAAATGTTATATTGCTTTCCTAAGATAAATCTCTTTTTCATGACCTACTACTCTCTTTATATGTTGGTAGATTAGATTGGCTATTATTTTGTCAAGGAATGGACTCATACAATATGTGGTCTTTTGTGACTGGATTCTTCTTTTTAGCATAATGTTTTCAAGATTTGTCCCTGATGTAGCATGTATCAGTACTTTGTTCTTTTTTGTTGCTGAAGAATATTCCAGCAGTGGTATAGATATACCACTTTCTGTTTATACACTCATCAGTCAATGAACATTTGGATTGTTTCTACTGTTGGCCATTATAAATAATGCTTCTATGAATATTTATGTACAAATTTTTATATAAATAAATGTTTTCATTTATCATGGGTATATACCTAGAACTAGAATTGCCGGGTTATGCAGTAACTCTATGTCTAATAGTTTGAAAAACATCCAAACTGTTTTTAAAATGGCTATACTAGGGGGCGCCTGGATGGCTCAGTCGGTTAATCTGCCTTCGGCTCAGGTCATGATCCCAGGATCCTGGGATTGAGCCCCGCATCAATCCAGCACAGCCCCTGCTGTGCTTCTCCCTCTCCCTCTGCTGCTCCCTCTGCTTGTGCTCTCTCTCAAACAAATAAAATCTTTAAACAAATAAAGTGGCTGTACTATTTAACATTTCCATCAGCGATGTTTGAGGGAATACACTGTATGAGGGGAACCAATTTTTCCACATCCTCTTCAATACTTATTATTATCTGTATTTTCTTACTGTGTTTAGTTTTTAAATGTTTCTGCTTTAAACACCTTATATTTCTAAAAATAAATAAATAAATAAATACCATATATTTCTGTATAGCCCATATCTAAGAGAATATTTTAGATGGTCTGTTTAATTATAGCAATGTCAATAAAGCCAGAATCAGTTAGTGAAATATTATAAAATTCAAATATACATTGTCTATAAACTATGTTAAATAACTAAAATTTTCAGGGCTCCTGGGTGGCTCAGATGGTTAAGCATCTGCCTTCGGCTCAGGTCATGATCCTGGGGTCCGGGGATCAAGCCCCCACATTGGGCTCCCAGCTCAGTGGGGAGTCTGTTTCTCCCTCTGTCTCCCCCCCCCCCATGTTCTCTCTCTGTATCTCTCTGTTCCAAATGAATAAAATCTTTAAAAAATAAAATAATAAAAAAAATAAAGTTTTCTACTCCAAAGTAGTTTATATAAACAGTCTCAAGAGTAGGGGCGCCTGGGTGGCTCAGTCATTAAGCATCTGCCTTCAGCTCAGGTCATGATCCCAGGGTCCTGGGATCGAGCCCCGCATTGGGCTCCCTGCTTGGCGGGAAGTCTGCTTCTTCCTCTCCCACTCCCCCTGCTTGTGTTCCCTCTCTCACTGTCTCTCTCTGTCAAATAAATAAAATCTTTAAAAAAAAATACAGTCTCAAGAGTAAAGATCAGTGTGTCACTGGAGAACATCTTGCTGATGAACTGGCCTGATCCAAATTCATGAAGACAGAAAAAAAGAAACTCTTCAAGAAAAATCTGGCTAGAACTTTATTTATCCAACCTGACTAAATATTCATATTTTGCTCCCAAAGGGCTAAGCCATTTTTTTCCAGCTTTAATGAGGTATAATTGACAAGTGAGAATCATATATATTTAAAATATACAATGTGATGTTTTGATATGTGTATATGTTGAGAAATATTACCACCATCAAGCTAATGAACAAATCCATTCATCACCTCATATCGTCACCTTTGCGTGTGTGTGTGTGTGTGTGTGTGTGTGTGTGTGGTGAGAACACATAAGATCTACTCTCTTAGTAAATGCAACTGTAAAACACTGATGAAAGAAACTGAAGAAGATACAAGCAAATGGATTTATGTATTGGAAGAATTAATACGGTTAAAATGTCCATACTACTGAAAGTGATCTACAGATTCATGCAATCCCTACCAAAATTCTAATGGCATTTTTTTTTACAAAAATAGAAAACGCCATCCTAAAATTCCTATGGAACCACAAAAAAACTCCAAATAACCAAAGCAATCTTGAAAAAGAACCACAAAGCTGGAGGTATTAAACTTCCTCATTTCAAACTACATTATAAATCTAGAGAAACCAAAACAGTATAATACTGGCTAATATTTATACTTCAAAAATGCCAAATTTTCAGCTTTTACCCTCATCTCCTTAACAGCATATAATGAGTATCTCAGTGCTTTTCACTTTCAGACCATCCATGTCAACAATTTTTTTTTTTTTTTTCTGGAGATACCCGCTATTGAAATGTGTGCCCTCTGGTTTCAGCCATAATTTTAATGAAGGCTAAATCAGGAATATTTTGGTCTTATAATTGTATTTATAAATTAATATTCGATAAGTATAAATTTTTTAATGAGCATCAAATTCTCCCATTAAATTAACAAAAAAAATTATTGATAATATCCAGCATTGTGAAGGATCCTGAAAGATGGTTATTCTGTCTCATCCAGTGGAAATTTGAACTAATACAAGCTTTCTGGAGGACAATTTGGAAACATATTTTAAAAGTTTTAAAAATGTGCAGACCCTTTGACCCAGCAAATTCTTCTTGCAGGAATTTGTGCTAAGGAAATAATTAGATATTTAGTCAAAGTTTTATGCATAAAAATGTTCACCTGTTCATAATGGAAAAGTAAGAAAATTTTTAAATAGCTAAAAATGGGAGGTGGCCAAAGGTTAAATAAAATGCAATCTGTGTGTTATAATATTATGCAACAACAATACAAAAATCATGTTTTCAATTAACTTTCAATGGCCTGAGACAAGTTTCTAATGTTATATTTGGAGAAAAAAAAAGCAACATATAATACTAGCTACTATGAGCTCCCCACTTACTGAGATAAGATAGACATTGATAAAACTAAACATATTAGCAGTGATAAGTCATCCATGGGGGATAGGATTATGGGCAGTTGTTTTTTTTTAAGATTTTATTTATTTATTTGACAGAGAGAGACACAGCGAGAGAGGGAACACAAGCAGGGGGAGTGGAAGAGGGAGAAGCAGGCTTCCCGCGGAACAGAGAGCCGGATGCGGGGCTCAATCCGAGGACCCTGGGATCATGACCTGAGCCACCCAGGTGCCCCAGATTATGGGCAGTTTTTAATGGAGTGGGATTGGGTGTAGGGGTGTGTGTACGTGCTGTGTGTGTGTGTGTACACACACACGTGGGTATATTTTCAAAGTTTTTTGCAGTGAACATATTTTACTTTTATAACAATGATGAAAGTGATGTACAGAAGTCTTCTTAATTTCACCTGTTTAAAACCACTTTTTTCTTTTACTGCACAGAGATAAATGTCTCCTTCAAGAATACCTCATTTTGCTTTCTCCAAAAGTTGCAAAAACAACTTAGATAATGAGCAGTTTACTTGCAGTAATAACATATTAGCACTACTTAGGGAACTAGCTCACAGAACTTTTCCCTATGGCAAAACAAAAATGTCATACATGGAGGCATTACAGTGTTTATGCTAACTCTGGCATTTTACATGCTTGAACTCATTATTACTCTCATTAATTTTGTGATTGTTAATAGCACTGCTATTTATAGGATGACTTAACCTTTACAAATTTATATCAAAGATTTTAAAACTAACTGGAGAATGTGTCTAGAATATAAGAGGATGTATCTTTGAGTGATTTTCCCCAGTGGGGAGCATATTTTGATCCTTAATATCTTTAAATAATTGGGATGCCTAGCTAAAGTCGAGAAACACTATTTTATCAGTAAAGGTATAAAAAAAATCATAAATGACTAATTGGCTTTCATAAAAATATGTACGAGTGTCAAAAATACCTACGAAATGAAAACAAAGGAAAACTAAGGGGGTATTTTCTAGATGTTCCCTTTTATGAAGGTAATTTGCAAAGAAGCAAGGAATATGAACCTTTCAACAAAGAGCCTTATTTTCTAACAAAAGCTATCCTAGTCTTAAGTCTGAGTGAGATAAACGGGAAAATTCAAAATGATAAAAATATAGAAAATTCTCTATTTTAATTTTCAGGAGTGCAGTAGGACCCCGCTGTTCACTTTTGCCACCAGACGGCTGAGGCTGGTTTGCACGGTCATTTTCTCCCTGGTCATAGAGTTGTTCTGTGTCAGCTGTGTTTCTGTGGAGCTGTTAAGTGTTTTACAAGCACTGTTAAAGCCATTATACATGAGCAGCATAAAAGCAGTGGGAACCATTATTACCTTCCATCTTAAAGCACGATTATTACCTGTTGTTGAGAAGAAGAATCTGATGGCAAAAATCTACAAGTCGGACAAAATACCGAATCTGTTGCTGAGGCTGTGGTGAAACAGGGAGAAATGTGTAACAGCGCTTCCACACCTATGGACGGTGGCCCCGCGGGGATTATAGCCTGGTTGCCCCTCGGCTCCAAATCTATCCTTTCTTACTCCCTGCTCTTTGATGCTGGGGTCAGGATTCTCCAGCCACCGCCCTGCTTTGTCGGCTCTACGTCAGGATAGAGGCTGGGGGAGGACCGAGGACTAGCTCGGCCCTGTCTGTTCCTGTCTGCTTGCGGTTCCCATGATGCTTTTCACCCTGACAGCCGCCGTACCTTCCCACGACAGCAGCGAAATTCAGTTCTGTTTCCCCCATACTTGCAAACTCCCGTCTCCCATAGAAACAGGATATACAACAGCTGGCCACCCCATTCAAGATCTGGGCCCCTGGACCACAGAGCTCCCCATTTCAAACTCAGAGCCACAGCACCAGTCAAGCAGCACCATCTCCATCTCCACAGAGGTCTGAGTTGCCATTCCATGGCACCCCTCCTCTTAGTCCCCTCAGCTGAGGGCTGGTACAGGCTTCCTAGACTTGCTGCCTTTTTGATTCCCTAAAGCTCTCTTTTTACCCTTTCAGCAATTTAATTAACCCTGTACCTAGGGAACAGTTCTTTACATTAAATTCCATTGGTTCAAAGAGCTGGTGTGGTTTGTTTTCAAATTTGACCTTGTCTTAGTCACTTTGAGCTCTGCAACAAGTTACCATAGGCTAAGTGGCTTAATAAACATTTATTTCTCACAGTGCTGGAGGCTCGAAGTCCAAGATGAAGTCAGTTGGGTGCTGGGGAGGGCCCTCTTCTCGGGTGTAGGCTGCTGACACCGCATGCTCACTGGGCAGAGAGCTCAAGCTACCTCTCCAGCTCCACCCTCATGACCTAATGACCTCCCAAAGGCCCCACCTCCAAATACCATCACATTGGGTGGGAAGGTCAGGGGGTCACCAAGATTTCAACATATGAATTTGGGAGGACACATTCAGTCCACTGCAGACCCTAACTAATACAGAAAAGAATTTGGCAATGTCTAGCAAAATGACGTGGACTTACCCTTTGACCCATCAATACTTCTTCTAGTACTCCATGCAAAAAGATATATGGTCTAGGATTTTCTTTTAAGTGCTTTGTAACAGCAAAGATTGGAAACAAAAATGTCTATCAATGGTACATGCACATAACAGTATTATAAAATTTAAAAAAAGGAATGGGAAAAGTCTCTATATACTGCTATGGAGTGATCTCCATGATAAGTGGTTAGGCCAAAAAAAAAAAAAATGGGGGAGAAAATATGCATAAGACACCCCTATTTGTCTACAAAAGAAAAAAATAAAAGCATATTCACATATTTTCTTTTGTTAAATGAAACTGACAGATAAACAAAAAAATACAGGGCGCCTGGGTGGCTGTTAAGCATCTGCCTTCAACTCAGGTCATGATCCTACGGTTCTGGGATTGGGTCCCACAAAGGGCTCCCTGCTCAGTGGGGAGTCTGCCCACAGACTTCCCCTCCCCTCAGCTTGTGCTCCCTCTTGCTCACTCTCTCAAATAAATAAACAAAATCTTAAAAAAAAAATACATAAGAGGTAGGAAAGAATAGGACGAAGAAGACTGGGATAGAAGCTAGACTTCTCTGAATATACTTCGTTTTATAGATTTGACTTTGAAAGCTTCTGGTACCAATTTCAACATGGGGGTGTGTGTGTGGTAACTGGGGAGCAGGGGTTCCCACACCAGCAAGCAATTCTCAGACAACAGCTGGGTATTCCACAATTTAAATCAATTCTGACACTAACCACCTGGAGAAAGCATCAAATCTCACAGGTTGAGGGCTGATTCCAATAAGACTGTCCCCCACCTGCATTTCAGATGCTAGTCACAAGTCCAGGTTGTCACCTGTGCTTCTGCCAAGCTACACAGATTGGAGGTTCTAACAACCCCCTTCTTGCTAGAGCACATACAACTCAGAGAAACATTTTACTTACTAGATCACTGGTGTATTACAAAGGATATTAACTCAGGAAGAGCCAGATGGAAGAAAGCATAGACCAAGTTATGGGGAAAGGGTGCAGAGCTTCCATGCCCTCTCCAGACACACCACTCTTCCCAAATCTCCACATTTCACCAAGTCTGAAGCTCTCCGAACCCTGTCCTTTGGGGTTTTATAGAGGCTACATTACATAGGCATGACTGCTTAAATCACTCCTGGCAATTGATTCAACCTCCAGTCCCTCTTCAGCTCCCAGGCCTGAAAGTTCCAACCCTAATCACACCATTGGCTCCTCTGGCAACCAGCCCCCATCCTTAGATGCTAGCCAAAAGCTGCCTCATTAGCATAACAAAAGACACCTTTATTGCTCTTATCATTCAGTAAATTCCAAGAGTCTTAAGAGCTCTGTGCCAAAAGCTGGACAAAGACCAAATACATATTCCTCATCTCAAATCACAATATCACAACTTTGAAACTAAAAATAATTTACATAATTGTAAATCATATTCATAACTAAAATTAAAATTTTTAAAGGATGTATTTTATAAACAAAAACTCCATCCACTGAAAAGACATTGTTTCTACAAAGACCAACTCCACAGCCATGAGCATCCCTAGGGCACATATGTCTCTACCATTTCCCAATAACAGGAATCAGTTTCTAGGTCTGGGACAGAAAGTATACAAAGTGAATGAGGAATTTCTTATCATAAGGGATCATATATTCTGGTATATGCTTATACCAGAAAGCAAGGAAGCTATCAAAGACTGCTAGGTTATGTCAAAAAAAAGACTCAGGAGCCAACTTGAAGATATTCTAGTAGAACATCTTCATTTCCATCTCCTAATGATTAGTGAGTCTAGGAAATGATCATCAATGTCTGCTAACATCAAAAAAAAAAAAAAAGAGAGAGAGAGAGAGAGAAAACCAGGTGTTACATAAGTCCTAATAAAAGTATACAACATCATCTATGAAGTATTCTTGTGCAAAACATAAAAGCATAATCCAATCAAGCTTCAAAATACATATACCTATTTGCAGAGGATAGAAGAACATATTAAATGACACCAAGGAGATGCAATTAGCAAAATCCAGGCGGTAGAACACTACAGGACAATTATTTCTTCAACAAATCAATTGCAAGAAAAAAAGAGAATGTGTTTATCTGTAAATTAACAGAGAAAGGGTAATAGGCCCAATTTAAACAAATTATTTAAAAGTTTTATAAGATAATTGGGGAAATGTGAATATAGGCAGCATATTTTATGATATTTGGGAATTAGTGTATTGTTAACTTTGTTAATATAATGATGATATTGTGGTTACATTTTTAAAAATAAAATATACGATACATGAAATTGTATAAAGTCAGGTATTTGCTTCCAAATTACCAAGTGTGGGAAGAATTAGGTGAGGAGAGGATGTAGTAAAAACAATAATGTCCAAGACTTTATAACTGGAGTCTGGATCATAGGTACATGGGGTTCATTATATAATTCTTTTTACTTTTTCATATGATTATATTTTCCATAATAAAAAGTCCATTTAAATTCAAAATCAGGGGCTCAGTCCGTTAAGCATCTATCTTCAGCTCAGGTCATGATCAGACCCAAATGTTGAACTCCCTGCTGGAGTAGGGGGAGCCTGCTTCTCCCTCTCCCCATCCCCTGCTTGTGCTCTCTCTTGCTATCTCTCTCTCAAATAAATAAATAAAATCGTATAAATAAATAAATAAATTCAAAATCACCTGAGTTAAGAATATTTTTGGATCTAATTCTTTGATAACTTTTCCTATTACTTGCATGATTATTGCACTAGCCAAGTTTTCCATTCCTTCTAGAGTCAATTTTTGGTAATTTATATGTAATGCTGTGAACAAAAAAAAAATTATTCATTAGAATTTTTCTTAGAGAATAAATAAATAAGTCCACTCTGAAGAGTATAATACTATAGGCAAACCTGACCTTGGGAAGAACAGTCATACCTGATTAAAAAAAAAAAAGTGAGGAATTTCTTGGTTACATATGAAAGAAAGTGAGGGGAAAAGAGAAGAGTAGGGATGAAAAGGGCAAAGACAGCAGATGGCTATGCAATATGTGATTGAATCCAATGAACAGAAATAGTCTATATGAAATTAAAGGCTTGATAATAACATCTAACATCTAGTGAGTATGCACAATGTGCCATTTTTCTAAGCACGGTACACATATTAGCTCGTTCAACTTTCATTGCAACTCTGTGAAGAATTGGTATTACCACTGTTTTCTTCTTTTTTTATTAAAGATTTTATTTATTTATTTGACAGAGAGAGACACGGCGAGAGAGGGAACACAAGCAGGGGGAGTGGAAGAGGGAGAAGCAAGCTTCCCGCAGAGCAGGGAGCCCGATGCGGGGCTCGATCGATCCCAGGACCCTGGGACCATGACCCGAGCCGAAGGCAGACGCTTAAATTACCACTGTTTCAAAATGAGGCTCGCTTCGGCAGCACATATACTAAAATGAGGAAAATGAGGCACAGAGAGGCTCAAAACTTTTCCCAGGTTGACACAACCAGTAAAACGTGGAGTCGGCATTAAACCCAGAATAGAACGCAATATGGCTACAGCGCCTGCATTCTTTAGCCATTAACTTTAGGGCAGGGTTGACAAAACTACTGCCTACGGGGCAAACCCAACCAGTAGCCTCTTTCTGTACCTCTTTTTTTTTTTTCTAGGGGTGGGGGCGCCCTGCTTGGAGCCCTGCAGGCCCCCTGCAGGGGTGCATAGTGACAGCCCAGGTGCCCACCGCGCCCCCCGCGCCTGGCCGGCTGGTAAGTTAAGGTCGCGGGATTCACCTGAGGAGTTGCCGGGTGATGCCGGGGCTCACCTGCAACAGAAGGGCCATCCGTCATGCCCGCTGGTTGCTGGCGAAGCAGTCGGCGGCTGTCAGCGGCCTCGCCCCTAGGCGGGGAAAAGACAAGGCTGCACTGCCAGGGAGCACCAGGAGGAGGAAGCGGGAACGTAAGCCCCGCCCTGTGCCGCCTGCCGCCCCGCCCACCGCACCCTTGCCCTAGGCGCCGGGCAGGTAAGGCCTGGGTCTGAGTAGGGGGCGCACGCTGGGTACAGGTGACCATCCAGCATCTCGTCCCCCAGGGCAGCAATAAGCCAGCCCCCCATACATCCTGAGAGCTCAGAAAAGTTTTGCGGCTTTTAAAACGGTTGTAAACCAAGAAGAGGAAGAAGGACGTGGAGAAGGAGTAATACATGCGCCCACGAAGACTAAAATATTTGCTCTCTAGCCCATTACAGAAAAACTGACCAACCCTTTCTGTGATCTGAGTGGTTTCCGTGTGGAAAATTGAAAAGCGTCAGATCGGCTCATGTTTAGATGATGCTGGGAAAATAAGTACAGCCTACATGGATGCAGGAGTGTGAATGCTTAGCAAACTATGGAGCAGTAACAAAATCCCAAAGCATGAGCAGGTTTTTGGATTGTCACAAGCAAATAGAAGTGGCATTTGAACCAAAGTCAACCAAATCTCTGAGAGGTGGAAGCTGCAGCTGATACAGATTTTGTATATATTGGTCAGAAATTTTCTTTCTCTTTATGAGTTTCAAAATTATTTGCATAGAATATTTTACAGTATTGTATTAAAGTATTTTAACATCTATATTTGTAGTTCTGTATCTCAATAAATGTTTGCATATTTTCTCATTTTTTAATTGGTCAGAGATTCGTATATTTTATTTATTTTTTCAAAGATGCAGTTCTCCCAAGTAGTCAATGCTATATATTATATAATTCATTAATATTCTGTTACTCATTTATATTTTCTTTAGTTTTTTTCTAACTTCACTAATTTCTTTTTTTGTTTTAATAACTACAGAACTTAAGGTTATATATTTGCCACTCTATATAGCCTTTGGTTACATCCAAAATATTTCAGGGTGGGGGAGAGAGAGAATTGTGATTCTTTTCAAAAAATTATTAATGGAACAATATGTTCTCTGTTCACAAAATACCTCTTTAGAAATACAAATAAAACAAATATACTATAATATAAAACAAATACACTACAATATAAAACAAAGCAAATTCCAGTCAATGATTAAAACAGAACATATTACGAATGCAATCATATAATTTTATAAATGTGCTGCAAAGTCATTGGGGATGGGAGGCAGATGTAGAAGTAACAAGGTCAGCCACGAGTTGATAATTGTTGAAGCAGTGATGTCTATATGAGAGCTCATCATACATGTCTCAGTAATTTTGTAACTGGATGACATTATTCATAATTTAAAATTTTTAAAATAAAGCTTAAAAAGTGACTAAATAAAAATGTTCCAGATTTCCAGCTTGGCAAAATTTGGGGCAGTCACAAGACAAGTTTAACAAATTGATTTTTTTTTTCTCAATGAGAAAGCAAAATTGTACAACTCAATTTGTGCCTGGTGATTTCAACCAGACATCATAGCATCCCCCACTCCCCACAAAACCATATAGATACCATCAGGGTCTGGGGGTTTATTCTACTTACAAGCTCATAAGATCCTGTTACCATTTTGTAAATACTGGAAAAAGACACAAGACTCCTAAGTCACAGAAAAGGACTTTATTACCCATGGCACAGTGAGCAGCATGAGCATTGTCCCAGATCCCATGGGCTAATGTGGAGGGACCCGGAAAGATGTACTACATACAACGGGTTTGGATTGCTGATGAGGAACACAGCTTGGGAATCCACTGTTTTTATAGTAAGTGGTAAGAAAGCCTATACTTTTAACCCACATGTATCTGTGACCCAGATTCAACAATGACAAACTTTTAGATGATATGGTTCTACACTCTTACTCAGTTCTTCCCCCGACCCAATCATTTTGAAGCGAATATCTGACCTACATATAATTTCAACCCGCAGGGTTATTCGTTATAAACACAACCCTGAGAAATGACATTAGGAAACAAGAGTCAGGAAGGAACTTGCATTCTTGGCATACCCAACAAACAGGTGCAGGGATGTTCAGGGCCTATAGAATAGTGCTTTCCCCATCAATCCACCTTTGTTCCTACCTGTCTTGGATCCTGGCAAACTGTCACCACCAAAGTATTTCACTCTGTTGGCCACTCTGATTAATTTAACCAACAGAGGCTAGAACTAAATCTGTTCAGTTGGTCTCACACGGCACTTAATTAAGGCTACTGTCATCAGGACTCCAAACAATGAGATGACGTTAACCTGTAGTATTTTTTTAAAGATTTATTTATTTATTTATTTGAGAGAGAGAGAATGAGAGAGATAGAGAGCACGAGAGGGCAGAGGGTCAGAGGGAGAAGCAGACTCCCTGCCGAGCAGAGAGCCTGATGTGGGACTCGATCCCGGGACTCCAGGATCATGACCTGAGCCGAAGGCAGTCGCTTAACCAACTGAGCCACCCAGGCGCCCTAACCTGTAGGGTTATTGACCTCAAATATGCCTTCCAGGGTCCTGGACCCATGCAACTGTCCCAGGGGAGACCAGAGGACTATTTCAGACAGTCGGGATTTGATCTAGTCTAAGACCCATTCATTATCCATTTCACTAACCTGCTGATCTTTAGTGTCCTCACCAATAATTACAAGAGGCAATGGATGGACAAAAAAACCCACCTCTATCCCTGACGGAGAGCGATTTCATGGCCCATTCCAGCCATATACAAGCATATAACCCAGGTAGGCACAGGTAACTCCTACCAGGATTTGTCATTAAACTTGATTTGGATCAGCATCATGTCGGTTCAATTAAGTCACATGGGCAGTGTCCCTGAATGGTTGTAACTTCCTGTCCTATCTATGGCACATCCCTCTCAGGCATCAGAGAAGCATGTGAATTTGTAACAGAATGGGGGGAGGTGGTGCCAGTCCATGTGTTTGTACCTGTTTAAAGGGGCTCCATGTTGAGAGGTGCAACTGAAGGTTGCTCAGGCACAGCAGTATATCTGACTATCAGCCATGTCCACAGACTCTCTGCTGCACCTGCTGTTCGCCTTGAGTGATGGTGTTGGGTCTAGGCGACAAAGAGAATATTTATTGCCCCCACGCTTGTACATCTGGAGTCTTAGGTGTTCCTACCAAAGCTGCCAGGGCTGTTTAATCCTGAAGTCTATGGTCTTCCAAGGGGTGGACCAGATAAGAGACCAGACAGCTAAGTCATTGGTACTATCCCAAGAGTCAGTAAAAAATACGTTTCATCATAGGGAGTACTGATCAGAGTTGTAAAAAAATGGCCTTGGGGTCTGTGCAGTGAGTGAACAACAATGCCAATTTTTAGTACAGCATATATGGAGCAGTAGTTAAACAGCTAGAGGCCCCCAGTGGATACTAACAGGTTTGAGCTTAGCCAAACCATCAGTGAACCAGGCCCCAGCATTAAGGTGAGCCTCTGGGAACTGAGGGCCCCATTGAGCCTGTGGCTTTATTTCAGGTGCTATAATGTGAATCTAGTTTCCCCACAGCAGTAGCTGCTGCTTTTCCATGTAAACCGAGATGCTGCTGGAGCCAGGCTACTAGGTCCTTGAATATCCAATTTCCAAGTGTGGAAACAATTTCCAATTTGACAGGTGAGGTATACTGGGCCTTTTCCTTATTCGTTGTCAAGCCTGATCTAACCCATGCCCAAATGGGGACATTTTGCGAAGTCACAGGTCAGGTTTTCTTTTTCAACAAGAGCTCAGCAACAGGTCAATAGTCACGCCTCCTACCCCCTCCCCCAACCCCCCATTCCCCTGCTGCACCCCGTTTTTTTTTAAAAGAGGTACACTTGGTGCCTGAATCAGCAGGTGGCGATGTTGTACTAGGGAATTGCTTCTCTGAATTTTGCAATAGTTGTCTTTAAAGCTATGATTTCCATTTCTTCTCAGATTTTATATTCCTTTTGCTAGACCACCGATAAGAGGACAGAGATTACCTCTCTACATGCCACAGTCCTTGAATGAAAGAATCCTTTCTGGACTTCATGAGTATTCACGTATAACAAGCACGTATAACATGAATATCAATTATACATTCGGCAGTGAAAGACAGTAGTACATTGATTCAGCACAAAAAGCCCTCCCTACCAGGTCACTTTAATTTTCCTTCTTCACAGAAAACGTTGCCCAAACCCCATCAGTTGATTTTTGGATGCCTCCCCTCACCCTCCACCCCTAGCAAGGATCCCATCCTTGGCATTACTAACGTTTTGGGTTGGATAATTATCTGTTTGGGGAGATGTCCTGTGCACTATAAGATGTTTAGCAGCATTCCTGCATCTACGCACTACATGCCAGTAGAACATCCCCTCCTTCCTTTAGTTGTGACAACCAAAGATATCTCTAGACATTGTCAAATGCCACAGGTTTGGAAGGGGGCACTAAATCACCTGGTTGAGAACCACTGCCCCATGGAACATGGACCAATAGACCAAGAAGTCTAATAGGCATATAAAGGGCTACAGCTGCTGGAAGTCTAGAAGGTGGCGGGATACAGACAGAGGGGGAGGAAGATAAGCTTCGGAGGATGGCTTTTTTTTTTTTTTAATCCTTTGTCTCTTCAAGCCAGGCTCCACACCAATTTCCTTGCACATATTCTTGCAGCTTTCTCCACAGTCCTCAGTGCCTCCAGCTACCCTGGCATCTAGCACCCCAACCCCCCACTAACTGGGTGGGATTGTAGCCTGGGCACTTGCAATCAAAAAAGCTAAAAATATTTGAGTTTCTCCCTTCTTGAGGTTCCTCAAGCATACTCAGCTTTCTCCTTAAAGCAGCTGAAGTTGGGGTGTGGGGGAAGGGAGGAATTGGGAGGTGCAGAGGAACAGAGCAGTCCCTTGCCAGTAAGCAAGGCTTTGTATCAACTTTCAGTTTCAAGTAGCTGCCAGCAGGGCTCATCCAAACCAGTGCCCGTTTCTGATCCACCTAAGTTTCTATCTCCATACTGCTGACATCATTTATCTAAATTTGGGGAACCCCTGACCCAGCGGCTACAGCCACTTTTGGCTGCCCCACTGTCATATAACATCCCTTTCTCTTCCTACTCTTGAGGAGAGTGTACAATCAAAACAACATTTGGGTAAATTCTTTCAATCCCTCTTTGTATCACTTATCCTCTAAATGTACACTGGGGGAGCAGAAGGTGCCTACTCTGCACCTTGCTCACCACTTGGATAAAAGCATTTGCTTCTGGATCCTGGAGAGTCTTCTCTTGCCCACTAACACAGCCCATAGGGTCTTCCAGAAAGGCATGTCTCTGCCAGCATCCCATCTTGTCACCAAAACTGTCAGAAACTAAGATTTTACCCTACGCGTGTTAATAATTTAGGCTGTTACTGTGTCATGGATGTTGGCAGAAGACCCTCGTCCTTGGGTCAGAGATAAAGTACTTTATTACTGATACACAGCAAGTAGCATGAAAATAATGTCACATCAGTTCCCCGTGGGGACTGAGTAGAGGACCCAGGTGGATGCTATGCATACAGGGTGTCTGCTTTGTTGCTTAGGAAAAATGAGTTTGGGGAACCCAGTGCTTTTGTAGTAACTGCAAGACAAGTCAGAAAGAAATACCCAGAATGAAGTACAAAGAGAATAGAGGGTGGAAAAGAATGAAGAGAATATAAGAGCAAGAGCACAGAGTCTGTAGTAAGATTTTTTAAAAGTGGTTAATCTAATACACGAAAACAGTCTCCTCATAAACTGGAAATGAAAATGAGTCCAATTAGTGCCAATTTTGCTATTTTTCTCTCACTTGTCGATGTTAGCAAATAATTTTCTTGAAAAAAAAATGAAAAAGTCAGTAGCTGCAGCCTCAGAATAATGATATTACTGCTCCTGACGTCTAACATCTCCAAACCCCAGGACGAGGAGCATTTTCACCTGTGTGCACCTAAATTGTAGGGCTGCATCAGGGATCTTTGTACTATAACCAGGGAGAAGAAGCCCTGAAAATAAATGAATAAGGAATTCTGGACTGTGTGGTGTTGGACCAAAGTTCCCTCCTAGAGCAGTCACATTCCTCTTCTTTCCTGCAAAGAATCATTTATAACCTCAGAGCATCTGATGATTTCACTTAAATAAAATTATACCTCATCGCATAGAGGTTAAAAGCACAAGCTCTGGAGTTAAATCAGCATTTGTTCAAACCCCAGCAATCACAGTTATGTGATGCCAGTAATGTGACCTCAAGTAAGTTATAAAATCACTCTGAATCTGTTTCCTTATTGGTGAAATGGTGACAATGTCACCGAGCCTCAAAGGGCTGTTGTGAAGATTCAGTGGGACATTTGACCACATTTGGCTTTTATCACTAGTTATGTGGAGGGGAATGGTGTTTAAAGCAGATGGCCAGGAGTTCCTAGTTCCTTGGGAAAGCAGCTCAAGGACTCAGGCACTGAGGCAGTAAGAAAGGGAGCACAAAAATTAAGTAGATGATGGCTGTGGAAGGGGGTGGCAGTTGGATATTTGGGGGGGGCCAAGACGAGGCTAATCACTGCCTTTCTCTATTATGAATAAGCATTTTTTAAAGGAACGGAAAACATTTATTTCAAACTTCCTCTAGTATGAGGAAGACATACATTGAGTGATGAACATGGGTATTCTAGAGTTCCCTCAAACAAGAATTTCAGGAAGGACCGGGGCGCCTGGGTGGCTCAGTTGTTCGTTAAGCGTCTGCCTTCGGCTCAGGTCCTGATCCCAGGGTCCTGGGATGGAGCCCTGCATCGGGCTCCTTGCTCAGCAGGGAGTCTACTTCTCCCTCTCCCACTCCCCCTGCTTGTGTTCCTCCTCTCGCTATCTCTCTCTGTGTGTCAAATAAATAAATAAAATCTTAAAAAAAAAAAAAGAATTTCAGAAAGGACCACCTTATACTTCATGCATTGCTGATGTTTCCCCCTCTGGGCCATGCTAGAGAACATGGAACAAAGTGTAATACAGTAGGGGGCAGGAAGAAACTGACAGTAAGTAAGAGTCAACAAACTTATATTGAACACCTACTGTGTTCCAGGCTCTGTGTTAGGGGTGATGAACAAACTGACATGGTCTCACCCTCATGGCGTATATTTCAGGCAGCTGCTCCCTGGTGCCAATCTGTGGACATGCCAGATCACCCGCAGTGTTTAGATTCCTCAGACTCTGAGCACAGATCCCATCCCTTACCTCATGAATCAACATTCTAGGTGGTGGGGGACACAGGAGGCAGTGTTCTTTTCTTTCTTTTTGGGGGGGAGGGGGCAGAAGGAGACACAGAGAGAGAGACTCTTAAGTAGGCTCCACGTCCAGCATGGAGCCTCACGCAGGGCTCAATTTCACAACCCTGAGATCATGATCTGAGCTGAAATCAAGGGTCAGACACTTAACCGACTGAGCCACCCAGGTGTCCCAAGGAGGCAGTATTCTTAATAAGTGCCCTCTGGTGATTCCAAGAAACAGTTTGGGAACCACCACTGGTGTTTTTCAGAAGGTGGTCCGACTCTCAAGCTCAGTCTCTCCAAGAGAACAGCATGTGAACGTATATTTTCAATGGCACCAGGAGATAGGAGAAATGTGCTCTCAGACTGCCTTTCTCTGACACCAATTCCTTTTTATCAAATGATATGTGTGCAAGTGCATTATAAATTGAAAAACATGATATAAAGTTAGTTGGGTACAGTTTTCAGGACCTTTCTATAAACTGAGGAAGTCCAGTTTATACAAGTAACTGAAGTCAGTATGGAGTATGATGAGACATTCCTCAGAGCATAACAGGTCTCTGACCACATCCTCATGGTTCTTATGGCAGCAGAAGCTTCTGGCAGGTGAGACTGCTAGAACAGTGCAATGGCTTCAACTGAAGGCCCTTCTGCCACTAGCCCCTGGAGTCATCTGCGGTGCCTGACAAGCTCCACACCTGGATGACTTCTTCTCAGAAGGTCCATAAAGTATATATACTCCTCTAGGCCACTTGCAGAGTCTTTTGTGCCACGACTGAAATATTTATCAGGCGGACCCTATATAAGCCTAGTAATATGGTTCTAAACCCCTTAAATGTTTAGCTTTCTCAATGCACCATGAGATCCAAATTCCAGAAGTAAGATTCAGAATGCGGAAGAAACTCGACAGGAAGGAGGGAGCAGACTGATGGTTAGAGAAGACAAGGAAAGACTAGTCACCAGTGTCAAATAACACAGAGCAGTCAGTGAGGACAAGAACAGAAGACAGGCCAGTGGATTTGCAATCTGCATGTCACTGGTGACCTTCCTGAGAGCAACAGAGCCCGGTGATGTGGGTATTACAGGTTTCTCCTGCTCTCCGAAAGTGGAGCATTCCTAGGAAACCGAAATGGCGAAAAGCAAAGAAGCAATCACCATTACCTTCTGTGGAAAATTTTTTGAGCATTCCCAGATCCACAAAATAACTTATTTTAGGCTTTTCTGATACCTTAGGACACATCTTGCTAAGGGATGCACAAAACCAATCGAGATAAAGCACAGATGCTCACAGACGGTCCAAAGCTATGGTGGCTCGATGCTGTGTTGCTGAGTGTAGTTCTGGGAGGAGCTTGGCGGGGCCACTCTCCCCATCTAACAGCTTGCTGCAAAACAAACACTGAATGCTATTTTCACTTTTCATCTTTCTCGTAAAAGTGAAAATCCTTTTCAGATTTCTTTCAGTTAGCGAAACAGGTAGGACTGTAAGTCTTTCATAAAACTGAAGTGTGGAACACTGACTCTTAAAAAGTAAAGGATATCTGGATTTCCTTCATGGTTTGGGCCAGTGTTTACTAATAAATTCCAATTCCCTTTAGAGTTTGGATTTTATCATTTTCTGTCAAGAAATGATGTACTAGACATACTAGATGTCTGTTATCATTGAACATTATCACCCTAACTTCCAAGGGAACTCTATTATTATTTTTCAGAGTTTGTGGTGAACCTCTGGCATATGGTAGACACTCAAGGAAAGTTCGTTCAATGAATGTGCATAAGAAGAATGGGTGAATGTGAATTTAGGAAGCATGTGGGAAGAAAGTTTTCTTCCATATTGGAAATACAGTAAATATCTCATTTTTCAAAGTTAAATATAACCCTTTATATTTAAAAATTAGATATAATTAGGGGACAGCTGTACCCTAGTATAGCATGGTGAGAAAAGTATGGGCTTAGAAGACAAACAGGCATGAGAACTGAATCCCAGCTATGGGGCATTTCATATCTGCAAAATGGGGTAATATTCCTTACTTCATAGGACAGATGGAGGAGTTGAATTAAATAAGATATGTGAAGATCCAACCATAGGACCCTGCACAGAGAAGCAGAATGGTAACTAACTAGTAGCAGTGGGAATTAGTATTAGTTATTAGCTATTCGTCCTATAAGCTGTTTATTCAGATGTTCAAGATAGAAAACTACAGTAATTTTCCATATAAGTTGGCAGGAAAACCTCACCACTTTTGATCTAGAAAGATCTAATCAGTTATTTCTACTCACATTTGTTTGAAAGGGTGCAACTCCAACCAACCTATCAATCAAAAGCAGATCTTGGGAAGAAGGCCCACTCAGGGTCAACTCTCAGCCATTCCCCTGATATCCGACTGGTGAACAGCCTGCATTATAAAGTGTTGTCACACGTTAAAAAAATTTTTTTACACTAGAAACTTTGCATTCATAACCATGGGAACGTCGAAGTCCTATTATGTCAGCGTGATTCCGATGCCCATTTGGTACGTTTTGCAAGGCATTAAGGCGGGAGTAGGGGTAGGGGGTGGACACAAGGGGGTGAAAGGGGGCGAGGCGGTGGGGAGAGGGGTAACGTGATTATACGTACGGGAGCTGTCAAAGAATGAAGCCTCTACCTTTATAGCCAAGTCATTTTTTAAAAGCAAAAAAGAAAAACGACATTTCTTCCCCACTCCTTCGGCTCACTTCCTAGCGGGAGCCGGGCAGTCCCACCCTATACCTCAGAGTCAGCGAAAGTCCCCCGCGTCCCAGGCCGTGGGCCCGCAGAGGTGAAGCCGACCGAGCACGCGTCGGCACGCTTCCTCCCGCTGAGCCCTTAGCCACCGCCCCCTTCCCGCCCAGGGCCAAGTAGCTCCATCCGGGCCGGGCGGGGGGCCGGGACAGACTCCGCCCCGCCCCGCCCCTCCGGCCGCGGCCCAGCGGCGCCCGAGGCCGGCGCCCCGCGCCCCGCCCCTGCTCCGCCCACCGGCCGGTGGCCCCGGGGGAGGCAGGGGGAGGGGCGCGGAGGCGGCGGCCGCTGGAACCGCGCAGCGTACTGGAACTAGCCCCGCACTTGGTGCCCGCCAGCCCGTCAGATCCCGGCTGGGCTTTCAGCGGTGAGTACCGGTCCGGCCCGACGGATGTCCCGGGGCGGGAGCGCCGGCCGCCCTGTCCCCGGGGCAGTCGGCGCGAGCCTCTGCCGCGGCGCCCGAGGCTCCTTCCCTGAGCGGGACTGAGGTGCGCAGAGCGGCCCGGGGCTGGAGAAAAGCCGGGGAAGGCCCCGGGGAGAATCGGGGAGGGGACTAGCTCCTGGGGACTGACCTCTCCGCCTTGTCTCCAGCCTGTGCCGCGCTGGGGACAGGGTTCGGGGACTGGAAATGGCTTTCCTCGTCCCTCTTTTGCCTTGACTGGGCATGCCGCCGGAGAGTCCTCGCCGAGGTTGTGCGGGCCTCACTGGGAGTCCTCGTCCAGGCTCTGCAGGCCGGCCGAACTGGCGGATCCTAACCCAGAGGAGGGTGTGCGGGCCTCGCTGGGGTGTCCTGACCCCAGGAGGGTGTGCGGGCCTCACGAGGGAGTTCCCACCACCGCTCCCGGGCTTGCAGAATAGGGAAATCCTCACAGAGCCGGCAGATCGGGGAATCCACACCAAGTGGTGAGGGGCAAATGGGGTGAGGTGGAAGAGTTGGGCACAGAGCCTACCCTCATAGATTCAGAGATCCAGGAAGGAAAATGAGCTGCCTTTCCTAATCCAGCCAGACATCAGAATGGCACATCATTCCTGCAACACACATAACCCTCCTCACAGGGTTGGGGGCAGGGAGACACAGCCTCTAGGACAGCAGTTCTCAAACTTTTGGGGGACCTCAAAACCCCTTTACACATAAAAATTCCTCTACCTTTTGTTTATGTGAGTTATATTTTTTATATTTACCATATATACAAAACAAAATTTACCATATTTAATAATCCATCTTTTAAAATAGTGGGCCTATTATATATTAACATAGCATTTTATGAAAATATCCATATTTTCCAAAACAAAATGTTACTGAGAAGAGTGGTGTTGTTTTATATTTTTGCAAATGTCTTTATGTCAGGTTTAATAGAAGGCAGCTGGATTCTTAATATATGCTTCTTCATTCAGTCTTGCAATATCACATCATGTAGCCTCTGGAAAACTCTACCTATACTCCTGAACATGTGACAGTGAAAAAGACAAATTGCTTCTTGGTATTATAATGAAAGTTGTTTTGATCTTGTGGATACCTAGAGTTCCTGCGCCACACTTTGAGAACCACTGGTGTAGGAAATTCTTTGGAGGCTTCAGTCATTGGTCTTGCTTCTTGTTTGGGATGCTTGCTCTAAACCCCATGCATGAACAATGTTAACCTCTAGAATTTGGGACCAAGCTTGATCTCGCTTTGGAAACTAAGTACTAGGTCTTCACATAAGAGATGAGCCCCAGTGAGTGGCCTCCTGAAAACTCAGCAAGGCTCACAGATGGCTTTGGTTGTTTCTGTGCCCACAGAGCTGATCTGTCTGTGTGCCCAGATCACAGCAGTGATGTGGCAAACAGGACCTGTGGGTTCAGAGAAGTGGCCACGGGGAGCCCATGCCAAGTGTGTTAGGGGTTGGTGTGAGAGTCACCAAGTAGTCAAAAAGTCATTTCCAAAAGAACATTGCCTTCCTTTCCTCCACGTTCATTGCTGTTTGTACTTGTGTAGCCTTGAGCTCGTTGGAATATTAGGATTCCCCAGTCTTGCTGCTCTTTCACTTTCCACTTTTAGAGGTGTACCACCTGGAGCGGCCCTGCCTCAGCCCCTACCAGAAAGCCATGTTCTGCGCCCTGCTCTGTGGTAGGTGGGATCCCTCATGGGTTTATTTCCTTGGCTTTATGCTCTGTCAAAACAAGTTCCAGATAGAAATTACATACGTATATTCACCAAAGGAAAATGATTCTCTAACTCTGTCCTCCCTGTTGCTCCTCCATCCACAGAGCCTCTCCTGCTCTGATGAAGCAGCTTGGATACTGCAACTGATAGTTGAGAGATGTTAAAGTACATGAGCATATTGCATGTTGTTGCCCTGGCCACAGAAGGGAGAAGGGAATGGGATCTCTGTGCACCTGCTGTGTTCTTGGAATAAAGCACCACTTTGATGGTGGGGGTCTCATGCCTTTATCCCTTCAGTACTTAATTTATTGACTATCCACTTTACCAAGTGCCCAGTTCTGTCCTGGACACTGGGCGGGGGGGGAAGCAGTGAGCACAAACAGATGCAGCCCCTGTCTTTCTGGAGTTCACAGTCTGGTAGCTTAGGTAAGTGCTGGTTAACGGAGACAGGCCACTGTCGAGTGTTCGCAAGAAACCTGGCCCTGCGTGACGAACACTACCCCTACCCGCTGTGTGCTTCAGAGTACATGCTGAGAAAGCCAGAGTCGCAAGCTGCAAAGATAATGATAAATCCAGCATTTATTACAATGTGCCTGGTGAAGAACTTCCTTTGCCTTCTTTCCTCTGTTCTTCCTTTTACAGGGGAAGTGATTCCCTGGGGGCCGCCAGACCCTGTACTGGGAAATGAGGCTCTAGTGGGGTTCCAGTCACTGGGGCAGCCTTGAGCAAGACACTCTCTCTGGGCCTCAGTGTCTACATCTTTAAAGTGGGCGGTGGGACCACTGATGTCCGAGGAACCAGGGGTTTGCAGGAGCTAGTTTGCATTAGCATTTGTATGCATCTCCTCCCAACTCCATGTTCAAGGGCGTCACATATTTTTTTAGCTTGAAGTTAGCCTTTATGGGACTGTCCACACCATGGAAATCAGCAAATGGTGTAATCCAGAGCTCCCCCACCGCAGAGAGCAAGTGGTTAAAGGTTTACCAGCACAGCATTGCTGCTGTCAGAGCCAGTGGGCTTTTTTGTTTGTACGGTTGACCCTTGAACAACATGGAGGTCAAGGGTACTGAGCCGCTGCGCAGTAGAAGATCCAGGTAAGACTTCTGGTTCCCGAAAAACTTCACTACGAATAGCCTACTGCTGATCGGAAGTCTTACCAATGATATAAACAATTAATGAACAGTTTGTATGTTACATGTATGATATGCTGCATTCTTACAATAAAGCTACAGAAAATAAAATGTGAAGAAAATCATAAGGAAAATACATCTACTTTACTGTACTTTATTTATTGACAACAATTTGTGGATCAGTGGACCCATGCGCTTCAAACCCTTGTTGTTCAAGGGTCACCTGTATTTTTTAAAAAAGAGACTCTTTAAGGGCGCCTGGGTGGCCCAGTCAGTTAAGCATCTGACTTTGGCTCAGGTCTTGGTCTCAGGGTCCGAGGATGGAGCCCTGTGTCAGCGGGGAGCCTGCTTCTCCTTCTCCCTCTGCCTCCCCCGGCCTCCCACTTGTGTTCTCTCTCTTTCTCTTAAATAAATAAAATCTTTAAAAATAATTATAATAATAAAATAAACTCTTTAACCTAGACAGAGACACCGAGTATGAGGTATGTGATTCAATTCCTCCAGAACTTTTGATAGGGAAAAAAAGTCTGTTTTTACCATATCCTAGAACATGAATCAGCAGACTTTTCTTTAGGCCCCCTGGGCTCTACAGTCTGTCACAGTCGCTGCCGCTGTTCAGCTCTGCTCCCGTGTGAAGAAAACAACCCTAGGCAATATGCAAATGAATGGGCACAGCTGGGTTCCAATAAAACTTTATTTACAAAAACAGGGGCTGGGCCATAGTTTGCAGTCCCATCTTAGAATGTCAGAACAGGAGCCACGCCTTCGAGGAGATAATTTCATGGAAAAGTACATTCTTTAGGGCTTTATCCGTGAATACCACAGATTTGGTGCTCGAAGACAGGTATAGCTAGAAGTGGCAACCGCAAAGGATTTGGAATCGATTGAAAAAGCATCCATAGTAGGTTGTTTAAATAAAGGCCAAGTATGTTCACGTTTTGAGGACACAGCGATGGACGATGAGGAGGGGAGGGTGTCTTTATTCCCAACTGCCTCTCTCTCAGGAGCCGCGGCAGATGCTGGGATTGATAGACCTGCAATCTAAGCCAGCATGTGAATTTGGGGTGTTCTTATGCAAAAACCAGTAGTGCCTCTAATAGCTATTCTGATTCCAAGGAGAGGGACAAAAGAAGTGTTTAAAAAAAAGGAAGGAAAATTGTCATTGTATGTGTTTATGTTACATACACTGTATATGTACATTGTGTGTATGCATATGTATACATGCATATTTGTATATTTATATATGTACCTAGGATATGTGGCTGTGCGATTATTGTTCCATGTGTTTAAAATAGCCTTATGAATGTTTGGAAGACAGACATGCCAAGCTCTTACCAGGAGCCAGTTCTGGGCAGTGAAATGGGGTAGAAAAAAAATGGGAATTTTTACTTACTACTCTTTGTAATACTGTGTGTTTGCCTACCCTGCACCATTCATGTATTGCTTTTATAACCTAAAAATAAAACAAAAAACTAAAATCCCAACAACCTATACTTTTTAAAGGAAAATAAGATTATTTCTGTGGTAAGAATATTACCACCACCTCTTCTCCCCTAAGAAAACAAATTATTTTAACTGTCACATCACAGTTCACTAGTATATATACTACTATATATATTGATTCAAAATAATATTGGAAGAGAGGCCTCTCAGATCAAAACATTTTATTAGACGACTTAAGCCCCTGTCCAAGACCACAAGTACCAGACGAGTGTTCTTTAATGGACTACTATGCAGCCCTTAAACTAGTGTTGTAAAATGTTGTTTCATGAGCTGTCATGAAGTATAGTTTTTACACTTAAAACCGTGTTACCCAGGAATATTTTCCTGTGGTCCTTCCTGTTCTTAGAGGAGAGAAAGCATGTGCATGGGTATACGGGCATGCACACACATGCACAAAGGCAAAGGATATGCCAGATGCTGAGTGGTTTTTTTCTTACTGGTGGGATACAGTTGATTTTTTAATTTTCTTCACTTTGCTAATCAGTATTTTCTAGCATGTATTAAACAAGTATTACGTTTGATAGAAGCATTAAATTTGAACAACTATTAAATTTGATAGGACCAAAAGTAACCACCCAGTTACCTGTATAATGGGGACAACACAGTTGCCTTCATTTTTCTTAGACTCAGTTACTCCTGACTTGCCCTGGGGCAGAGCCTGCTTAATCCCTTGCTCCCGGTAGGAAGTAGAGAAACAAGTATGGAGCAAGAGGCTTGGGGAACCAAAAACGGGCCCCCTGACCAACCTCAGTCACATTGTGCTTGTCCCCTTCCCTGTGGAGTCGGCTACAACCTCAGCCCCTCCCTCTCCCTCCAGGTGACCCAGAGATTAGAAAGTTCATAGGATTCATGCCATTACCTGAGGAGCTATCAGCTGACCATCTTCCTAGAATAAATGGCCTTGTTTCTTTTTTTTTTTTTTTTTTTAAGTAGGCTCCATGCCCAGTGTGGAGTCCAATGTGGGGCTGACCTCAGGACCTTGACATCAAAAGTTGGACACAACTGACTTAGCCACCCAGGAGCCCCTCTTTTTTAGCTATTTTTAATGGAAAATTTCAGATATACGAAGAAGTAGAGAGAGTATAAACCCAGCCTCAACAATTAGGAACGTTTAGCCAGTCTTGGTTCATCTATACCTACCAGTCTAGATCAGTCTGCCCTCATTCCTTCTCCCAGTGCTCGGTAAAGCCTTTCTCAATTCCCCCGACCATAGCTGCCTCTTTCCTGCACTTTCTTATGACCCGTAACATATTATAGTTAGTTGTGTGCTTATCTCCTTGTTAGATTGTACTGTTCTTATGAAACAATGAGTATTTTCCTGACCTCCCTCTCTCCGGTGGTATTTAACAGTGCTTAATGCAGGGAAGAGGCTCAGAAATATCCGCTAAATTAATTTGACTTGATTAAGTTCGTTGAGGAAAATTTTCAATTATAAAAGAAACGCATCACATTAAACGGAAAATGTTCAGATATAGCTTAGGACCAAGAGCATTTTATCTCACCTGCAAGGATTTTATTTTATTTTATTTTTTAAAAGATTTATTTAATTATGGGGGGGTGAGCAGAGGGAAAGGGATAAGCAGACTGCACTGAGCATGAAGCCCAAGGGGGGCTCTACCCCAGGACCCTGAGACCGTGACCTGAACCGAAATCAAAAGTCGGAGGCCTAACCGACTGAGCCACCCAGGCACCCCTCGCCTGCAAGGACTTTAAAAGACTTTAAAGAATTGTGATGAAAAGAATTTTCAATTTGGGCCAATATAGAAAGGCAACTTTTTTTGAGGAAAATAATAATTTTTCTTTATGGTCTGTTGTCCCTTTTTCACATATATACCTGGAGCCCGTAGCTCTTCTCTCCTTTTAGAATGCTTTTTTACCCCAGTTAGGTAAGAGTGACCCTGACTATATTTTAGAATATCCATTGTGTTTTAAAATGTAGATTTAAATTTTCAGTAAAAGAAACAGGCTACATGTAGGACCCACATGCCCCATGAAGTCAGTTGATACCAGTCTCGTGAATAACGGTGGCTCACAGGTATGGAGTTCCCTGTGTACTCTGTGCTTTCACCTATCCCCTGCTATCACGGCAGCCCTCGGGAGCGGGGCAGAGGAGTGCAGGGCAAGTATTGTTGCCTTAAATCTGCAAATACGCAAACTTAGGTTTAGGGAGATGGAGTGCATCTTGCCTGAGGCAAGATTTCGGTTTAAGCGTGGATTGGAAACCAAAAGGGCTTTGGGATTAGATGTTGCAAATGGGCAAAGATAGGAAACTGTCTTTTTCAATATTATATGTCTTTGGGAGACAGACCAGGTTGTCGAGGTAAGTTATGTATCCCTTAATGCTGTAGAACCACCGAAGTGATCTCGTACTTTCTGAACGAGTCGTTTCTCAGATCCCTCATGTTCTGCCTTAGTCTTTTGTTGTAAGAATCAATTCACCTTCTGATGAATTAGCAAGGCTGTTGTGCATACGTACTGGTGTGGTTCTCTCTCATTGTCCTTTCTTGATTTAAGGAGCACTCTGGGCAAGCCCATCTTTGGATAGTGTGACTTGCCTGGGCTCTTGCTCAAACAGATTTGTATGGAAGACTTAGTTAATTCCTTATCCTCATCATCCTTTTATGACCATTATTATAAAATTACAAAGCAAAGTATACACTGTAGTGTAGTTCATGAAGAAGGTGTGTCAGTCTAAGAGTATCCTCCTACATGATCACCAGGTTTGAATTTTTGGTTGAGAAGAGGAGAGGTGAATAAATCATTGCTGACGGTCTGTTATATGCAAGAGCTAGACTAGGAGAGGCATATAGAAAGTAATAGTGGTGGCAGAAGGACGAGGCTCAGGATTGGTTTTAAGGGTGGTATGTTGCATAAAAGCTTTATTTGCTCAGTGAAGGAATCAGTTGCATTTTTTTTTTTTTAAGTAAGCTCCACACCCAGCGTGGAACTCAATGTGGGGCTTGAACCCACAACCCTGAAATCAAGATCTGAGCTAAGATCAAGAGTCAGATGCCTAACCCACTGAGCCACCCAGGCACCCCATCAGTTGCATTTTAAATGCTGGCATTATCTGTATTACTGACATCAACTCATCCTTTCAAAGTTACCTATCATGCCGATTTTGTCAAAATCAAGGATATCTTAGGGGAAAGAGAGGTTGACTTTCTAGTCTTGACAAATGTACCTTGGAGTGTGAAGATTGTTTTAATATGAGATTTCATTTTTTAAATCCATTTGGTTAATTTGGGTTTTTGTATGAGGAGTGACCATAAGTTCTATCACTTGTGCTGCCGACTTGAGGCAACATGGTGCAAGAGTCAGCCCCGGCATCCCGGGGCCTGGTTTGACTCCAGGCTTGGCCACTTAACAGCACAAGGCCTTGGCAGCTTACTTAACCCCTCTAATCCTCAGTCTTCCTGCTGGTACAACAGGATGGTGATGCCTTTCTCACAGGATCGCTAACGGACCACATTAGACAACGTGGCCGAGGTGCCTGGCACCCCACAGGCGCCCAGCACATGTCCCCAGCTGCAGTGCTTATGGATTGTTGGAGCACTCATGACGTAATGCCTACACCTGCTGCCGTTCTTCTGCACTTTTGTCCCAGCCCAGAGCTCCTGAGCTCCAGACCCACCTAGGCAGCTCCCTGCTGGATGTCTTCATCCCCAAGTCACCATAGCTAAAACTGATATGTTGGCTCCGGTCTCCGTCACTGGCTCTGCCAGTTTGCCCAAATGAGGCACATGGGAGCTGTCCTAGATCTCTTCTTCATCTCTCATCCTCAGTCCATTCTGCTTGCTTAACTCTCGCTGGCATCTGTTGCCTCTGACCTCATTTTCTGACCTGGTGACTGTCACAGCGCTGAAACCTGCCTCCCCAGCACCAGTCAGCATCCTTCCCCTGAGGCAGTCCCTGTGACTACCGAGTGATCTTGGACAATCAAATCAGGTCTTCAGGAGTCCAGCCTAGAATCCTTTAATGGTGCCCCCTGTCTTCAGGATGAATCTGAGCCTTTTGGTGAGGCTCCCCAAGATGTAGACCCTGCCCTTCTCTTTTCCGCCTGTCTTAGCTCCGCCTGCACGCACCCTGTACCTCGTCTGCCTGGGACTTCCTGACTCCCACAGGGTCACACTTCCATGCCTTCACAAGTCCTGTTTTCTCTGCCCAGAATATTCTTTCAGTGACTCCCACCGTCCGTGTAGTTCTGGGAGGCTCGTGGATGGTGTTGCTTGTGCCTGGAGGCCTCCCTGTGCCCCTGTTCCCAGGCTGAATTAGCTGCTCTCCCTAGAGGCTTCTGTATCACCATTCACCCCTGCTGTAGCTGCCATTAACTCCTCAGCAGTCTGTGTGTGACTCGAGAGCAGTGGGGACTTTTATCTGTTTATCCCAGTGGTCCGTGAAAGTCACGTGTATGAGTGAACTTACATCCCTTCTCAACCCAGAGAGGCTCAGGTACCAGCCACGTCTGATGCTGTCTTATTACTTGTCACATCTTTGACGCAGTGAGGTGGCAATTGCAGACAGATGCCATGTCGCTGTGTGGGCCACTGATGGAACTAGGGCAGAGCTGCCTAACAGATGGGCTCCAGAGTCTGGCGTACTTGATTTTGAGTTTCAGTTCCGCCTCTCAACAAGCCTGCAGTTGAGCTTCAGAGTTCCAGCTCCTGACCACATCGCTGTACTGCCAATGGGGGAAGAACGTGATGGTCCAAAAACAGGAGCATCGGGTCCCTCCGGCAATTGCCTTTCTTCTGGAAAATCAGCAAATAATGGGTTTATAACTCACGCTTCTGGGAGCTCTACTAGCGTGAGTCATCCTTCTTGAGTCCAAGCAATTCTGAGGTGGGTGGGGATAGACGACCTCAGAAACCGGGCGAATTCATGGAGATCAAGGCCGCCCTATGAGACCCTGGCAGCCTGACACCCTACCTTTTGCACTGACACTGTTTCTATTTCCTAAAATTTGGGTTAGAAAAGTTCATTACCAAACATCTACAAAATTAGCTCAGGAGCTCAAGGAAATCAGGCAGCTTTCTTAAAGAATGGCTGTCAACCAGGCCTGCTCTGTCATGCTTTTAAAAACACAGTTGTCTGCCTACCCCACTCCTCCTGCTCTCAGAAGTCAGATGCAATAGGACATGGTTCTGCAAATGTCATTTTTGGGGTGTCTGCAGGTGTCATTTTTGAAGCCCCACTGAGCACTGTGGGCTGATACCGGGTAGGGGACCCACATTCCGAGAAGGAGCTGAGGACTGACCTTAATGAGGACAGGATGAGGTCAGAGGCAGAGGCCTGGGTCAGGAGGCCTGGGTGGGGGGCGGGCCCTGCCCTACTTCTTCCTTTCCTTTCTGGCCAAATGTTTTATGACCCCATGATGACTTTCTCTTCTCAGTGCATCTCTGGAATATGAATTCTGAAGTTCACAAGACTTTTTGTGAAACTGCTTGTACTTGTGAAACTTTTTGTGAAAACCTTGTGAAACCACAGTGATATCAGAAATTAAAACTATTTCTGTTCTTTCGAGTTTGTGCTATTGCAGTTAGTTTAAAATAAGCTTGAAGGATGTGTCAGGGAAGCCTTTCTCCTTTGGGAATCAGACATGATGTGCTGGCGTAGCCGGCAAGCCGAGAACCGGGAGTCTTCATGAGACAGGGGCTGTTGGATCAGACAGTGCGGTGGCCATGGCCCGTGTCCCCACATCCTCACTGTTGCCTTTGGCAGTGGTGGCTGTATACATCTGCCGAGTGAGTCATGATCATTTTTATGGTACATCGTTAAAAATTTCCAGGGTTACTTAATAATGAAGTTCAAGGAAACAGAAGGGTTAGATTTCAGGAAGTAGCTACTTTTTAAATGCCATCTCGTATTTTCATGTTATGACTTAATTTCGTATCAGACTTTAACAAATTCTGATGTTGGAAATCTCCAGTTTAAACCAAGTGTAAAACTAGGACAGTGCTCCTTCTGTCTTTAGTTTGTCTTTAGTCACAGTTCCTACAGTGGCCAATTCTGCTGCCTCTACACCTTCTCTCCTTTTCTGCCCTCACTCACCTGAGTCTGGTTTCGTGCCTTCCCTCAGACCCACCTCAGGGCCTTTGCACATGATCTCACCCCTCCTCCAGATCGTCGGTAGCTCGTCCCCTCACTTCCTTCAAGGCTCTGCTCAGTGGCTCCGTAGCAGTGAGACCTCCTGTGATCTCCTAGTACCCTCTGTGGCCCAACACTCCATAATGGCCTCATCCTGCTTATCGACAGAGCTCGTCGCCCTCTGACATTCTGTTCGTGTATTTTTTTAGTTGTATGGTCTTTCTCCCTCCCCTACTCCCCCCTTCCTCATGGAAGCATCACAAGGGCAGGGACTTTGTCACTTTTGTTCCTGGGTATTTCCCCAGGGCCTAAAACAGTTCCTGGCACATATTGGATGGTTAATAGCAATGTGTTGAATATGAGTGAATGAATCATAGAATTTTTTTCACTTAGAAGGGACTTTTTTAGTTGAAGATAGAGCTACCGTACAACCCAGCAATTGCACTACTGGGTATTTACCCCAAAGATACAAATGTAGGGATCCGAAGGGGCACGTGCACCCCAATGTTTATAGCAGCAATGTCCACAATAGGCAAACTGTGGAAACAGCCAAGATGTCCATCGACAGATGAATGGATAAAGAAGAGGTGGTATATATACACAATGGAATATTATGCAGCCATCAAAAAAAACAACAAAATCTTTCCATTTGCAACGTGGATGGGAACTAGAGAGTATTACCCTAAGTGAAGTAAGTCAGTCAGAGGAGGACATGTATCATATGACCTCACTGATATGAGGAATTCTTAATCTCAGGAAACAAACTGAGGGTGGCTGGAGTGGTGGGGGGTGGGAGGGATGGGGTGGCTGGGGGATGGACATTGGGGAGGGTATGTGCTATGGTGAGCGCTGTGAATTGTGTAAGACTGTTGAATCACAGTCCTGTACCTCTGAAACAAATAATACATTATAGGTTAAAAAAAAAGATAGTAGGAAGGGAAAAATGAAGGGGGGTAATCAGAGGGGGAGACGAACCATGAGAGACTATGGACTCCGAGAAATAAGCTGAGGGTTCTAGAGGGGAGGGGGTGGGGGGATGGGTTAGCCTGGTGATGGGTATTAAGGAGGGCACGTATTGAATGGAGCACTGGGTGTTATACGTGAACAATGAATCATGGAACACTACATCAAAAACTAATGATGTATGGTGATTAACAGAACATAATAAAATAAAATAAAGGGACATTTTTTAGGATCATTGGCTAAACTTATGTTACAGATTGGGAAACTGAGGCACAGAAAGGTTATATGGCTCATTCAGAATGGAGCTCAATCATTTCAAAACTGTTTTAACGGCTCTTTTTAAAAATCTAGGAATATATGTACAGCCTTCTGAGCAGTTGTCCAGGATGAGAAGAAGAATAAGTGAAAATAAACTGATAATTTAAAAATTTAGCAAACATAAGACTAGTCATCGTATAATGGCAAAACTTTCTGATACAGAAGGTACAGTCTTATTCGTGTTCTACAGCATAGAGTGCACCTTGCCTATAGTTAGTGCTCAAGAGAGACGTGTTAATGGATTTGGTTATATTGTTATAGAGCTATTCCTTTCTGCAAGACCGTCTTTCTGCACTACTCTTTTTCTTTTTTTTATTCTCTCCCCAAATAGACAATTGTTCTTACGGCTTCTCATTCAAAATTCTTTTGGTTACAAGTGTCCCATTTAAGAGATCTCTCTCTCTGTGTGTGTGTGTGTGTGTGTGTGTGTGTGTGTTTAATCTACGAATAGCTAGCAGGATCAAAGACGTGACCTGGTCTCTGGGAAAATCCAGAGATACTTAGTTATTCCAGGTTTCCAGATGCAGCTACGTCAAGTTAAGCAAAGAACTAATCTTTCTAGTTCCCCACTTTGTGGAAAAAATCCAGTTGACAAGTCATGGTGGTTTGCCAGCCTGCATGGTTCTGACCTCAGTCTTCCTTATGCTGACACAGACATCCTTGGAATCTCACTTTTGACAAAAAGTTGTTTATAAGTAGAATGATGTTTAGATACACAACAGTCAGTTTGGGAAGTGGGACCAATTAATTTCTCTTTAAATAGAAAAGAAATGAAGCACAGCTACTCCTTATAGTGAACTGAAGTGAACTCTAGAGATGCAGTGACCTTAACTTTAGAGTTGGAAACCATGAAAATTCAGGATGGGTATATTTAGGAAAATATGAGAGGAAGAGAGTTGGGTAACCACACGAAATAGAAAAGAAAACCTCTTTCTGTTGTTGGCATAGATTTTAAAAATCCACTCTCGTGTGTCTTTGGATATCCTAAATAAAGAAACTGTTCGGAGGATGTCTTGATTGTACTTTAGACCATTCTCGACTAATCACCTACAAACTCTTTCAAACTGTACAAGCTCTCCTGGAAACTGATACACACACTCCCCACCACTCCCCAAAATACACAAAACCTCTGTCCTCCACACCCCACCACTGGCAGGAGTTTTGCCGCTCAGGATTACTCTTCTCCGCCCATTCCTGCTGGTGCCTGGACATCCTGAGGTTGGTTGCAGAGCCCATTCATACCTGTGCCTCTTTCTGTATCATAAGGTAACCTAAGAGGATTCAACTCTGACAACAGAAGCAGCTAAATCTTGGATTGATAAACTCCAAAGGCTGGAAAGTGACTCAAAGAGACAAATCTTACTGTATCTGATCACTGGCATTTAGCTTAAGTCAGTCGACTTTTCCATGCATTTCTACAAATCTGGCTGTGCATCATGGTGTAGCATTCACTGCCAGCCAGGTGTGCGGTCCGAGATGTTCTAGCAAGAGTGATGGGTTAGCGCTGCGCTGCGCTGCCCAGACTCGGAACTCAGTCTCCCACACCTGGTTAGGGTTCGAAGCTGACGTCCAAGAAAGAATTCTTGAGACGGCTTTGCACCTTGCAAAAAGGTGGTTTTATTAAAGCACGGGGGGGGGGGGGCAGGGCCCGTGGGCAGAAAGAGCTACACTGGGGCCATGAGGAGCAGCCCATTATAAACTTGCAAGTTGGGAGTGGGGTAGGGATAGTGTAAGCCTCTCGGGTATTTTGGAAACAAGGTTCCTAGGATCCTGAGGGGGCTTACCTATTGCTGAGAAAGGTCATTTAATATTGTTTAGTAAAAACTCAGTCATGAGACCTTTCAGATGTATATCGGTGGGTCATATGCTTGGAGGATGATTTCCAACATGTATCTGGGGGGAGGCAGGTAGAGATAAAGGAAGTTCCCAAAGGAATTTTTGTATGTTAAAGTAGACTTACAGGATCCTGAGGGTTGGGCTAAGATTGCCTCTTGCCCTTATCAAAGTGTCAACATCAAGGGAGCTGAGTCCCTGGAAGAATGTCACTCTGCCTGTTTCAAAGACTTGTCAATGGGCTGTAGACAGTAAGGAAATTTAATAATTTTTATTCTGCCTTTGTTTCCCACATCAAAACCCATCTGCACAATTGCTGTCTGGGCTTGGAAGTTCAGTCTGAGTAACAGCAGAGCTCGCTGAACCAAATGGGAATTTTGCCGATGATTTAAGCTAAAGGGGCCGCTTACCTTGCTATAACCAACCTGGTTCATGGTGTATCTCAGCGTGGAGTAAAATTTAGGGCCCCATCAGAGTTTCGGGCTCCCTGCATGGCTGTCTTGCCTCTCCAGGGTTACATGTCTTAGCCACATTAATAGCTCAGTCAAGTCCCCCTCAGAGATGAGAACATTTGGTCACCGGAGGCCATCTTGGGCAGACATTTCACAAAAGAAGAGATTCACCTGGCAAAGAGACAGATGAAAAAGTATCCACCCTCACTAGCAATTAAAGAAATGCCCAAGATTAATTTTTTAATCTCTCAATTTGGCAAAAAGTAATAAAGAATTACGTTGTCTGGTTGAGGCACTTGCATTCGCTGCCCTCAGAGAAGGGTCCTGAATAGGCACAGCCTTTCCCAGGCCGCGTGGTAATGTTTAACAGAATGGAGACATGCAAATCCTTTCTCCCAGCTGCCCTACTTCCAGGAACCAAAAGCTAGGAATTTATATTGAGGAAATGGATTGAGGACCTACTCAAAGAAGAGTGTCCAAAGGTTGCAGCATTGTTTGAATGTTAATACTTGGAAACAAACTAAGTATTTTAATAACAAGGGATGTAAGTAAATTTTTGTATATCTGTAAGATTTTTATAGTGCAGTTAAAAGTGATATAAAATATCACACGATGGCCTGATAAAGATGTATTGCTGAGTGAAAAAAAAAAAAGCAAAACATCACAAAACAATGTGATGGCTAATCCATTTAAAAGTCATGTTAAGTCAAACTCCAAACTCCAATGGTGACTTTTATTTTCTTCTTTTTGTTTATTTGCACTTTCTAATGTTTCTGCAATGATCATCTATTTCTTAGTGTAATATTTTTGATAAGTGCAGCAAGTTCGGTCTCCTACTGGGATTGTTGGGGGAGGGGGGAGAGGAGAGAGGGCTGGAGACGGTGGTGAATAGGAAGGGGTCCCGCTTGCATTGATCATGGCTGACCTGTATGCAGTATGCACCTGGTCCATCTAAAGTTAAATATGAACCATTCCTGGATTCTCTCGGAACCATTGCACCGCGTCAGTGGTGATGAAGGACATAGTTTGGGGAACAGAACAGATTTCTCTAAAGAGTAGTAGTCACATATCTACTTTTACATAAATCCTCATCAGACATTATTAAAGAAAGAACTGTGTACTGTGGTTCCAGGAACTTTAGGAACTGTTCTATCTTCCTTTCGGAAAGATACTGCCCAGGAGGTCAAGTTTTCGTTTTATAGAGACACCGTTTCTTCCTGTATGAAATATCCTCTATAGGTATTTATCCGAAAATTGAAAACGACTGCTCCAGCTTTTTTAAAGTAAGTGACAAATGAAAGCATACTTATGGAAAACAAAACTTGGATTCTATTCAGAGGTTAAAAGTCCTCCCCACCCCACCCCACTCTGCCCTTTACACAATGTATTCTTTCTTCTATTTAGGGATAATCAATGTTAACTTTATTCTAGATCTTTCTGTATCATTTACATATATGATGGTATGTGTGTACATGAATGAATATATACTAATAGTCTTGAAGTTTTTAACTTAAATTAGATTCTAGTATATATGTTATTCTGCAACTTTTTCTATTCCACTTATATTAATGTGAGTCTTTGCTCACATTTCTTATGTTGAATCTTAGTAAGGAATTGTATGTTTGATATTTATATCAGTAAAATTTATTTGCCCTTACTCTTCTGCCTCTCAGAATAAACTCAGTCACCCAGGGCAGATTGTTAAAAACCTAGCCCTAAGTTGCTTTCCCAAAGTGTAGCTGTCACTCAGTTCTCTGGAATTTTGAACCACATGGAAGGCTCAGTCAATGCTTAGAGAACTAGCTCACAGAAGCGCCAGAAGATTGTGATATGTGAAAGTGCCTAAGTGGTACTTTTTTCAACTTTACTTTTGAAGGATTTTAAGCATTCTTTTTTCCCCCTGCCAGAAATTTGCATTTCACTGGAGAGAAAAATCAGCTGTATTTTCTTCTAGGTCTACCACTCATAAATCCAGTGACCCCACTTTCTTTCTGGGGGCCTCTGTTTCCTGGTCAGGAAAATGCTATGACATCTCTAAGGTTCTTTCCAGAAGGCTCAGCATTCTCTGATTCTGTCCCATCACCTCCATAGCACCTAGGACAAGGACTTCCGAGGGCATTGTGGGGGGGTGTTAATGCCATGTGACATAAGCACAAATGATGGTGCCTCTCCGAGTCACTTGCACATGTCCAGAATTGAGACCAAAGGCTGGTTGGCAGCAAGACTGTGATTGGGGAGGAACGATGGCTCTGAACTCCCTGTACCTTTTTTACCAGCAGCATGGTTCATTTGTTAAATGTCTCAGATCTGTCCGCCTGTGCCTAATGTTTAGTATTTTTAGTAATTTACTTTAAAACTCTGGTGTTCAATACTCTCTTCCCACGCCCACTCTTCCTTGCATCCGTGCACAAGATGTACCTGAGGGCATCATGACACTGGACAAGTCACCCAGCTGGTATTTCAGGGTGGGTTAGCTTCGAAAGACACTGTTTCTTAACCAAATAATTTTCCTGATTTTAGAGTGTGAGCTAGGTGTAGTGAAGGGTTTCAAATACAGTGCAGTGTCTCTTTTTAAATTCCTTTTATATAAGCACCGATCGTGTGTCCTACTTGATTCACAGGCCGGGGCGAATAATGCTCAGCCGTCTGACGGTTCTGAACACAAGTGTTCGTGAGGCACAAGCTCCAAATGTTCTCCAACATCACTGCTTAAAAGATAACATTTCCCTTCTTAACTTTCTTTTTTTTTTTTAATTTCTTTTGTCTTTTCCTCTTTTTTTTTCCTTTGCCTCCATGCAATCCTGTCTTTTTCTGTGGAACAGAAAAGGTAGCACCCAAGCAGATTTCCATGCACACAAACCCTTCCCCCAAAAAAAGAAAAAAAAAAAAAAAACTAGGCTAACACTCCACCCTCTCCCAAAAAAATCCACAATGAACTGTCTCTGTTTGTTCAGGCCTCCCTTTTAGGAGTATAGAATGGGGATTAGGTAAAACAGAAAAAGGACAGGAACAAAGCAGAGGGAAGGCAGGATGGAGGATAAGAAAAGAAAGGAGTTGAAACAATGGTGTGTGCCCTTTATGTGGATGTGGGAAGTAGGAAGGGCTCCTTGGCCACTTGGCGGGGTTTCCAGATGAAACCCAGACCAAGGGTGGTTTTGGAGTCTGCAGGCTTTGCAGTACTACTTGAGGCTGGAGGATGGCCAGGGGAAGGCAGACCTAGGAAGCGTTTATGATGCCTAGATTCTACTTTGGGTCTGGACTGTTCCCAAGCCAAAGATCTCTCCCTCCCACCCTCCTTGGAACATGGTTGTTTTTGGCTTTCTCTTGGGATTGCTGAAACATGGGGAGCTCCTATAAAGCAATTTAAGACAGGAGTGATAGCGTGAGTGAAACGGGGAGGGATTTCCAGAGCCCTCCAGGTGGTGTGAAAGGACTGTTTCCCAACTTGGAAGCAAAACCAGTTTTTGGTTGCCACAACACAGCTGCTATTGCTTTCCACTGACCTGTGGCTCAGTAAAACGTGCAAGGGACATGTGATGATGCCGAGCTCAGACCGACGTGCTGGGTGACCCTGGGAAGGAGGAAAGGCAACTCCAGGATTCCAAACTGAGTTCTGAGTTCCAGGAGGAGGATTTCCCAGGCCCATGAGCCTCTTCTGGCTTTTTTTTTTTTTTCCTAGCTGTGGGGCTGGTTGGTGAGCTCTATCCAGCACCACCTTTAGAATAGTTGTTGTTGCCCGGGGGGAGGAGCCAGGATTTAAAACCTAGCTCTGCCTCTTCCTAGATGTATGTCCTTAGGCAAGTTCTTCCATCTCTCTGAGCTGCAGTTTCCTCAGCTGTAAAATGGAAATAATGATATGCTTTCACTTACAGAGATGTCACCAAAATTAAAGAAGATGGTGTAACGCCCTGGGTATTTATGCACCGGTACCCAGGTACTTAATGTGCTGCTACTGAGTAACCAGGGACTGGTTCCTTTCTCTTTTAGCTCCTGCAAGGAGAATTTGGTTCATTAACATAGTGAAATTAGACAGTTATCTAGTTTCTAAGGAAAAAGGGAAGCAGACGGCAGAGCACTTTACACAAGCCATTTTCCATGGAAGCCGCATCGGTCGCTGTGTCCTGAAATACTGGCAGGCTCCGCAGGGTGGTGGGAGGAGCGGGAATGGAGTGAGGCTTCTGAAGTTCTGCCCAGGGCATTTGTAAGCTCCGGGGAAGTAAATGGACACATTTCAGCCTCACTGCTTCCAGGCCAATATGGGTACAACTTAGCAATTGGTTTCACCATAGAATTTTGGCAGATTTCAGGCGCCTGGCCCCCTCTAGGGTTTGACACAGAGAGAGGGATGATTCTGGAGGAATTACTAGGAGCAAGAAGTAATTCCTAGCACAGACACTTGCAGGAAGACACTCTCTCCTGCGTTCTCTGGTGCCCATGACAGACGTCTGGCTTGTCCTCGCCTCCAGCACGGCGGGCTCCAGGCAGGCAGGGACTGCTTCTCGATCAGCGCCTTTCCCCAGAATCACCTAGCACTGGACTTAGTACATGCACAAATAGCTATTTCTCTAAAACTTGGAACTAGTTTTCAAAAAGTGATATGTGCACATGGGTAAAAAGGCACACAATATCAAAGGATGTACAGTGGAAACTGAGTCTTATTCCCAGTCTTGACTTCCCGGCCCCTGTCCCAACAGCCAGTCCCTTCTGTGTTTTAATGAAGAAAGGGGCCTGTCTGTGGAGACAAGAACCACTTGTCCCTTTCCATCCCCCCACAAACAGTCTTTCCTGTACAGGCCGACCTCATCTTATTGTGCTTTGCAAACACTGCGGTTTTGACAGATTGAGAGTTTGCGGCAACCCTGCAAAGAGCAAGTCTCTTGGCACCATGTTCCCAACAGCATTTGTTCACGTCGTGTCTTTGTGTCACATTGTGATAATGTTCATAATATGTCCAACTTATTCATTATTGCATTTGGTATGCTGATCTATGGTCAGAGGTGATGACTCGCTGAAACCTCAGATGATGGTTAGCGTTTTTTAGCAATAAAGGTTTTTTTGTAATTAAAGTCCATACATTATTTTTTAGATATAATACTGTTGAACACTTGATAGAATACAGTATAAACTTTTATATGCACTGGGAAGCCAAAAATTTCAGTGGACTCACTTTATTGCAGTATTTGCTGTATTGTGGTGGTCCAGAACGGAACCCGCGATATCACTCAACTTATGCCCGCATGTGTTTTTTCATTTTATGGTAATATATTGATCATTCCATATCAGTCATCCCCAAAATATGTTGAATATTTAAGTATTCATAAAACTCCTGGGTTAATTGGGGAAATGTTACTTTTTTTTTTTTTTTAAGATTTTCTTTTTAAGTAATCTCTACATCCAGTGCGGGGCTTGAACCCACAACTCCGAGATCAAGAGCCACACACTCCACCGACCGAGCCAGCCAGTCACCCCAGAAACATTACTATTCTTAACTCAAAATTAAGACTGTTGGGGAATGGATCGGTTGGAGGATTTTTGCCCAACAGGTAGGACTGGAAAGCAAGTCTTCCAACTCCTACTCCAGTGTGTTTTGCTCTGAGTTGTACAGTTATTTGAAATTGCTGTTTATCTGTGTGGTAGAGGCTAGGAACAGTGTCCTCCCTTGTTTGCTGCTTATAATTTATACAAAGATAAACTTAAGTCCTGCCTGAAGCTGGGGTAGAGGGTCTCCTCCAAACATATCTGTGAAGTTTGGGCCTTTATGCCCACTGTGGTAACAGATTCCCTGATGTCAACACTCTGTTGCCACCATGTGCAAAAGTGAACCAGGAAGACTTTGTATTAACACATTTATTTCCAAATGCTGCAGAGACTGTTATAACAGAAGATAGCTGCTTCCGAGCCCCCACTTCCAAAGTTCAAGTTTTGGACAATTGCATGTCGTCTGCTATGGACCTTTTACCTCCTGTTAAGAAAGACAGGAGTCCAGCTCAGAAGTCTGCTCATGTATCAGGATTTATCGTGAGACAGAGCATATCTTATCAGTGGAAGAAAGTTGGACAGTTGTAGGCATAAGACAAAAGACGTTCGGGATTTTATACTCTCTTGAGAGGCAAATGCTAGCTTTCACAATAGCTTCACAGAAGCCCATTTTATTTGCTGAGATATCGTTCTTGTAGTCATGTATGCCACGCCCTTCTACTTTGAAAAGATAAGTGATGTCTTAAAGTGAACATGTACCATAATTGTTAAAGAAGGCAAACACGCCTCAGAATAAGTGAAATCCAGCTTTGAGAGTAGACATTAAATGTTCTCTCTTTTTTATTTTTCCAGGGACACGTGGCCATCAAGAATCATGAGCAACCCCTTTGCACACCTTGTTGAGCCTTTGGATCCTGCACAACCAGGAAAGAAATTCTTCAATTTGAATAAATTGAAGGATTCAAGATATGGTAGGTACATGGCTCTCTGATGTAACTGTTCTCACAGCAGTTAAGAATCTTCTTTGCTATGTAATTAATTAGCCTTTAGGAGAGTTGAGAGAGGGAGTAGCAGAAATGGCCGAATGGTCTTGAGTTAAGCACACAAAATCACACACACACATCTTTCTTACATTGCCCATTTTTAAGTAATAATGATTATATACATGTGACACTTATGTAACATTTATAGTATATAGAGTGTTTGTACATATATATTATTTAATCTGTATAACATGACCTATAGGCCATGTTTATAAAATGTAAGAAGTCCTGAGGAAGCTAAGGCCCAGACGGTCAGTGACATGATCAAAAAACAACTATGTGAGTAGTAGAATTGGACAAAAACAGGTCTTTTTTATTCCAAACCCTCTGCTTTTCTACCTTGGCACTCTGATCTTTTCCAAATAATATTCGTGAATAATTTTCATAGATCAGGATAGAACATTTCTTTTATAAATAAACAAAATAGTTTTTCTTATGAATTATCATTGTCTTATCCTCAGACCCATCACCAGGGGCCATCCTACATGGTGTTTAGGCTTGTGTTTCCTTTGAAAGGTGCATGGGGCTGTCTTTGGTCTTAATTACAATAGTTGTAAAGGAGTTACTTTCTCATTTCTTAAACACTAGTTTTCATAAGAAATATTACTTTGTGTGTGTTACTTGCCAACACATAATACAGTAAATATCTAGATTGACTTCTTTGATGATAACTTAAGGGAAACTGTTTTTGGAATCCAAGGTAAGGCAACAATTTATTATGAAAGAATTAACTGTAATATTTATTTTTACCTAGTCTGTGGATATTTTCTAGTACCAAATGTCTTTTAAATCCATTCGATCTGCTTACATTTTAAGCTGTGGAAATCAGTTTAAACGTCCCCTCTTTCCCTATTGGAAGAGTAGTCTGAGGCCTTGTATCAAGTTTATATAGAGATTGGCTTTAAATAGCTCTTATGAGAAGGTGTCTCATGGCTTTTGTTGGTTTTGTTATGCTTTCTCCTTTTTTCCCTAGAACGCTTACCATTTTCTATCAGAGTTCTCCTGGAGGCAGCCATTCGGAACTGTGATCAATTTTTGGTGAAGAAAAATGACATTGAAAATATCCTAAATTGGAATGTCATGCAGCATAAGAACATAGAAGTGCCCTTTAAGCCTGCCCGCGTCATACTGCAGGACTTCACGTGAGCCTGATGTCACTTCACTCTGCTCTTCACTGCCTCCTTTGTCAGCCTTTAGAGAAAGCTTTACACACACACACACACGTGCACACACACACGTGCGCGCACACACACGTGCACGCACACACATGCACACACACACAGTGCCTGTATAATTTATCACCCAATATCCAGACACTTTTGAAAACGTAAGGGGTGTGTTATCCTGGACAGCAAGACATTGTCTTGGACACATTGGGATGTATAGTCACTCCACCTTTTCCAATGGCAAAGGTCATCATCTTTGGTCTTGGAGATCCCGGTGTTGAGTATACTAGCAGAAGGCGGAAGAAAGCATGGAGTAGAGCGATCTTGGAACCTTCTGTCCCTCTCACCCCATCACCCACATAGCCAGTTTCAAAACAGCTGCCCTTAGAACAGTGATGTGCTGTCCCCTTAGGGGAGACTTGTAGGTCACAAGCCCCAGTTCACATGCTGCTATTCCCAGGAGTCTTTACTCCCCATCATGGTCTGGTTTTTTTAGACACTATACCTTTCCATTTTTAAATGATGTTATTTTATTCCTTCTAGAGACCAAATTTCATTTTTCTAGAAGACCAGTCTAGAGGGCAAATTTTATCCTCGAAAATAATAAAAAGGAAAGATTCACCTAGTCTAAATTTGATTCATAGCATATTCTCTGAATTACATCCATTTCTTTAAATTTGGTCTGAAGATGGAGGTCTGATCCATGCATCTTCTCTAGGCCTTTGTCACCCCACCACATGAATGGGAATCAGCCATGGCAATAACAGTCCCGAGTTTTTAAGTGCCTGCTTTGCCAAGGTCCCTATTTAGACCCTGTTTGTTGTTAACTTTAATGCAATGACAAAACTGCATGTAGAGGTACCACTCAGTCTTGGCATTTAAAACCAAAGTCTGCTCAAGGAAAGGTGTTTAGAAGCTTCCACTATTCTGAGTCATCCATTGTTCGCCCCACTGATGAAACTGTCTCATGGCCAGTGTTGTTAGTGGAGGCCAAAGCTGACAAATCCAAGGATGCTTGTTCAACGATTTTGTCTTCTGCTTAATGCTTTCTTTTCTTAGGGGGGTGCCAGCCGTGGTTGATTTTGCGGCCATGCGCGATGCCGTGAAGAAGTTAGGAGGAGATCCAGAGAAAATAAACCCCATCTGTCCTGCCGATCTTGTAATTGATCATTCCATCCAGGTGGATTTCAACAGAAGGTGAGAGATTAGAATGAATACTTGGGTTTTCTGTTTTGTGCAAAATCTTGCAGTTCAAGTCTTCTTTGTGTGTGTATGTAGGTAAACAAAAGAAGAAAGTCTTTAAAAGATGTATTCAGAAAAACTCAAACTTACTATAGATTTTCCAGTGAAGATTTGGTGGGGGGGTGGGTAGGTTGTTTGTTTGTTTGTTTGTTTTTTTAAATGTATGGGGTTTTTTCTTTTTACTTCTTCTGGAGCCCAGGTTGAAGGAGAAAGCAGCTATCTGGTGATCACAGTGGGAACCCACAATATCTCATGAGGCTTAGATCAGGCAGGCATAGAATCACTTCTCCTCCAGTGACATAAATCAAAGCAAGTCTCACAGTCCAGCCCTCAGTTAGGGGTGGGGAATACACTCCATCTGTTGCAGAAGTAACTGCAGGATTACACAGGGAGGGCAACCAGGTACTGCTAGAAGAATAACTAAATAGTTATTATCAACTGTGAGTGGGGAAAGAAAGAACTATACCACATTCAGTGCTGGGGAAATTAATTATTTGCTAGAGAATTAAAGCATTACTATTTTTTAAATTAAATCATCAAAAAATTTAGAATTTAAGTATGTATGTATCAAATGTCTTGAGGAGAAAGACGTTTCTAAATTTAAAAGCAATAATGAAGCATAAAAGAACAAAGAACTATAGTTTTAATGACTTCAAAGTTAACAGTAAATATCTTAAAAAAAATATTTGCCACAAATGACAGTTAATATCCTTAATATATAAAGTGTGTATAATCCATGAAAAAATAGTAAAACCCAACAGATAAATGGGCAAAGGAAAGTGGAGATTTCACAATAAAAGGAAAAGCAACAGTAAACACTATATAAAACCTTTTCAACTTCAGAAGTAATAAAAAAGTAGATTAAATTCTTGAGATACCATTTTCTCTTATCAATATAGTTAAGATTAGAAAATAAACATTTAATTATAAAGGTGTCATGAGGGAGACACTTTTATACACTGCTAATAATATTATAAATTAGGAACGATGAAAGCAGTATGTGTGAAGATTATTAGAAATTGTCATATCCTTTGTCCTAGAATTTCCACTTCTGAGCATTACCCCTTCATAGATAATCTGGAAATTCAGGAGTCGCTTAATGACTAAATAGTATGCATTAAAGTATTATTTATAATAATGGAAACCTAGAAACGTTCTTAATGTCCAACAAAGGAGAATGATGTATTAAATTATGGTCTGTCCTTAAAGTGAATTATTAGGTAACATTTACCGTTATAATTATAAAGTGTTTAATAACACTTGGAGCATGCTCGTGTCGTAGCTCAATGAGCCAGATATAAATTGTGTGTATAGCATGATCTCAGCTAGATGAAAAGTTATACAGAGATTAAAAGATTAGAAAAAGAGGTGACAAGCTGCTAAATGATTTATCTGTGGGATTGTAACTGTTCTTTATTTTGACGATAAGAAGCTATGTTTTTTATAATAAAAAGTCATTTAAGAGTATGAAACAAACCATTCAAAGAAAAAAAAAATACTTGCTTTCCTTGTGGATTTAAGTGGGCTCCATTCAGCCTCAAGAGAATTGTGGTAACTGGCTGTTCTCAGATGAATGTTGCCAATATCCAAACCAGATAAACTCAGGACAAAGAGAAATCTGCCTTGTCCCCTGAATTGATGGTTCTTGGAACAAACAGATCCTCAGCAGCTGTTCCCTTTCCTTCGGACTCTAACCTCATCCTTAGGCAGCTTATCTTTTTTTTTCCCTTAAATCACATGAGCTCAATTTAATGGTTTGGTGTCAAAAGGGAAAAATTAAAAATTCATACACAAAATGTTATTCTATTTGAGAATAAGGATATTTCCTAACACCCCACTTCAGAAGTTATAAAAGTAGCCTCACAAAATCAGGGGCAACTTTATGTTTTTTGGAGATTCTCACTGGTGTTGATGATTTACCTTTATTTCACTGCCTGGAAGGTGAAAGGACTGGTGGGGACAGAATTGAATTTTTTTTTTAAAGATTTTATTTATTTATTTGAGAGAGAGAATGAGATAGAGGGCATGAGAGGGGAGAGGGTCAGAGGGAGAAGCAGACTCCCTGAAGAGCAGGGAGCCCGATGCGGGACCCAATCCCGGGACTCCAGGATCATGACCTGAGCCGAAGGCAGTCGCTTAACCAACTGAGCCAGCCAGGTGCCCCAGAATTGAATTGTTTTAAAGTCTGAAGTCTTTTGACTCAAAATTTAAAGAGCTCCTGACTGTTTATTAAGCAGTAGGAATCTGGGTCATCACGAAGTTCACTGTAATTTGTTTTTCCTCTTTAAACCTTGAAATCCATCAACTCTGGTTTCAATTTTTTATGGACCCTTTTCATTTATACTGCACTACTGAAAACATTATTATGAAAACAGCAAATTCTGGGGGTGGGGGGAGGGGAGGAGGACTTTGATCCAAACTGATATCCAAATCTAGCAAACACTTTTTTTTTTTAAATTAAAGACAACATTTCTATTAGAAGTGTTTTCACTGGTGGTGTTTTGTTTTTATTGCTCGAGTTTGGTTTTGCAATTTGACCTCCCAGGCTCGCTCTTCGTTTTTGCAAGGAATTAAATGTGATATGTCTCAACTTTTGTGGAACTGTGTGCTTTGTGCTGATTTCCAGCTATTTCCAGAAATGAGCTAGAAAAACTGTGAAGGGGTGCTCGGATGATAAATATTCTCATTTAAGTATTTCTGAGCTGTTTGCCTGATTTGAATAATAATAATTGGCTTCACCATTTTGAGGAATGGAAAGTCTACCTAACTCATTTAAGGTTTTCAAAGTTTTCTTTAAAATAACCTTTTTTTTAAAATAAATCCCAACAGGGGGCGCCTGGGTGGCTCAGTCGGTTAAGCGTCTGCCTTCGGCTCGGGTCATGATCCCAGGGTCCTGGGATCGAGCCCCACATCGGGCTCCCTGCTCAACGGGAAGCCTGCTTCTCCCTTTCCCACACTCCCTGCTTGTGTTCCCTCTCTCGCTGTCTCTCTCCTTATTTTATTTAAATAAATAAAATCTTTTAAAAAAAAGTCCCAATAAGAATATCATAACAATTTCTGACTGGAGTTCATGGGTATGGAAACTGTCTCCTCTGTAAATACTGTTTGTGAATTTCTAGAGTACCATTAAATGTAATACTCAGAAACTTTGGCATACGTCCAAATCTGAATTCAAATTATGTAACTAAGGAGAAATTTCCTCTTTAGTCTGTGAGGCCATTGATATTCAGAGACCTTATTTAAAGCTCAGTCGATTGGTGAATTTAGGGAAGTTCTGAGTGGTAGAAGAATCCGAATTCTAGGTCCATTTATTCATTCCAGGAACTAGAACTGTTAATTTGAGCCAAAAAAGATGTTTTGTTTTAATGCGTAAATGGGTTTTTACCCGGAATTAACCTGTCTTAAAACAGCCTCAGCATTTCTGGCTTCTGCTTGTCCTGTGGACACATTGTTTACGTCAGACTGACTTTGCCAGCGTTCTCCGGGGTGAATGTTGCCCTTCCAACCCTGCTTTTCTGCTGGGAGAAGCTCTGATGTCCTTCTAGTGTTGGAGGCAAGAGGGAAAGGGACCCCGACTGGTCGTCCACAAGTGTTCCAAGCAGAAGAGCTAGGGGAGGCCCCATATGATTAAGAGCAGTGTCCCAAAGATGCCTTCCTTCCTTTTTAAAAATTAAATCCATGTAACAGACCTACTGTGTGCGAGTATTTGTTGAAGAAACAGGTTAGCTTAGAAGAGAGAAAGTAAAGAACACAGTGCGGTTGGTAAATGTAGTAACCACGGAGAAGGGAGCAAATCATCCTGACCCGGGGAGTCTAGAGGGTTCTGCCGAGAGCATCACTTGCTCCAGGTCCCAAAGGGGGTTTACAAAGAGGGAAGCACTGGAAAAGGCACTCTACACGGAGAGAATGGAGCGTGAGGGATGTGAGGTTTGGGAGAGTTTGAGGGCTTCGGTGTGGCTGAAGTTGAAGAAAGTTTGGACCAGGAGATAGCAGAGGACTTATAAAGGAAGCTTGGGTCACATGGAAGGACTTTGTTTTTTAAGGCAAGGGATTCATACTTCATGTAGAAAATGGGAAGCCATCGGCAGGTTCCAGATGGGTCATGATCTGTGTTTTAGAGAATGGATTCTGGTGACGGTACAAAGGTAGGCTGAATAGACTGACAGGAGCCAGTTAGGCTATTTCTGGAATAAATGCTTTGATAGTTGTAAAAAACTAAGTGGTGGGAGGGGAGGTCATTAGATGATACGGACAGATGGGGATGGGGATGAGATTTGGGAAGGAAGCTCATGCATTAGGGTTTGACCCGTTGACTGTGTGGTGTCCGAGGTATGCCTGATGCAGGTGCCCCAGAGACATTGGAAATGGGGATGTGGATGGAGGCCTCAGTGTACTAGTGAGAAGGAGATGAGTACCTTCAGGAGTAGCCGCACCTGGTCTAGAGGGTCCAGAGGCTCTGCTGTTCGGGGGCAGCATTCTTATCCTACCTCGTTCCCCTGTGTTGGCATCTCCTTTCTCTCTACCTTTTGCTTTTTGCTAACACATACACACACTCACAGACATCCATACTCTACATCAGGGATCAGCACATTTTTTTTTAAGGACCAAGAGTAAATATTTTAGGTTTTGCTGCCTACATACTGTGTCTGCCCACGTATCCTTTTTTTTTTTTTTTTTTAACAACTTTTAAAAATGTAAAACTATTGGCTTGCTTCAGGGCCAAACGTGTATAAATACTGGGCTGGACTTGGCCTGTGGAGGTAGAATCTGTGGCCCCCTGCTCTAAGGCACCCTCAGGAGTTGATTCCATTAAAGCAACTGACACTTACCTTGGAGACTGTTCACACCTAGAGAAAACAATCAGTGTGGTAACTGAATGTGGTCTTTGTCGAGTAAATGCTAAGTGCTTCTAGTCCTTTTTTGCCCAAGGAGCACCTACCTGTCTTTGTCTGGCCGTCTCCACATGTCAGATGTCTAGAATCTGTTCCTAAAAGTCAGGCTTTGTGATTAGATTAGTTTCAACTTAAATTCACTTAATGTTTGCTACTCACCATGTTTAAAGGTGTGGTAGGGATCACTTGAAGCAAATAATGATTATTCTTTTTACTTTTGCCGATTGCCTCTCCTTTCCCATGTGAATGAATGCATCAGTACCACCCAGCAAGCCTGTGGACGAAATTGCCAGTGTGTTTATCACCTATAAGTTCGACTAGTAACATTTGAAGCCTTAAAATTTATACATTTAGCTTTTCTCTCTGAACAGGACAGACAGTTTACAGAAGAATCAAGACCTGGAATTTGAAAGAAATAGAGAACGATTTGAATTTTTAAAGGTACGGGCGGAGTTTGGTTCCATTGGTTGTTTCTTTATATACCTGGGTACAAGGAGAGGTGCCAAGGAGATGGGCTGCGGAGAAACGCAGCGGGTATTCATGGTGTGCTTTGCGTTCTCGATTCTAGTGGGGTTCTCAGGCTTTTCGCAACATGCGGATTATCCCCCCCGGCTCCGGAATCATCCACCAGGTGAATCTGGAGTATTTGGCAAGAGTGGTATTCGAGCACGATGGCTCTTACTACCCGGACAGCCTCGTGGGCACGGACTCGCACACTACCATGATTGATGGCTTGGGTGTCCTCGGCTGGGGTGAGTATCGTTCCGGGGTTCCTATTCCATATATGCTGTTCTATAGTGTGTAGCTTGATTTCCACTGATCCCGTGACATCCCGGGAGCGTGACTTTGCATGCCTTTGTTTACTGCTGGATTTCCAGTGCCTAGAAAAGTACCTGATGCCTAGTAGGCACTCAGTAATAATGTTTGGAAGAATGAACTGGAATAAAGGTTAGGGACATTTAGAATAAATGCAAATCACCTGAGCTGTTTGTTAAAAAATGGAGACTCCCAAACCCCATCCTCCACTTGGTGTAGAATCAAGGGGATTTTGATACAGGTGTTCTGGGGACCACATTCTGAGAAATACTTGTTAAAAATTCTGTGGAGGGAAATCCAGAAAAGATAGCTGTTCTTTACAGACCCCAGATCTACACTAGTAAAGCACTTTACTACACTAGCACAGCACTGTAGCGGGTTGGGTTATGCTTGAGGGACATAGTGAGGCACACTGAAAGCGTTCTTCCGTCATGCCTTCCTTGCAGGAGTGGGCGGAATCGAAGCAGAAGCGGTCATGCTGGGCCAGCCCATCAGCATGGTGCTTCCGCAGGTGATTGGCTACAAGCTGGTGGGAAATCCCCACCCTCTGGTGACGTCCACTGACATCGTGCTCACCATTACCAAGGTAACGATATGCTGCCTCTTCCGTGGTCTTGGATGGTCTCTGGGACAAAGGACAGGGAGCAAATGCACGATGGAGTCCCTCTTGGTTTCCATGTGCTCTAGGAAATAGGATGTTGATGATTATTAAAAAGAGATGAGATAAGGGGAGAGTTCTGTGGTTAAGTTTTAGACAATTAATGTCCATTTTACTCTTCCTCGGCTGCATGGTTCCTTTTCTTCAAAAAAATATTCTGAAAGTGTGAAAGAGTTCAAATACACAGAAGTTAAAATGGCATTCATATGCACCACCACCTAGACTTAACAGATGGTAACATTTTGCCACATTTGCTTCAGAGCTCTCCCTGTGGGTATGTTTTTTAAGAAATAAAATGAAATATTTATGGCTAAGGCCATCCTCCGCATTCCTAGAAATAAGCGCTATCCCAAGGTTGTAAGACTCATTCCCAAGCGTGTTTATACTTTGACTACATTTTTCCACATGGTTCTTCTTTATGTGTAAATAACAAACTGTTTCTATGACTTTAATGTCTGACTTTTTAAATTCCCTTCTCTGTATTCAAAGTTACATTATTGTAACAGATGTTTCTCCAAGCTGGAAATAGTACTTTTTTTTTCCTTTTTCTTTAGCTTTTGCAAGAAATAATCTTTTCTTTGTGTGTGTGTGATTTGCTTGCTCTGCAAAAGGAGAGCAGTTTCATTTTGCAAGATTATTAGAAAAGTGATATTTTTTTATTATCACAACCATAGTTTTTTCTGGTTGTAAAGTTAGGAGGCCTGGAGTGTTAGGGATAACTACTATCCTGTTAAAGTCCAAAAAATGTTTCTCTTTGATTTAATCCCTATGGAATTTGGAATGGCATTTATTTGAATACTGTAGCTTATCACAGAGGTCTGTGCATTGTTCTTCAAATGTAGAATGATGTAGGACTTGCCCATAGAATTTAGCGGAAGCCTCCGTAACCTGAAGAGCCTGTCGGTGTCGCTGTCCACACTGCGGGTGAGATTGGCTTTGTGCAGGGCCAGGTGAGCCGCGGAGGCCCCAGCCCTGGCTGATGGCATGTCTGGAAAAGAGATGGGAGTCAGACTGGCTAGATCTTTCGGTTACAATGAACTTTTACTTGTGTTCAGGAAATTTGTTCGTTATACCCTCTTCCTTATTTACTAGTGCAAGACTGTTTAGGGTGAAAGAATTTATTTAATTTTTAGCACTTCTAGGCGCTTCCAGTGATCTCATTAGAGAGAAAAAATCCTTCTCACTTTGGAAAACTTTTATTAATGTTATCTGTGTTTTGGGCATTACTTTTCCTTTCCTTTTTTTTTGTAATAATTGTTTTGACATAGTTTTAGATTTACAGGAGAGTTTTATGTGTAAATACAGATATTTACAGATAAAACTCCCAACTTCCGCAAATGTTTACATCCCACGTAACCATGGTATATTAATCAAAATTAAGAACATTGGTACAACACTATTAACTAAACTAGAAACTTCTCCAGTTTTTTCAATAATGACCCTTTTCTGTTCCAGGATCCAATCCAATCCAAGATTCCCCATATTTAGTTAACATTACTTCTTAAATTTTATTTTTTAAAGTAATCAAAAATATGTTGGGTTAAAGTAATCAAAAGTAATCAAAATATCAAAAAGTAATCAAAAATCAAAAATCAAAAAAATCAAAAGTAATCAAAAATAAAAAAATTTATTTTTTATGTTTACTCACCAGGCTAGTTTGTAAGAATTACAAAGTGCTAGCTCTGCATTTTAAAGATGGGCTGTTGAGTCTCAAGCTTTTTTCTTGTTCTGCTGCTCAGCACCTGCGCCAGGTGGGGGTAGTGGGCAAATTTGTGGAGTTTTTCGGGCCAGGCGTACCCCAGTTGTCCATTGCTGACCGAGCTACAATTGCAAACATGTGTCCAGAGTATGGAGCAACTGCTGCCTTCTTCCCGGTTGATGACGTTAGCATCAAGTACCTGGTGCAGACGGGTAAGTGCAGACCCGTGAGAGCGGAAGGCCCTGGGTCAGGCTTCCTGGAACTCTGAGGATCAGAGCCCTGCCTTCTGCCTCTGCCCCTTGGAGTGCACATGGTCACATTTATTGTTTTTTTTTTTTTTTTCCTTTTCTCTATGGAATCAAAATGGTTGTCGGGATTTCAGAAATATAACATAGACGTGGTGTGGCCAGTAGAAAGAGCTCAGGTATTCTGGAAACCTAGATGTCTGTGCTGGTATTCTACTACTGGTTCTTTGATGGGAAGCAAGTGATCTTAGTGATGAAGGTGTGCTCTGACGATGTGCTAAGCCTGAGGTCCTCTGAATGGAGGATGAGGACCAAAGAGGGGGAGTTTTTACAGGTAGGACCAGAATCTGCTTCAGAAAATAGTCCAGATCAGTGAATGATCCCCAGTAAATAGCAGCATGAGCCAGAGAGTCAGAATATTAGACAGAAAGGTGAAATATCAGCAAAACTTGAGGTGTGTGTGTAAGCGAAATGCACCTTCCTTGTGTAATTGCTGGTGGAGGCATTCGTCTCACCGGGAAATCTTAACCTCTGTTACTTGTTATTTCTTAAAATACCCATTTAGGTCGTGATGAAGAAAAAGTAAAGCAGATGAAAAAGTATCTTCAAGCTGTAGGAATGTTTCGGGATTTCAGTGACCCCTCTCAAGACCCAGACTTTGCCCAGGTATGAGAGAGTGTTTCCTTTTCCTGGAGGCAGTGATTTTAGTTGTGTATGTTTTTTGTTTGTTTGTTTGTCTGTTTGTTTTTTAAAGATTTTATTTATTTGAGAGAGAGAGAGAATGAGAGATAGAGAGCATGAGAGAGGGAAGAGGGTCAGAGGGAGAAGCAGACTTCCTGCTGAGCAGGAAACCCAATGTGGGACTCGATTGTGGGACCCCAGGATCATGATCTGAGCCGAAGGCAGTCGCTTAACCAACTGAGCCACCCAGGCGCCCCATAGTTGTGTATGTTTTTTTCTGAGGGGGTGTACTTGTAGGAAATAAGTCACCGCCAAGTCATCACAGAAGAACAAGGTTTTAAAAGACTGAAACAATTAAGAGGATAAGGGATTGTAAACATAAAATAACTTCTTCCTTTTCTCCTGGCCATTAAGTTGAGTGGGCACCCCATTTCTGACCTACTGACTGACTCCCCTAATGTGGAAGACCTTTGAAGATGGCTTCGCCAGAGGGAGTAGGGCTGTTTAAAGGCTCATCTCATCATTGCAGAAGAAAAAGAAATAGGGGTAGAGCATGGCAATTAGTTCCGGTTTATCCAGTGATTTACCTTCATTCATTTTCTAGGGGGCAAACTGATTCCACATTTTTCTGGACAGGCAAGCCCAGAGGGTCACCTAGATGTGGGATCCTGGTTTTGTTTCATAGTATACTTGAGGGACGGAAATATGCAATCAGACCCAGGCCCGTTGCCTGGCATTGATGCCTGAATGGCGGCATCCTACCAAGTCATTTTAGAAAAAAGGACAATGGTTTATGTATCATCTTAGTAGAAAACCCATCTCAAACTAAGCTCACCATTAAAAAGGATGCATCAGCTGCTTTGCAAAGACGGATGCATAGAAGACGCTGGCCAGCAGCTGGGTGCACACCCTGGTCTTTCTGGGAGGTGACAAGGCTTCCTGCCTGTCCCACGCCACTTACATGCCCGTCCTGATCTTTGGAAATTCATTCCTTAAGCATTAAAAAGAACATTGAGTCCTTGTTTATGAATGTGATGGTTTAGTTTGTTTTTGTGGTTGTGGTGTTTTCGGCTCTGTGGCCCAGCTTGCGTTTTTTTTCTCCGAAGGTACGATGTCACTTCTTGAGTTCCTTCTCTTTTGGGTGGACAGGTTGTGGAATTAAATTTGAGAACGGTCGTGCCTTGCTGCAGTGGACCAAAAAGGCCTCAGGACAAAGTCGCTGTAACCGACATGAAAAAGGACTTTGAGAACTGCCTCGGAGCCAAGGTAGGGGCCGGGGAGAGGCAGGTGGAAGTCCCCCCTCCCAACCCAGCCCTGCGCCCCGTGTCTTAGAGCCCACGCTGCTTTCCACCACCACCCCGCAGCTTCCCGAAGCCTGACGCTGAGGGCGTTTCTTCTCCATCCTGAAGTCCTCGGTGCCTCTCCCGTTAGCCGAGGGCCACACAGCTTCCTTAGAGCCCTTTACCATCTGTGAACACAACTCAGCCCACACATCTGCTTTTCCTATAACTCTCATCACACTGTGTACTAGACTTGCCCCAGCTTTCCTGGCCATTGTACTTTCGCTCATGCCCCTCCTCCACCCACCTGGATGGCCCCTCCCCCTCCCTGCATGTCGGTGTCTCTCAGACTCCACAGCATGGCCTCACATCTCATAGAAAGTCATCGGTCCCTCGTTTGAACCTTGATGACACTTGGTCTGAAACCCTTGGATGGCATCCATGTTCTTGAACTTACATTGCTGGTCCTTTATATTATTTGCAGGTCTGATTTCCCTTATTGGACTGTATGTTTGAGTAGATGATGTGTGTCAGAATCACCTTTATACTCCACAAAGTACCTAGCATCTTTTATGCAGATTTTCGATGAACATCTCCCCAAATGATGATTAAGATACTTGATAAGTTTTATCCTGGGGCCACCAGCATGACACCAAATGTTCAGCTGTACTTAATTTGCCTTATTGACCATGATTAGTTGAATCTGGCCAAAAGGACACCTTTTTCTAAGTTTCCATCATGTTAGAATCAGTGGCCTTGGTTCATATCCATGAAGCTCTACAATAATGTCATCGGGTGTAATTAGACTAATTTGGAACTAAATTTGTAGTTATAGCGTTTCCATTTTTGAGATGAGAAGCAAGTCACTGTTAATAGGACTTCAAAGCAGAGGAAGAGTCAGAAATTATGACTGCCTTTTATAAAGGTTTAAAAACAATAAAGAGGACTTTCAGTTTTCTGTAGCATTTCAGATGAGATGTTTATATTTTGCTAAAAATTGGCTTTTAAAATTATAGTTACCAAGGTATTGCTTTTCCTTCTAAAGTGAGACCATTTCACTGTGGTTTTTTTCTTCCATTTTTTTTTTCTTCCCGTAGCAAGGGTTTAAAGGATTCCAGGTTGCTCTGGACCATCATAATGACCAGAAGACGTTTATCTATAATAATAGCGAATTCACCCTCACTCATGGGTCGGTGGTCATCGCTGCTATTACTAGCTGTACAAACACCAGTAACCCGTCTGTGATGTTAGGAGCAGGTGAGTGCATTTGAATTCCTCCCCGTGGTCATGTGGACATGTGGGTGAGAATCTCTCAAGACACAACCCTGGGGCTTACCTGAATCTACGTGTAGTTCCCCGAACCTTGTCTTTGCCAGATGCAGAGATTTATTGGTCCAGAAGTGTTTACACAATAATGAGTGTTCAAAGCAAAGTATGTAACGTAGAATACCTAATACATACTAATCTTTAGAATTAAAGCAGAAAATAAGTAGAAGAAAGCAAAAAAAAAAAAAAAAAAGATGAATTTCTGGTAAAGCTTAGAATCTTGTGTCAGACTGTAGAAAAAAAGAAAACTGTTTTCATATCACAGATTAGTCTCTTTAAAACCCCTGATAGGCCTTTTTGTACACTGGACTTCAGTCTCTTAGAAGTATTGTAAGTGCATCTGAATTAGGGCACGGGGCACTGGCTGATAAAACTTACTTGGCTGTTACGCAGTTCTGGTCAAATAGTTAATATTTACATACCGAGTTTTATTAATAGAAGTCTCTTTAGTGTCCAGATATTTTTTTTTTATCATTCCCAAGAGTTCCTGTTGTGTCCACAGACCAAAGATCATTGAAGAGTTCTTTCTTTATAAAGTGCCCAAGTACATAAGGAAAACCTTCTTTGTCCAAGAATTCATCTGTTGACCCCTAAGCTTTTCTTGTCTGGAGCAAACAAGTTTCCTCAAGACAAGTCACCAGCTTGTCTATAGCTTTTTGTGCCTTTTTACCCCCACTCCTCATTTCTTTCCAAATTCTATGATACGTTGTTAAGAGAGCACCCAGTGTTTCTGTACTAGTCTCTGTATCTGCCAAAATTCCAGTGGCCTAGAGCTCTTGATTTTCTACTTTAAAAGAATACCTGGGGACTAGAATTTTACTCTAGACTGACTGCATTCCTCACCAACCAGTACACAGTTCATATCCTTTAAGAAAGGGCCCTACCAATTATAATTTTCATCCAAATAAAACGTAATTAGAAAGACTGCTTTCCCTCCAAAAGTTAAAATTTATTCTATAATATATTCCTCAATGTTTTTAAGTTTATCTCTTGAGAAAAAAAAAAAGCCGATCTCTCTCCATTTCCTTGACTAATTCTGAGTTTACTGCGTCCGTGTAAATGACTTTGGGCCAGTGAGCTGTTGGTTGGTGCTCGGCAGCAGAAAGAGCAGAAAGCACCACGAATGGGGGCTCTGTCAGGCAGTGGCGGGCGACGCAGACCGAGGGGTCGGTCTCTTTCCTGAACCCGCCCTGGCACCTAGAGTGGACAGCCACCCCACACTGTGTTGGTGTTGACCATTTCACAGGACTGTTAGCCAAGAAAGCTGTGAATGCTGGCCTGAACGTGAAGCCTTACATCAAAACCAGCCTGTCTCCTGGAAGTGGTGTGGTCACCTACTACCTGCGAGAGAGTGGGGTCATGCCGTACCTGTCCCAGCTTGGGTGAGGAGGAATTTTCTTTTACACCGGCGCTCGGGTTGTATTTCATTCCACATGTGTCTCGCCGCGTCACCATGTAACACACATCAGCTCATCTGATGGTATCTAATGAGTCTTGTCAGCCAGTGAGGAGACTTCAGCCCTTACGTCCCCACAGAGTCAGGCCCTCCTGTGGACGGTTGTGCTCATTGTTCATCAGACAAGGGTGCCCTTGAAGGGCAAAGCAGGGCTGAAATCAAGCCTGTGCTATGGTGTCGTGCTGCACCCTTCTGGAGGACGGGGTGCATTTTCTCAGTTGACGGAGGTTATGCGATGGGCTAGCGTTGACTCGGCAACTGAGAGGCTGCTGTTTGGTATGAAAATAATCACTTACCATGGCTAAAAATGTTTTAATTCCTTGGCATAAATGAGTCATTTGTTACCAAATACAATTTCTCCAGTTTCCACACTATTCCTAATTTGGATGAGAAGGATTGTTTTTTTTACAACCCTCCTGAGAGTGAAAGCTTTATAGGAACAGTACTACAATTATTCCACGTGCTGCCGGTCTCTTTAAGTCAGCGGTCTCTAGAACTGTCCTCGGCAGAGCAGCTCATTGAGACTCACTCTCCACCTTGCTTCTCTTCCTGCGCCTAGGTTTGATGTCGTGGGCTACGGTTGCATGACCTGCATCGGCAACAGCGGGCCCTTACCTGAACCTGTGGTCGAAGCCATCACGCAGGTAATGGCCGAGGAGCCTGTGGGGCTTCGGAGCTGTTGGCTCTTTTCATATGATGTGTGCCCAGAAGGCTGGTCGCCTCAGGAAGGCCCAGGGCAGCAGGGAATGTGTTTAGACATACAGTCTCTGGAGTCAAGCTAACCTGACTAGCGGTCTACCTTGTGCCTCAGTTTTCCCAGCTGTAAATTGGCGATGATAGGACCTGTTTCACAGAGTTGTGAGCACGGAGATGGACGTGAAGGACTTGTAGCAGTGCCTGGCACACACGGGCTCTTGCACTACAGACAGCTCCAGGCCTCTGTGTGCCTGGTCACCGGAAACCTGGCTCCAAGTCAGACACATCTCCACGCAAACAGTGGAATCAAAACTACACTGCATGGCCTTGATTTTTGGCCGCAAATTCTGTAGCGTTGAGAAGCACGATTTGGTTTGCCTGAATTACAGAACCGATGGAGGTCAGAGTGGCTTCCTTTAGCTTTCAACTGTTCTCAGGCCCCGGGTGGCGAAGTCACCAGGATGCTGCCTTCTGACACACCTGGGATTTCCTCGGGAGCAGAAACCATGTCTCTCGGTGTCCTTTGACCCAGAGTGTCTCCCCAGGGACACCCATGTGTGCTCTTCTCCCTGCAGGCAGAGGACCAGGTTGAAAGGGAGGTTAAAGAACTCCCCCCGTGATGGGAGAGTTCAGCAGGTGGTCTAAGACAAGAAGCCTGGGCCCCTTCTCCGTTGTGACCTGATCTTTCTCTTGCCGGACTCAGGGAGACCTGGTCGCTGTCGGAGTACTCTCTGGGAACAGGAATTTTGAAGGTCGAGTCCACCCCAATACCCGGGCCAACTATTTAGCCTCTCCACCCTTGGTGATAGCCTATGCAATTGCTGGGACTGTCAGGATCAACTTTGAGAAAGAGCCACTGGGTAAGATGTCGTTTGTGTGGCTGCCCTTGTTTGTTTTCCGGTGAATTTGAAAATATCACTGGAGGAAAAGTGACCACCTTCCTTAATAAATAACGATTACTAGAACTAACAAAGGTGAGGAGAGTCTTTTCTTTTCTCCCCCATACATGGCGAAGACAGAACTGGAACAGACTAGAAGCAACCAAGGACAAGGGACGACAAAAGGAAATTAATCTGCAAAGTCAGAGAGAGCATGCTATTCTGGCTTCTTCCCCAGTTCTTCTCTTTCTAGCTCCTGCTTTTATCTAATGCGAGGCACTGTTTTAACGTATCCTCTGTAGGAACACATCCCAGATAGTTCAACTTCCCCAAATCTGGAGAAATGATGCTTTGTTTCCTTCCCTCTGGAGGTCTTGCTGTGTCCTCCTCAGTCCGTTCTCAGTAGATTCAATACTATGACACAGCGCCCCTTCAATTCACTTTTAGGAAAGCCCCACTAGAGCTATAGTTGATCCCATTATGTGTGGATTCGATATTTGCAGATTTGCCTCTTCACTAAAATGTAGTTTAACCCCCAAATCAAGACTCGTCTTGCCTCCATGGTCATTTGCAGACACGCACAGAGGGGTACAGGCTTTGTGTCACTCAACGTGTGCGTTCTCAGCTGCAGCCAAACGAGGCAGGGCTCTGCTTCTCCCCTCAGCTCTCACACTGTAAATACATATCCTGTTCGTGCTCTGTGTAGTGCCATGTCTTTCCACATTTTTGTGGTTTTGGTGATTTCACTTTTTAAAATAGCCCCCAAGCGTAGTGCCCAAGTGCTGCCTAGCGCACGGAAGCCCAGAAAGGCTGTGGGGTGCCTTGTGGGAGGCAGACTTTGTTCAGGCATGAGTTGTAGTGCTGTTGGCTGGGACTTCGGCATTAACGCATCAGCAGGATGTACTAGGTAAGGTGTTTTTAAGCCGAAGCACACATGAAGCAAGATTACGTATTGACTGGGTGCCGAAAACATTGTGACGAGAGGCTGTCAGGAGCCTAACCCACATCCCACGGCGCCAGCAATTCATGCTTCACTACACAGTGTTTGCATGGACTTCACAGAACATTTCTACCACAGAGAACGGGATTTGACTGGATGGGATCATGAAAATGGGGGATTAAATGCAGTTCTTCTCCTTAATAAACCTGTTTTCCTCAGGGGTCAATGCAAAGGGACAACAGGTATTTCTGAAAGACATCTGGCCAACCAGAGACGAGATCCAGGCGGTGGAGCGTCAGTACGTGATCCCTGGCATGTTTAAGGAGGTCTACCAGAAGATAGAGGTGAGGTCCCCACCCGCTCTGCCCTCATTCTTCCAGGGGATAGCCGTTCCTTTGTGGCATCTCTGCAAACCCCGAGGCTGATGGCGGTGGAAACTAGAGAAAGTCACATTTCTTTCTTCAGATAACCAAGGAAGTGGTTCTCGGTCATTTTCTCCTGTGACTTACATTTTTACACACTCTACATTCCCCAGATGTTCCCAGATCTGGACAAGGTTCCCAGATTTGGCAGCAGCCTCAAAAAGAGAGGCCTTAGGTTGTGTGTGATTCCTAGCCAGCACCCCCCCCCCCCCGCCCCAGCCCCAAGTGTCACTGAGGTAGAGTTCATTGGTTGGATATACCTCTCAGAACTATTTGGATGCTTAAAAAGCCACTGAGGAGAGAGCACCAAACTATTGAAATAAATAAATAAATAAATAAATAAATAAATAAATAAATAAACCAACCTTTCTGAGCATTTGACAAATAGAGAGAAAATGTGGGGGGGGGCTCAGTATCATTTTCTGAGACCCTTAGATGTTATTCCTTTCTCTGCCATCTGTGTTAGGCTGACCCAAGGAATGCTGACTGGGGCTTGGGTTTGAAATAAGAGAGCAGACTCTCTGGGGAAGAGGGTCAAATGGGGATAGATTCATGCACCATGCCCTCCCACAAGTTGCTCATCAGGAAGTGGTCGGAGCAAGCTTGTTGGGCGTTGGGTTAAATGCATTTCTCCAAAGGCCGGGGTCATGGCCCTGTGGAGACAGTTCAAGCTGACTTTAATGCATAGCAGCGGTCATTTGCTATCCAGTGTCCACATGACCTGGACGTCTACTTCCGCCAGTCTTCAGAGAGTAAATAATTTCCCCTTTGGTACTATCTGAATTATTGTTTTCTAAGTTATATTATGTGTATGGATTAGTTATCTATTGCTGTACAACAAATTATCCCAAAACTTAGAAACACCATTTATTATCTCATGGTTCCTGTGGTTCAGAAATCCATGTGTGGCTTACCTGGGTGCCTCTGCCTTCAGGCTCCAACCAAGGTGTCCTTTGGTGCTGCAGCTCATCTGAAGGCTCAGCTGGGGGAGGATCACTTCCAAGGCCATTTGTATGGTTGTTGGCAGGATAATACGCCTTATAGGCTTTCAGACTGAGGGCCTCAGTTCCCTGCTGACAGTTCGCTAGAGGCCTCCCTCATTGCCTTGCTCGGGGGTCTCTTCACAGCTCACAGCATGGTCCTGGCTTCCATCAGAGCAAGCAGGAAAGGGTGAGAGAGACAGAAGGCAGTCTCTTTATAACCTGATCTTTGAAATGAGTCACTAGGTTCAGCCCACACTCAGCAGAAGGTGACTGCTTAAGGGTGTGCATGCCAGGGAGGTGGGGGGTAGGTCCTTGGGGCCATCTTCAAGGCTGCCTATCACAGTGTATATGTATTTTTAAGTCATTGGGCATGAGATTGTCTTAGTGTAAAGGAGCTCTTGTGTGTGACTAGAATCAGAACTGTTTTGGTTTTGGTGTTACTGAAGTATAGTTGACACACAATGTTACATTGGTTTCAGGTGGACAGCGTAGTGATCGGACAACTGTGCATCACCCAGGTGTAGCTACCATCTGTCACCGTTCAACTCTGTTACAATAGCATTGACTGAATTCCCTACACTGTACCTTTCATCCCCGTGACTTACTCATTCCGTAACTGGAAGTCTGTACCTCCCCCTCCCCTGTACCCCTTTTTGCCCATCCTCGCACCTCCCCTCCCCTCTGGCAACCATCAGTTAGTTCTCTGTGTTTATGGATCTGTTTCTGCTTTGTTTGTTCGTTTTGTTTTTGAGATTCCACATATCAAGGAAGTCATGGTATCTGTCTTTGTCTGACTGTTTCACTTGGCGTACCTGGAGGGTCTTACACTAAGAATGGTTTTTATTGTACTCTTAGAATATATAGTTTCTTCTTGCATGTCAAACTTTCCTTAGAGTGGAATGTGATTAGATTTGCTTTTCTTTCTTTTATCTTTTTGTTTGTAAGACCGTGAATGAAAGCTGGAATGCCTTAGCAGCCCCATCGGACAAGCTATATTGCTGGAATCCCAAATCTACATACATTAAGTCACCACCGTTCTTTGAAAACCTGGTATGATTTTATTTTTAACAAAATAAGTTTTTCAAAATGTTTCTTTCCTTATAGAATCTACTTGATTACCCTCTGTCCTTGATTTGACTACTCATTCCACTGAAACCTTTACAAACCCGAGCAGACAATACTGAGAAGCTGGGGTGTTTGGTTCTAATGGGCCTACAGTGTCTCTGTCCAGGGGTTCTGTGTGGCTGTGTGGAGACACCCTGGCCATCCTGTACCACCTGGACATAGAAAAGTCTGAGGGATCGACTGTCCCCGCACAACATCCCCGGGCCTGCTATATTTAAACCTTATACTCAAAAAAATAAGGGAAATCTTACATATAACTGACGATCAAGGAGTCTGTGCTCTCCTGGGTGGGAAGGGGGGAGTGGAAGTCAGGATTCTGGTTGTCCTCAGCATCTGAGTTCCCTGGATGTGGAGACAGAGAAGGTCATTTGCAGCTGTATCGCTATTGCTTTTGAGGGAATAGTCTCAATACTTTGCCTCCCTTCAGGGGTGGGATGTAAATGTTTTGAGTAAATTCACCTTACTTTTCTAAGCACCCCTGATAAAACCAAAAAACCTAGAATTTTCTGTGCAGCGATGTACAGCTGTCATCCGGTTTGGGTCCACGGTGCATTGTGGAAACTGTTCAGACTCCCTGGTGACTTGCTGGAGAAAACCTGAGCCAGCACTAACTTGCTGTGTTTTTTGCTAGACTTTGGATATCCAGCCCCCTAAATCTATAGTGGATGCCTACGTGCTGTTAAACTTGGGGGATTCCGTAACAACGGACCACATCTCTCCGGCTGGAAATATTGCAAGAAACAGCCCTGCTGCTCGGTACTTAACTAACAGAGGGTAAGTGTGAGTGAGGGGAAGAAAGACTAAAAGGCAGAAATGGAGTGAATGAGGCCAGTATTTCTTTTCACATGTTCTCTTTTCAATCAGACTGATTTTTCAGTGAACCCTGAGGCTTGAAAACCAGTCACCCTATCTGTTTACTGCTTCCCAGCTTCCTTGGGAGATTTGTCAGCAAGGAAACCCCAGCAGAGGGGATCTTCCTTCTGCGCAAGTGCCCCCATTAGAGTCCAGGCTCTGCTCTCAGCCTGCGGCGCACTCGGCAGGGGTGTCCCTTGCCCTGCGATGCCGCCTCCTGCCTGAGACACGTAGTGACTGACTACAGATTTGCCGCTGCCACATTCATCGGCCGATCCTTCAGTCACAGACTGACTTCAATGGGTACTCTCCCAGTATTACCTACTGTCCGCTAATACGCCAAGAGTGATCGGAGTCCGTCCCAGATCTGACTTTCCATGAGAATCATCTGGGGAGATCAACATTCCTGGCTCCCGTCTGCACCTCCCGAATCAGTGTCTTCAGGGATGGGCCCAGAGCTAATCTAAGAACAAAATCCAACACCTTTTTCGTTCTTTCTTTCCTTCTTTCCTTTTTTTTTTTGTCAGTGGGAGAAGAAAACGGCCTTGGCCCCATCTCGCTTTCCTGGTGGCTGAGGTGTTTTCTTCATGCCTCCCCGCCCTACTGAGCCCCACTCAGTCCCTGCCTCCTCCTGGTGCATCCTATGGGACAGTCGTGTTCAGAGCAAAAGTATTCCACGTTCCCCAGAGATAGGAGTGCTGGAAGTTTCAGAAGCTAGCCCACCTCTGGAGCAGGGGATGCACAGGAGTCCATCTCAAGATTTTTTTTAACATGGGGCAACTACTGTATTAAATGTACAGGGACTTCTTACACACAGACGCATATGGTAAGATTCTAAAGGGATATGATTGTACTTTGAGTGGGAGTCATCGAGCGGAGAAGGGCAGGTGATATTCGAGAGGGGTCGGCGAATCCCTGCTCTTCCCCCTCCCCCACGCCGCTCTGGCTACACCGGTGGCAGCCTCATTTGTTGAATGTTCCAGGCAAGGCCAAATACCCTTATGCCTGAGAGCCTTTGGTTGAGCGGGCTGTTTTTTCCTCTTGGATGCTCTTCCCCAGAATAGCTGTCTGGCTAACTCCCTTGCCAGTTCAAGTCTTCCTCCATGAGGTCACCCCCACTGGACTCCTGTTCTCCTCACCTTAATCTACTTTCCCCCCCCCTCAGTTATTAACCACAATCTAGTAACACTTGTGTAAGATACTCATTTTCTTATTTTGATTATTTCTTTGTCTCCACCTTTTAGAATGTAAGCCCTGCAAAGGCAGGGATCTTCATCTGTGTCGTTCCGTGATCTACCTCAAGCCCTGAGAACAGCTCTTGGCACATAGCTGGGGCTCAATAAAGAGTTGTTGAATGAATGAATGAATGAATGAATGGGAGAAAAGGATTCACCAGCAAACAGCGAAACAAAGAGGTTGAGGCTGGAGAAAGAAACTAAGGAAACAAGCAGTGATTTTTTTGATTGCTGATTGTTGACACTTTGGAGACATGGACTGTATAGGGAATTGAATGAAAAGAAATATCATACCTTCCCAGAAAAGTGCACGTATCCCCAACATTCTGGATATAATTTCAGGAGTTTATAGACATGCTCACCTGCTCCTGAAGCCTAAACTCTCAATCTTCAGATCACATCTCACCGTGAGATCAGATTACCACTCACGCATACATCCTAGCATTTTAAGAAACAGCTCGGTGAGCTGGCCGCTGTGTTAATTGTAAGATGTTCCTGCTATCACAAAGTGGCCTTTAACTGGAGCCCGCAGACAAGATTTTTCCTTGATTTCAAGACCAGGAAGAGCTGTTCTGTCTCTTTGGCACTACTCTGATTTTTATCTTATGAGAAATGTAAATCATGTTGCCAGTTGTGTGTCTGCCCAATACATTGAGTTCTTGATGACTTGGGGACAAATTTATACCCCCTTCCAGGTAGTTTACAGAATGTATTTTGTGTTTCCCTCATTCTTGACTCCACCTGACTGGCCCACACTGATTACTCTTTTGGTTTCCTTTTTCTTACCCATTTTGAATATTTTATCTCTTGTGAAGTTTTCTAGGCTATCCTACTGAATCAGTAAAATAAATACTCATTAGAGTTCCTCCTGGTTTTTCTACCCAGATTTATAAGACTAGAAGTTGATCCTGGGAGAATGCTGATTTCCCCCTTTCACTGCCCCACCTCTGACCTCTGACTCTCCCCTCAGCAGAAGATACAGAAACAGCTTTGCTGCCTTGGAGAAGCGATGCTTAGTAGACTTAGAGGGATATCTGGGTCTATGGTTTTTCTCTTTTTTTTTAATGGAAGCTAAGTTTTATCTTTGCTCCGTTCACTAACCTAGCCCCTCTCCTGCTTACATTATTAGCTTGACTCCACGAGAATTCAACTCCTATGGCTCCCGCCGAGGTAATGATGCCATCATGGCACGGGGGACGTTTGCCAACATTCGCTTATTAAACAAATTTTTGAACAAGCAGGCACCACAGACTATACATCTGCCTTCTGGAGAAATTGTGAGTACTGTGTCTTTGTCAGGCTCTGGGAGGTTGGATATTTACACAGTCACTTTCCTTTGGGTCTCATTTTTTCTTCATAGCCCCATGCTACCTCTTGTTTTGAGAGAGTTCATCACGGACAGAGATGCCCTTTTAAGTTCTACAACTTTCTCTTCCTGCTTAGAGATTCTGCTTCGTGGTTTCCTGGGAGTTGAATTTACAAAGCCTCTGAGTGAAATGTGGTCAGTTCAGAGTATTTAAGGGGGAACTTCCAGGTTAAGATAGAGGACATTTATCAACAGGTGCTATTGTATGACTTTATTAGCATTTAAGTCCCCATTCCACGAGGAGGAGGAGGAACATAGAGGCCCGCGGAGGCCTGCCTGGGTCCTGACGGGAGCCCTTTGCAGTTGGCCTGTTACAGCTGGAACTCTTCATTCCCAGATGGGAGGGAGAGCCTGTGCTTTGAGTCCTACATACTGGCTGTGGAGCCTTCAGCAAGTTATTGCCCTCTCTGAGCCTCATTTTTCTGACCTGCGAAATAGGATATCCACCCTGTAAGGCTCTGAGGCTTAAGCTTAAATGGAAAGACGTGTATACAACACAGAGCAGAGTATCTGGTGCGTGTCATGGGTCCTCGGTGTTGCTTCCCTTCCCTTTGCAGACGCTGCAGAGCTGCTTGAGAACTGTTTAAGTTACTTGAGAAATCACCCTCCTGACTTACTTAAAAATAATAACAGCTAGTATTTATATGGAATTTACTACATCCCGTGTACTGTTCTAAACTCTTTGCCTATATTGACTTATTTAATCCTCATAACAACCCTTTGAGGGAGGTACCATAATTGTCCATCTTTTAAGATAATAAAAATGGAGATTAAAACCCAGGGAGTCTGGGGACACCTGGGTGGCTCAGTCGGTGGAGCATCCGACTCTTGGTTTCAACTTAGGCCGAGATCTCAGAGTCGTGAGATCGAGCCCCGCAACAGTCTCCGTGCTAGGCCCGGAGTCTGCATAAGTTTCTCTCTCTTCCTCTGCCCCTCCCCCCCAATCAATCAATCAATCAATCTTCAAAGCAAAACCCAGGGAGTCTGGCTCCAACATCAGTGCGGTTGATCACCACCCATACCACCTCACTTGTAACAGATTATATTTTGGTAAAGCAAACTGTTTATAAGTAATCACTGATCACCAGGACCCAACACAAAGTCAGCACCCAGTAGGTAGGTGTTCAGTGAAGAGCAGGGATGTTAAACAAACTATTAAAGATAGTTAGCTGGTAGAATGCCCAAGAGACAAGGGGAAAGATGTGCAGTATAGACACTGGGGGGCCTCCAGTATACTGACTGTCACAGTGAACCTCACGAATTTACAAGCCCTGCCATGACATAGAATTTCTGGTCAGATGTTCAGAGCCTCATCTTAAATAAGGAGACAGAATCAGAGATACAGACATTTGAGCGAAGCCTTGAACTTGAAAGACAGACCTAGACAAAGAACGGTGGGGAAGGGAAAGAAAACAGAGATAATGCAAAGTGTAGAAGAAAACGAAGAAAAGATTATCTTCTCAGAGTGATGAAATGATTTCCTGTTGGCATAAAGTAATCAAAGGACGAGAAAGGGCTCTTGATAAAAAATAGTAATTAAAAAAGAAAGAAAAGGCTATTAACAAAAAAAAGCCCCTAAAAAAATTTCACAGGAAAAGTTGATTCGTTGAGAAAATCTCTCAGAATATAGAACAGAAAGACAAAGGAAAAATTAGAGAAAAAATATAAGAAAATTAGACTGAAATGAGGAGGCCCAGCATCTGACTAAACAGAGATGCTAAGAAGAGAAGAAAGGAAATTACCCGGGAAGTAACACAAGGAGAATTCCCCGACTTCAAGATCCAACTCCAACATGACATCCACTGAATACCCACATGATTATGGAAGACCAGCTCCAAATTGCATCGGTATGAAGTTAGGAACAGCAGAGAAAAGGAGAAGATCTAGAAACTTCCAAAGGGGGGAAAACAGCTTCTGTGCAATGTGCTGGAGATCAGAAGTGCTCAAACCAACACTGGAAACTTAGACTGGCTTGCACCCCCAAATTCCATGTCCCATGTTAAAGTAATAACACATTCAGGTTCAAAAACTTTAAAAATACTCCTCAATCCCTGTCTCAGGAAGCTACTTGGTAAATGCGTTTTACCAAAATGAGGGAATAAGCCAAAAAAGGGGAAGTTGTAGGATCCAGGAAAAGGAAATGCAGGCAATTCCCAGGATGTTGGTGAAGGAAGATTCTTCCATCACAGGAATGCACCATCTAGAGAAGAATCAGTCCAAATTAGAACAGGACTGAAGCTCCTGGAGAGAGATCTCTACGGAAGAGATTTTTAAATGACAGACTGCCTGATACATTTGAATGTCTTTAGAGAAGATGTGTACTTTAGGCAGAGTGTTTGGGGATTAATTGATGGGTAGTGACATAGAAACAGGTGAGTACACACACAAAAAGAAAATTATTAATTCCAGTGGAAATTTTTTTGATTACCAAGAAAAGGAATTCAGAGTACATTATCTGACTCAGCTATAAATAACATCCACATAAGTCAGTGTAGTGCAAACACCAAATATTGACTTACTCAAAACGTATGACATAATTATATCGGGAGGCTGGGGAGAGAACTAAATCCCCGGGGTGCCTGGGTGGCCCAGTCAGTTAAGCGTCTGACTCTTGATTTCAGCTCAGATCATGATCTCGGGGTCCTGGGATCGAGCCCTGCATTGGGCTCTGCACTCAGTTGGGGAATCTGCTTCAGGATTCTCTCCCTTTTCTTCTGTCCCTCCTTCCACTCACACATGCACTCTCTCTCAATTAAATAAATAAAATCTTTTTAAAAAGAGAGGGAGAACTAAATCCTCATCAAAGCAGGAAATTGATAACGAAAATGGAGAAATAGAGAACTGGTAGTTTAAATATAATACTGGAGATAGAAAGGAACAATAACGGACATTTTATGTCCTCTTTTTTTTTTTAAAGATTTTTATTTATTTGATAGAGAGCAGGAGAGCACAAGCAGGGGAGACAGGCAGAGGGAAAGGGAGAAGCAGGCTCCCTGGTGAGCAAGGAGCCCAATGCGGGACTCGGTCCCAAAACCCTGGGATCATGACCTGAGCTGAAGGCAGTCGCTTAACCGACTGAGCCACCCAGGCGCCCCTGTCCTCATCTTTAGAAGAGAGGGAATGTGTAGGGAGCCGTTGCTTTATAAGCTCCCCAGATTTGGGTAACGTCATGTGGAGCTAACCACAGGCTCCATCAGCCCACCGAAATAGTAGTTTGGGAAAGCTTACTTGAGAGGTTGATTACACACCTTTCTAGAGCTTCTTTTGAAGGAAACCCTCTCTTGAGGGATTTTTTTTTCCTTTCTTTCTTTTTTTTTTTTTTACTTAAGTAGCCAGGAAGAACAATTGTTTCATATCACCAGCAATGATATCAAATGTCTTTGTGAAGTCTTGGCACAGCAGAATATTCAGAATTTTTGTGAGAAACAAATGAAGCTGTTTGTGGAAGATGTTTCTCATATATACCAAAATATTAGTTAATCCTCTCCTGTCCCTTATTGATCTCTGCTTCCACCCGTGTTTCTGCTGTCTCTGCCTTGACATCCTTGTAGAGAAGGGTGACTGATACACGTTTGCATTTTGGGGTGCCTGGGTGACCCAGAGTGTTAAGTGGCAGACTCTTAATTTTGGCTCAGGTCATGATCTCAGGGTCCTGGAATCGAGGCCTCCACCAGGCTCTGCACTTAGTGGGGAGTCTTCTTGAGGCTTCTCTCTCTCCCTCTACCTCTCCCTGCACTCGCTCTCTATCTAAAATAAATAAGTGTATGTATGTTTGCATTTTATATAATTTCAGAACACGTCACCTTCTTTGTGGTTGCTGCCCTTTACAGGTGACCATAACTGAGTCTCTAGACTGAGTCAAAACCCAGGTTTAGGTGGGATTCTCCGTTTCCTAAGCTTTAAAATAGTTTAATCAATGGAAGAGGGGGAAAAATCTGATCGACTTTCTTTTTTTTCCCTTGATGCCGTAGGATTTGAATGTTTTTCTAAAACCAGGACAAAAACTAGGCATTTTAGTTAAAAGAACATAAAATTCATTGGTAGGGGTGAATTGGAGATTTGTAACGCAGGCCACTGATTGGTTGAGTTTTCTGTTGGCTTTGTGTTGACTGGGCCACTGAAGACCCTGTGCTTCTCACCAGGTCCCCCTGGCCTGTGTCCACACTCTGCTGCATCTGTAAACCTTGCTTTTCTCTTCCTCAGCTTGACGTGTTCGATGCTGCTGAGCAGTACCAGCAGGCAGGCCTTCCCCTGATCGTTCTGGCCGGGAAAGAATACGGCTCAGGCAGCTCCCGAGACTGGGCAGCCAAGGGCCCTTTCCTCCTGGTGAGTGTGACGTGGAGGGACCCCAGCAGGCTAGCTCAGGAAAGCATGTGATGTTTGTTCAGCTCCTGCTTCTTCACGGATTTGCCTTTACCTCACTCAGTGAAGGCTAATCCAGAGTTGAACCGGTCCCATAGATCAGATACTCCTATTCTGGGAACCATGGACCTTTGGGCGTGTCTATGGAGCAGTTGGGAGGAGGGTCTGTGAAGTCTCTGAAATTATTTTCAAATGTGTGTATGTATGTCTTCTTTTTGTGGGGAAAAATGGCATGGTTTTCCTAATATTCAGGCCGAGGACGGGCCAAGTATTTCAGGCCATTGTCCCAGGCGAGCTGTAAGCCCAGATGCTGCTCCCGTGTTGTCCCTCAGGAGGTTCAGGGAAGGGTAAAAGTAAGGAACCGGTGCTTTGGACAGACTTGGGGAGTGCACTTCTTACAGTGGCCTTTCACTGCCTCTGAGTCGGCTTATGGACTCTCAAGAGTGAAGGACGCTCTCTCTGGATGTAGACAGACAGCTCTTGAGAACCTGTGGCCATTTCAGGGCCTGAGCCGCTTCAGGCGTCCCCATGGAGGCGTCCCCATGGAGGGGCCGTGCAGGGAGCAGATGTTTCTTACCTCTGGAGCATCTCCTGGCCCCGAAAGCAGGGAGGAGTCCTGCTGCTCAGCCTGCATTCTCAGGGTAGGGGAAGATGACTTAGCTGGTGCCAATCTCAGGGATTTATGGCTCGAGCAAATTAAACCTTGGGAAACACCGCATACGGTGATATCCACACGTCCAGTAAAGAAGGCGGGGTCTGGCAGGCAGCCCTCCGGATGTCCAGGCTTCGATAAATCTCTTTGAACATCACACCTATTGCTTTGTTTTGTTTTTTATCAATCATATTGCTTTGTGGGGGGAACAAAAGATGTTCTTTGATTACTTGGTAATATGTCAAAAGCCTGCCTTTTCTAGAAGCTGCGGAAAAGAACCAGAGAAATTACAGAGGAGGAAAGGGTTTTAGGGATGGGGCTGGCAGTAGAAATGCAGCCGGTGGAGACTGTAAGAGCTGAAGGAGGCCAAGAGAACTGGCGTGCGAGGGGCCCCCTAGGCCCGAGGCTTCCGTACGGAACGGCCCCGAGAGTTCCAGCTGCCCCGGGCTGGGCCGCGCAGCAGTGCTGGGCTCTCCTCACAGCAGAGGGGGCTGGACGACTGGTTCGCAGCCGCAAGCAGCCCTTACCCAGCATAGGGACGTGCATCGGACGTGTTTACAAAGCCTCCACTCCCCCTCAGAGTGAACACATGTGCACACGGATCCATATAGAGTATCTCCTGTTCTTGAAACAGGAATTGCAAAAGCAGCACATCATTTCCTATCTCTGTAGTATGTTCTGAAAGTTGCTTTGTCGGTTAAGTCTTTTGTGTCTGCACCTATTCAAGGGAGAGAAAAGAAAAATTTATGTTGTTTTGCGGTGTGGATTCCAGATACAATGGAAGTGTGTTAAGAGATGTTGTATCACAAAGCAGCTAAATGTGTGGTCAAACTGCATGGGTTCAATTACCAGATACCACCACTGACCGTGTGGGTGAAGAGGGCACAATGGTAGCATCTCCCTCCGAGGGTTGGTGGAAGGTGGGATGAGAGAAGCCACTTTATTATGCTGCCTGTACATTGTAGGCAGTCAGTTCAGACCAGCTGCTGTGTTATTTATAACTAGAGTAACTGTTTATGTAAACAACTCATTGGTACTTAAAAAGAATTTAGGTGTGAGAGGAGTTTTGACTGAAGAAGCCTTTTGTAAAGTTTTGTGTATCTAAAGAAAATTGGAACTATGTCCAAAGTACTGTCTTGGCTCCTCAGGGAATCAAAGCTGTCCTGGCTGAAAGTTATGAGCGCATTCACCGCAGTAACTTGGTGGGAATGGGGGTGATTCCCCTCGAATATCTCCCTGGGGAGACCGCAGACACCCTGGGACTCACAGGGCGGGAACGATACTCCATCATCATTCCAGAAAACCTCACACCACGAATGAAAGTGCAGGTCAAGGTAAGCTGGAGCCTCCCTGTGCCAGGTCCAAGTAAACGGGACCGTGCATTCATCATCAAACCCGCGAGAAGGGAATGAGTGGGCTTTGGAAGGAAAACAGGCAGTCAGTAGGAGTGCGTTAGACCTAGGAGTTCTGCTGGCACCTGCTCTGCCTTCACAACACAACCGGTGCCCCCCCTGCACCTGTTGATGGATTACTTATTTCTCTTTACTCATGGAGTTACCATCAGTTCCTTTCTTACTCCCCAACCCCAGCCAGCCCCACTATCTCCTCTGACTCCCAGTCTCTCTTTAGCCCAGAAAAGAGTGTTAGAAGTTCGGAGACAGGACATTTTCACATGATCTTAAAAAAACACCTTTTATTATCAAAATGTGAACAGACACACCCATTCCTGAGCCTCACCCCAGGTTTTGATTAGCCTAAAGGTAAAGGCGACAGCTCCCGAGGTGAGGGGCGGCAAGGCAGGTACCCAGTGCCGAGGCCCCAGGGTCAGCAACTGGACCAGCTGCCTACGGGACAACCTTAATGAGACTTCTGCCAACCCGCAGCTCCCGGAGAGGGTCTAGAAAATACCATCCCTTGCGTCACTAGTAGCTGCTGCCCCAAGAGACCTGGTCCTCATGTGTCCGTCACCTCCATCATTTGTACCCCACGGTGCTTTACTGTGCAGAGGAGTCGACTGGGGATCTTGTCCAAATGCAGCCCCGGATTCACTGGGTCTGGGCTGGAGCGAGGGACGGCACGCGCCCCCCAGTGCTGCTGGCTCCGCTGGTGTGTGGACCATATTTTGAGGGGCAGCTCTGAGGGTGGGGGGGGCATCCCTCCTGACACAGCTACCTGGCCTCCTCCCCCACTGGTTCTCCTCTGCTTCTTTGTCGTCACAGCTGGATACCGGGAAGACCTTCCAGGCCATCATGAGGTTCGACACGGACGTGGAGCTCGCTTATTTCCACAACGGGGGCATCCTCAACTACATGATCCGCAAGATGGCCAAGTAGGTCAGCTGCACTCGGAGCCCTGCGCTTGGAGCTGCGCCGGGGGAAGCGAAGCGCCACTAGCCCACAGGGCCCTTGGTGCAGAGCATCCCCAGCGCATGGCGGCCTCCCTGCACGGAAGCGCGTAAGCACTGACGTAACTGGTGCCATTCCTCCGGGCTCAGAATGCGCAGTTCTGACATTCTCTATTTTTGTGGATCTTTTTCTCTTTTTCTAGAATTTGGAGCTAGAATGGTGGGAATGTCAGTAGTGCCAGAAAGAGAGAACTTGAGCTTGTGTGTGAAGTCACTGATCACAGAATGTCGATTTTTCACTCTTGGCCTGTTAATGTTCAGCTGGACACAAATAAGTCTTCTCAGAAGGCATCCCCTGTCCCCATTTCTGTTCCTCTGTTATCCTCTGCTCCATGAAACCTTCCCTTGAGCGCCACTGGCCTTTGCATATTATGCCAGTGTTAACTGACACGGTAGATGAAAATGTTCTCAAATCACAGCGGTGATTGTGATTCTCCTGTCTGCCTTCTTCCTTCGGAAGGAGTGATCCAGACACCTCGTGGGCAGGTCAGACACTGACATTTTTTGATTATGTGCCTTTAGATGGATCAACATTAAAAAAAAAAAAATGTGATGTTTTCTTTTACTCTCCTCAAAATTTTTCCCCAGAAAATTCATTTGTCAAGAGGAGAACTTTGGTGGTGGTTTTGGAGAGAGACTTAGAACATTTGTAATTTGAGGAAGATTAAATCTATTTTCAAGGAAAGCTTGTTGACTTTGGAATTGAATTGTGTAATGTGTGTGAGGCTCTAGTCTGGGGATATTTCGAGCAGAGTGAGTCTCAGACTGCAGCATCAGGTGACCTTCAAGTTCTGCTTTTACAACCGCAGCTGTACCATACAGGGGGATGTGGAAGAGCTGAGGAAGAGGATTTCTCTGCCCCGGTTGGGAGCAGACAAGAAGGTAGCAGTAGCAATAATGTAAGTATGGTGAGCAGGTCATCATTTTTTTATTTTTGTGTCCTATAGTTAATCTGCTTATATTCATCACTGACATCATTTTGGGGGCGCATGTCTTAGTCTGCTCCGGCTACCATAACAAAATAACCATGGACTGGGTAGCTCAAACATCAAAAATATATTTTCTCCTAGTTCTGGAGGCCAGAAGCCCAAGATCCAGTGTCTAGCCACTTCCTTTTCTGGTGAGAACTTTTTTCCTGGTTTGCAGACAGCCACCTCCTTGCTGTGCCCTTACATGTCTTTCCTTAATGCGTGTGTGAGGAGATAAGGAGCTGGCTCTCTGGTGCCATGTAAGGACACTGATTTTATCAAATCAGGGCCCCACCTTACGACCTTATTTAACCTGAAACACTTCCTTAGAGGTCCCATCTCCAAAGAGAGACACTGGGGGTTAGGGCTTCAACACGAATTTTGGGAGAACACAAAAAACATGCAGTTCATAATTAGAGCTCACAGGTTGATCTCCTTGTAATGAATTTTAAAAATCTCAAATTTGGCACTCAGGGAGTATGGCCTGGCCATTAGAACACCGAGGACTGAGTCCTGTTTCTACCTCTTCAAAGATGAGGGACAAGACAGGTTAGTGAGCATCCCTGCCCCTGAGGTTCCTGGGAACTAGCTTGTGTTCATAAAAAAAGATTACAAACAGAACCTTGTTGTATAAAAAAGCCTATGACCTTCAAATAAGGATCAGTCCTAACACAAAAATACAAAGAAGGGCTGAGAAAACAGACCTCTACTGCCTTAGCTCTTCATTACCTCGCTTCTGGGGGGCCGTCTAGCTCCTCACATTGAGTGGTTATGTGGAGACAGGTTCTTGTGGCTATAACTTCTGGTACGCTTCCGAACTTCTCTACCTCCAAATGCACCCTCGATCCTGTTCATTAATAAAATGTCTTGCCCAGTGTCACAGCCTGGCCCACAACAAGACTGAACAAATGAACTCCTTAGGCCTAGTTTCTCGAGAAGGCACTAGTCCTCTCACTCCAGACGAGATGTGTGCTCCTTGCTCAAGGTGCCTGCCGGCCCTCTTCCTCTCCGTGGGGGTCTCAGCTCCTTTGTCAACAGTTTTCTAAATCCATTACGCCTCCTAAGAAACCAAGCATTCCTTGGTGTGCACACTGTGCTAACCCACAGACTTGTTTTAGCACATGTGTCTTCGGCTCCGGGACAGCCATTAGTTGGTGAGAGTGAGCTCGGGGAAGGGTGTAGCAGTCATGACTCATAGTGTTATTAGAAGCACAACTCAAACTGGTTAAGCACAAATGTTAATAATAACTGGCTCATAGAACTTGAAGAACAGAGGTAGCCACAGCCATAGCCTTGACTGGATCTAGTGACTCAAACTCAGGTTCCCTCCCTATCACTCCTCCACTCGTCTTACCTCATTCTTTCGGGCTGCTCCGCATGCCTGGGCATATGGTCACCAGCAGCTCTGGGGTAAGAGTTAGTAGTTGTGATCTTAAGAGATTTATCTCCCAGTATTCTGTAAGCTAAAGTTGGGAGTTTCCAGTCACCAAAGTGAAGAACCATATTTTGGGCCCAGTTTCCCTTTCAGGGTTATGTGAGGACAGTAGAGTACCCAGCAGGGTTATGTAGAAGCAATGTAGACTTCCGTCCGGAAAAACAGTAAGGTTCCCTGGCTGCTTTCTGAGGAAGCTGTCAAATGTCATGACCACAAAGAGAATTTAACACCCAAGTAGTTTTTGTTCACCCAGCCTAATTATCACAAAGATTATATAATTATAGCTGAGAGTTTTAATAGTTTTAATAATTTGCGCCCCAGGAACGGAGTCCTGCATATTAAGTGCAGATTTGCTGAGTGAAATGCGTACTTCTAGTACGTGGTATGATAAAAGAGTACCTGGTACAGTCCTGAAATTAACATCACTCCGGTTTGGCTCTGGCTGGCTGGCTGGCTGGCTGCGTCAGGGCTGCATGCCTGTTGTGGCGCTTCCACAGGATGGGAGCGGTGTCCCGGGAATAACAGGGTTCCAGGGTCAGTGTATTTGGGAACCACTGAGTTCAGGGGGTCTTGTTAGCACAGAACTGACACATTGCCACACAATGACAGTTATAGTGTAAATCACTCACTCATTTGAGGGGCGGGCTGGCAGCGTTTGATTCAGGAGCCTCTCCTGACCAGAGAGCATTTTCGTCAGAGCATCTCACAGCGTGTGTGTTCCACAGGACTTGCTTGAGGAAATGCTGACCTGACGGTTTGTCTTTTAAACTCAAGTAATAATGTCAGTTTTACCCTCCGAAACTAATAATACACTACAGGTTAACCAAATTGAATTTAAATTTAAAAAAAATTTTTAATTTTTTTAAATAAAGTAGTAATATCAGTTGTAAGGACAGGAATCAGAGTTTACAGCCCTTATTACACAATCAGGCATTTGACCGAAGGCAACTTCTCATTTCCGGTCAAAAACCCATCACCATGTCAGCCCTGGCAGGAACCATAGAGAAACAAGGTCCTGCGGGTGTGTGTGATTGGTTGTATCTGAACCACCTGAGAAACCTCACAAAGTACCCATGTCTGGACACCTGCCAGGATGTCCTAATGGAGGTGGGGCATGTGCCCATGAAAAAGGCTCCCCACTTGGTTCTGACATACAGCTTTTGACCGAGAAATCCAATGACCAGCATTTAGGCATCAGTCAAGAGTCTGCCATTCTTAAAACGCTACCTACCAGGTTTTTTTCATTCCGTAAATAGTAACCGAGTGCCTAACTCTGTTCCAGGCTCTATGCCTGGCAGTGGCTTGACTCGGGGCAAAAAATCCAATAAGGAAATTCCAAGATTTTTTTTGTTTCACCTTCAGTCTGCCTTCTGTTGGTTGAAGAGAGGACTATTCACCTTCATCCAAACTGGACCATTTAGATACTTGAAAGAACTTTTCTCGAATCTCCAGTAGGTGTTTTAAACATCCTATTAGAGTTCTTAAACAACAGCATCCAAAAAAGGCAATCATAGATAAAAAGAGATACTTGTGAGATTGTGATTTATATAATAAATACATATTTGCCTTTCATCCCCATTTCTGGCACTGGGCTCCTACAACCCTTGGAATTTCCTAAGTGACACAAGGGACAAAGGTATCTCTTGTTACGCTAATGACATGACTTTTGGAGGGCACCTAAGGATGGGGCTGGTTGCCAGAACAACCAACTCTGATTCTAGGGCTGGTACTCTCAGTCCCACCCCCTGACAACTGGGGAGTGGAGCTGGAGGTTGAATCAATCACCAATGGCCAATGATTTGATCAGTCATGCTTATATAATAAAGCCACCATAAAAACCCAAAGGACAGGGTTTGGAGAGCTTCTACCTGGTGAACAGGTGGAGATTTGGAGAGGCTGTGGGAACTCCTTGTCCTTCCCCACACCTTGCCCTATGCATGTCTTCCATCTGGCTGTTCCTTAGTTATATCCTTTTCTAATAAACCGGTGATTAAGAAAATACAATGTTTCTCTGAGTTCTGTGAGCTACTCTAGCAGATTAATCAAATTCAAGGAGGAGGTCATGGGAACCTCTGACCTACAGCCTGTCAGTGAGAGGCACAGGTGATTACCTGGATCTGCAACTGATGCCTGAAGTGGGACGGGGTGGGGCAGTCTTACAGGACTTAAGAACAATTTCAGTATATTAAGGGCAAAAGTCAGTTTATGGTGGAAACACTTTCAACATTTCATTCGTTCATTCATTCATTCATTCCAGTATTCCAGTGTGTACTGAATGGCTACTGGGTGTACACTGGCAGTCAGTTGTGAAATGAAGGATAGGAAAAGAAGTTAAGGCTTTTTAATTTCTCCCAAGTACTTAGAGCTCCACTGGCTTACAGAGTATTAGTGCTTTGATTCACTTGTGCTTTACATATGTGATACAGTTCAAACTGCTGAAAACAATAAACAGAGGGTGAAGTTAAGTGACATACTCAGTTTGATACAAGCTTGCGTAAAGTATCTTCACAGGGGTACATACAATCCATGACTGTACCCACTGGGGCTAATTTCTTCAGTCAAGGTCATCCATTCCCTGTAGCTAAAGACTGAGGTCCTGAGGTCCTTTGGACATTTCTGTAGCATCAAAGGATCTCTTCTCAAAAGGAAAATCCCTCCACTTGGCATATAGTTTCTGAGCTCCAGTTGTAATATCCTCCACCACAAAGCCTTCTATTTTTATAACTGGAATTTCAAATGTCTTATACTTCACATGGATTCCCCAGTCATGGCTGCAGTTCTGTCTGGCACAGAAGATCTTTGCTCTCTTCTCAAAATGCCCAAAGCTCTTTGGTTTGGGGTGTAATTTACTCACATAGCACTTCCTGAAAGCATCTCCCACCACAGTGTAATGGCAGTCCTACAGATGAAGGGATTGAATAACACACAAAACACAACATTAGAACTAGGACAGAACTGTGATTTTAAAAAACTCCACCACAATCTGAGATCCAGAGCAGGTAGGATCCCACTTATTTTACAGATGGGGTAGGAAGGAAATAATGCATTCACCTGAAGGCCAGACTAGAATCCATACAACCGGACTCCCGGTTACAAGGGTGGGGGTGAGGATGCAAGTGAGGTGATAGGGGCCGTCTCGTGAAGAGGAGGACTAAAGTTTACAGGCAACTGAGCTTCTGAAAGTAGATACTCTTTATTAATTCAGAAACAAAAGGAGGTATTTGTTGAAGATCTCCAAAGCCTCAGTTCACCTGACAGACACAATCCAAAGGATACAGAGAACAATGAAGGGTCAATGTGGATCTGCAGAGGGTCACAGACTAATGTGCCCAGAAACTCCACCTACAGCCAACTTTAGAGTCCCGAGAAAGGCCACTCTGTACAGAACAAATGCAGACCCAACGTACCAGCCCCTCAGGAAAACAGTCACAGAGGGCCATTTCAGTAGAAAAATCACTCAAATTGGAGCTGAAAGGACCTTTTCTAGATAAGCAGATTCATAAAGGCATGGGAATTTGCTAGTCCACCCTTAATATTCCACGTCTCGCTCAAACAGATGGACTGATTAGAGACTTCAGCTTTCCAAAGACCAAGGAGAATCCTAGTAACTCATCATCTGAACCAGCCTCCCCTCTATCAGCAGCAATGGAGTTATAGCCCATTTTTGTCTCTGCAGATTTTTCTATCCAAAATTTTTAAGGAAAAAAAAAATAGAGAAAACTAACCAGCGGATGTTTTTAAAATAAGGGGAGATATTTTGTTTTATTAATAAAAGTGATCCATATCCCAAAAGGAAAGTTTAGAAAACATAAAATAGAGAAAATCATGGAGACTCACTGTAAAATAGTAATACATTTTAATATATTTCCTCTAGTCTTTTTTTCTGAACAAAGATAGTTTTTTGATGTTTTTGTTGTTGATGGTGATGGTGGTTTTGTCGCTATTATTTCACACTCCTAAAGTCCCAGCATATTTACAACCTTGTACCCTTGTTATTTTTTCTACTTCACCATCGTTTGTAAGAAGTTTTTCATTATACATAAGCTTCATGATCATTTCGTTTAATAAACTTTACTTTGGCATCACTTTAGATTTATAGATAAAGTGCAAAATTGTCCAGACATTTCCTGTATCCCCTTCACCCAGCTTCCCTGAATGCTAACATCTAACATACCACAGTGTGTTTGTCAAAACTAAGAAATTAGGATTGGAACCTTACTGTTAACTGCAGATTTTTACCACTTTTTCTAATTAATATTCTTTATCTGTTCTAGGATCTAACAGGTACCCTATTCATTTAGCATGACCATTATTTTTAGTGGCTACATAATATTTAATTAAGTAGCTTCTTTTTTCTTCTTCATTGTTAAGGGTTTCCTTTCAGAAATTTTTTGGCTTTTTAAAATATCATGGCCATGATAACAAAAATAATAATATTCTTACTGTAAATATCTCACCGATAGAGAGTAAGCTTTGATTAGTGCTAAAAAATGACCCAGTGCTCTTTGTTCAAAGGCTGCTTACCTCCACCACTCTGATGTCAGATGTATAACATGCAAAGCCCTTGCACTTTCTGCAGAGCAGCTTCTTATTTTCCTTATCGGGTACAGGTTCTACTTTTCCTTGACTATCCCTGATTAATTTTTCTTGAATCTGTATCTGGAGAACCTACATGCAAAAACCCAAAAACCAAAAACAAAATCCACTTCGTCAGTATAACGGGATAACTAGGAGGTATTTACACACACGCACATACACACACATGTATGTTATCATTCATTCATGTACAGCTTCCATGAACATACAGTGCCTGGCTTTGTTTATAAAAATCCCATAGGTAATTTTATTGGGTTCTCCTAATTCTTTGTTAGTCAGTGTTTACCTGTGACCTCCAATGAGCCTTTTTAATTTTTGAATCAAAGATGCCCATAAAGGGAGTGCCTGGGTGGCTCAGTCTGTTAAGCAGCTGGCTCTTGGTTTCAGCTCAGGTCATGCTCCCAGGGTCCTGGGATCAAGCCCCACAATGGGCTCCCTGCTCAACAGGGAGTCTGCTTCTCCCTCTCCCTCTGCCCCTCACCCCACTTGTGCTCTCTCTCTCTCTCGCTCACTCTTTCTTTCAAATAAATAAATAAAATATAAAAAAAAAAGAACCTGGACATTATAGATAAAATAAACCTAAGAAGATTCAGAAGGGTGAAGAGAGGAAGGCAGAGAGCTAGAAAACACAAAACCCTTAAGAACAAAATGGTGGTGAGCAACCTGGGTTTTCTTTTCCTCATATATCCCAGATTTAGGGCTGAAGGAACTGGCAACCAGAAATGTCTACGGACACAGATAAAATAAGTGTCTCAACAGAAGCCTACTACTCTCTCTAGTCATAGGACCAGGAAAGGGGCAGCCTAGCAAGACAAGAAACTTTTAGACAATAGCTGTTCTACTCCTGCCAAACATCACAGAATAAAAAAAACAACTGTGGCCTAACTCCAACCCATGCCAGCAAAGACTGAAGGGGTACCTAGATTTCCACCTTAACGAAGCATCTCAACACTCCCACCTAATGGTGTCAGAGAAGGCCAAGCAGGGAGCCATGCTCTCAGCCCTGCCACACGGTAGCGGCCCTTGCCTGTGATGTCAGTGGAGATCCTGCAGGGAGCAAGACTGCCCACCCCCACCCACGGAATGACCAGCCAACAGGTCCCGGCTACACTGGTTCTGGGCTCCCGCCCATCCTTTACCACCTCTGCCCATTTTCTATGGCTGTTAGGGGAGTACCAGATGCTATTCAACAGATGTTTAACCTGTGTTTTCCACTCCTTGTCCTGGTGAGCTGGCTACAAGAGAGTCTGTGTCTGGCTGAGCCTCTGTCTCCCTCAAAAGGCTTTTACTCTTTTTATCCTGCCACACGAGTCTACGTAGTTGGTCACCCAGTGGAAGAGACAAAAATTATGGCATGGATATTAAAGCTATCATGGTTTTAAAGACTTTACTGCCAACATCAACATACGCTACAAAACGGGAAGATGACTCTGTGAAAAACCTCTGTTCTCAGTAAAATTCAGGAGGAAAATTAAGAGGAACTAAAAAATTTCCCTGCGGTTCTTCTCAATGAAAATGTGGAAGTATTTTTAAATATTTTAGTCTCTAAACTTTAGGAAGAAATGTTTCTAAAAACGAGTAAATACTGACATAAAGTTGTCATTTTATGTCCTAAAATAAGTGTTAATTTGCTTTAGACCACTGTTTCTCAAAACTTTTTGGAGCAAAGAGATTATGACTTTTTAAAATTATGGACACTATGGAGTTGGTCTAGTGAATTGTAAGGTTCATCTTTGTGAAGTTAAAGTCTGCCTCATGCCTCTGTCCATCACAATACTCATTTTTTGAGCACTTACTTTATTCCAGGCACTGTGCTGAGCAATGTATATACCCCATTTTATCCTCAAAATTGCCCTGTGAATTAAATACCATTACTTTCCCAACTTTACTAATGAGGAGACGGATGATTTAACAGTCAGTGTTAAGTACCCAAGGTCATACATCTTCCAAGTGGCAGAGATCCCAAGACGAAAGTCTCTGCAGAGGGTCTGGAGAAGGTCTGGAGAAGGTATGCGGTGCATGTGCGCCTGTGTGTGCATGTAGGTGCGTGTTTGTGTTTCTTGACTTTCCCCAATCTGGTTCCAAGCTTCTGTGTTATAAAGGAAATTACAGTAAAATGAAGGTCACTACCAAGAGGCTGAACTGAACAGATACACCACCCCACAGCATGCATTCATACCAATACCTACAAGCAGGCATTCTAACACATGCGCCGTGCACGGGGAGCTTTTCTCTGAGGACTCTGGGTGTTAGAGAGAGACAGATTTGAGGGAGAGACCGAGAAGGGCTGTGTTTTGCCATGTTAGGGTGCAGTCGTCAAGATGAGCTGCCGACTTGAGGGTCATCTAACTCAGTTTGCCCTTTTATAACTAAAAACCTCACTTCAAGTATTAGCACTAATAACATATATTTTAATCTCATTGAGACCTAAAGCAGAATGAATCTGATGTTCACTGCAGGACAAAATTTTAAGCATAAACTTATTGTTCTCATGCAACACTCAGCAATATGATAAAAGGCACCAGCTATCCTCATATTCTGTTTGTTACTCATGGTCAGATTCTGCGTCAGTGACACAGATTAAAAGACTTACCTTTTCTTTAAATACTGCTTCATCCCACGTCTGAAGCCTTAAAATGGAATCATTCATCATGTTTTCTTTGTATATATTTATTTTTTCTTTTTCAATTACATCAGCATTGCTGGTCAGAAGGAAGCACTTGCTACCTCTTGCTCTTCCTCTGCCTATCAGAAAATAAATACCTTATTTGGTGTCTTTGACTTAAAACTGATAAATCTGAGAAGAGGTAAACAAAGGAGTACTCCTAAAATTCAACTTTCATAAGAAAGCTGAGCTGTTAGAGCATGGACTCCAATGCAAGTGTGCACCTCCATATTAAACTACATGTTAAACTAGGAGCCCACCTTAGACTGGCTTCCTTGGCGGGTCGGTCTCCAGACGGTATAACTGAACAGCTACATTATCAGAGAGACTGCCTTAAAGACAATCCAACATGAATACTCAGGAGGACACTGTGAGCACTGTAAGATGAATAATGAACAGATCTTCCCTCAAGAGCCTTCAAGGAGGTGGGGAAATAGATATGTTCACAGCCACCAGAATATAGGTGGAAATAACAAGTGCGATAAGGAAGATAAATGTGAAGGACTATGGGCATTGGAGAATTTTTTGCCAGCTGAGGGAGTCAGGGACAGGTGGGGATGAGAGGGAAGAAGTAAAACAAGGATTATCAGTAGCAGTACATGAGCGCTTTCTTCAACAAGGAGAAAATGATGAAGTCAGGTCGGCAGAAGTGGATAATGAATAAAGAGGAAGAATGAGAAATAGGTTGGAAAGATAAGTTGGTGCTGGACTGTGAGCTTTTTACCACCACATAAATTGGGAATGACTAGAGACTCTATATAGGGAAGTGACATGCCCACAGCTGTTTTTCAGGAAGTAAAATGGGGGCTGTTGTTATGGAAATTGGAAAAAGTAAGAGAGGCTAGTTAGGAGATCACCTAGTTCAAGTGAGACAGGAGAATTCCATGGAGTATCTCTTCTCGAATACAGGGGGCCCATCATTACCACAAGCACAACCATGAAAGGGCCACACCTTGGCTGCCAGAGTCTCAATGCAAGTGGGAATTATCTTTCCATAAATATGTCCATCAGTGTTGGTCAAGTGAACAGTATTCATCATAAACAAGAATCAAAATAGGGTATATATTAGTGGGCAAAACTGTACCGACACAATCCTGATCAAATAGGCCACCGTCAGGGCCAAGGACACCAGAGTCCCCTATGCCAACGGTCATACAGCCACTATTGCTCGGTCAAGGCCAGAAGCACAATGACTGGGACAGAGTACGTTTCTAAATGACAGACACGCTCACGTATCAGACAAATTGGCAGCCATTTCGTCATGGCATCAAAGCTTTTCTCACCTCTGGTTTGGATCATTCTGATGACATTGCCCACATACTCATACAGGATGACCAAATTACACTGAGCAATGTCGATGCCTTCATCAGCAACTGAGGTGGCAATCAGGATCTTTTTATCTCCATCGGTTCTGAACGCATCCAGTGCACACTTCTGTGCTGGGAGCGTCATTCCTGTATCAGAGTTGGAGGGCATTCATTATACAACTCACCAAAGACGGAACTTTGCCCTCGAAAAATAACCAATAATTATGGAATGCTTACTATGTGCCCAATACCGTGATAAGTGCTTTATATTCATGACGTCAAAACAACCCTAGGCAGTAAGGCCTATTCCTAGCCTTGTTTTAGAGAGGACATTATGATGGTGTTCAACAATTTGGACTCTGCCACAAGACTACCTGAGTTCAAATCCCAGCTGTGGTACTAACCAGCTGTGTGACTTCAGTCATGTTATCTCAAAACAGATACTGATTTTTAAAAAAAAAAACTATCAACAACTATCAACAATTAATAGTTTTTTTGCAAAACTATTCATCACAATGCCTTTGCATGTGTATAGGACTTTATAGCTGGCAAAACAGTTTCACAACTACTTACTGGAACTTCACAAAGCCCTTTTAGGCTGATGTGGCAAGTGTTATAGTCCCCCTTTACAGATGAAGAACTTGAGGTTTTGAAAGTATGATAAACTGACAGGCTAGTTAGTGGGAGAACCAGGCCTTGAATTTAAGTCTGAGACCCTAACAGTGTGCAGTTCTCAGCCAGTGATACACTGAGAAGAGAAAAGAATTTCAGTGGTCTCCACCTCCAAGTTAATAGACTTTATAAAAGTTCTAATTTTTTACAGTACACTGGCAGCCAAAATCTTCAGGTATATTTTGTTAAGGCCAAAACAATTTCTTTTTACCATCCTCTTCAACTGAACGATGGCATGCCCAAGACAGACACCATACTTCATGAATTTCTAAACTTACTCATCCACTTGTTCATCAAACATTTATTCAGCAATTATAGTTTGTCAGATAAAAATACATGGTTAAAAGGTCCATTTTTATCTACAAGGATCTCATGGAAGAAGGATATCAATAGGAAGCTATAATTCAAGGTGATGAGCAATGGGATGGAGGCAGAATTGCATCTATGGGACAGGGAGGAGAGACACCTCTACCAGTCTTGGGAGGTTGGGGAAGGCTCTTTTGCAGAAACTCAATAACTGGTAAGTTTCTAAATAAATGTGGATGGATGGATGGATGATGGATGGATAGGTGATGGATGGATGGATGGATAAATGAACAAACAAGAAAATGTCTTGAGTGCTGAGTTGTAAAGAAATAACAAAGTTTGAAAATCAACTCATGTTAGAGTCAGACTGCAGAGAACTTTGAATCCCAACTACAATAATGTGGCATTGGACTTCATTTGGTAAGCTAAATTTTCGAAATCTGAATATACCTTTTAGATTCATGAAGTTTAAAATTTGCATAAGGGGAAAGTGCAAGAGTGATGACTGAGGACTGACAGGATGGAGACTGCTTATTCTACACAAAACTAAACAGGAGGAGCAGAGTGAGGATCTGTCCCGGCTGGTCCCTGAGGGGTGGGGGGCACAGCTCTGAGAATGTCAGCTGGGGGCCGGCCACCCAGGGGTCCTGCTGGAGGATTACAGAGACAGCCCTTCATGCTTCAGCCGCTGTAGCTGGATTTCAGGACTGTGTGCTTGAACTTTTTTTTTAATTAAAAATATATATATTACACATAAAAGCATCTATAACTTAAAAAAAAATAAAATGGAAACAGAACAGTTTTATTTCCAGCTAATCTTAATCTACTGATTGAGAATTGGAGAAAAAGAGTGACGTGCTCAAACAATATTTTTAAAAATAACTTTGGTTTTGTCTGTAGGACCTATGGGAAGAGATGTCTACAAGTTTTTGTCTTCGAACATTGTGATGGCTTTCGGATGTGTCAATGTGGCTAGGCTGAACTACAGTACCCAGTTATTGATCTAGGTGCTTCTGTGAAGGGAATTCGCAGATGTAATTGAAGTTCCTAATCACTAAACATTTAAGTTACAAAAGGGATTTCATCCTCAGGTGACCTGACATAATCAATTGACCCTCTGAAAGAAGGCTTAGGCATTAGTCCCCGAGCTCAGAGACTCCAAACAGCTCATGCCTGTGAGGTTCAGGCCTGCTCCTGACCACCTGCCCTATGGATTTCAGATTCACTTTGCCAGTCCAGTTGTGCATGCTAATTCCCAAATCCCTATGAGTTTGTGTGTGTTTGTGTACACACACACATAAACAACATATAGGTATATATGTATGTGTGTATAATCTCTTACTGGTTTTACTTCTCTAGTTGAGCCTGACTGACACAAGCATTAAAAAAGAGTTTGAATATATTATAAATATTCTTATAGATACAGTATCCTAACTCTAATTCACTATATATAGTACCTGTGTTGTGACTTGTTTTGCCACGTCCAGTCAATATGCCAGGTTTTAGAAAGCTGAGTTCAGAACTTTCTTCAATCCATTTCTTCAAAGCCTGAAAGTCAAAAGCAATTATCAGTTGGACACTATCTGTAGAACACATTTGTGTAACTATTAATTCAATGCTGATATATTGCAAGAAGAAAAAAAAACTTTAAGTTAGTAAACAGTTCAGTGAGTTGTCTGACTGACAAACCTGAGAATAAAAGCTTTTTGGAATTGAATTCTATGCAATAATTAACTATAATGGTTCAGATCTTTGTGATCTGATACAATTTAATCTCTAAGACATTATTTAAATGAAAAAAGCAACGTTCGGAATAGTGAGTGTATAGAACTAATAAGTGAGTTTTAGCAAGATCTCAGGACATAAGATCAATATACAGAAATCAATTGTATTTCTATTCACCAGCAACAAGCAACTGCAAGTACAATTTATAATAGCATTAAAAAATTGACACTTAGGTATAAGCCTAATAAAATATGTGCAGAATCTGTACGCCAAAACGACAAAACAGTGATAAAAGAAACCAAAGATTGTTAGGTGGCCTCTCGGTTGGCTCCCAGTAATCTCCACCTGCTGGTCTTCAGATCCCTGTGTAATCCCCTCCCTTCAAGTGTGACCTGCTTCTAATGAATAAAAAATGGAAGACATGCTCACTTCCAAGTCGAAGTTACGAAATGACTTTGACCTCTATATTAGGCATACTCTCTCAATCTCTCTTGGATCACTCACTCTAGAGGAGGCCGGCTGCCATGCTCTGAGGCAGCCCTGTGAAGAGGCCCACATGAGTGAGCTCAGAAGCACATCTTCTGAGGCCTGCAAATAGCCAGGGAGGTATGGTTGGAAGTTAAACCTTTCAAGTAGAGTCCGAGATGACTAGAGCCTGGGGAGAGATCCTGAGTCAGAAACATCCAGCTAAGTTGTTTCCAGATTCCTGATCCAGAGATATTGCAAGAGAAGAGTTTGTTGTTTCCAGCCACTAAGTTTTGAGGTAATTTGTTATCAGCAATAGGTAACTTATACAGAAACTATGTAAATGAAAAGAGAGAGATATACTATGGTCATGGATTGGAAGACTCCATATTGTTAAGATGTCACTTTTCCCCAGTTTTATCTATTGATTCAATGCAATCCCAAACAAAATCCCAGCAGAATTTTTCATATATGTGAGTGAGCTGATTCTAAAATATAAATGGAAAGGCAAAGGAGGATAGCTAAAATAATTTTGAAAAAAGGAAAAAAGTTAGAGGACTCACACCATAAAGCTAATCAAGACAGTATGGGAAGGGTGAAAGGGTGGATGGATAGAGATGAATAGAACAGAAGAGAGAATCCAGAAATAGACCTCCATAAATAGAGCCAACTGATTTTTCAAAAAGTTACAAAGGCAATTCAATGGAGAAAGGACATTCTTTTCAACATATAGTCCTGCAGCAACTGGATATCCACATACAAAAAGAAAAAAAAGCATCTTAATTCGTAACTCAAAATGGATTGTAGACCTAATTATAAATTGCAGAACTATAAAACTTCGAGAAGATAACAAAGAAAATCTTGGTGATCTTGGGTAAGCAAAGGGTTCTTATATACAATACCAAAAGCACAATCCCCCAAAAGAAAAAATTGTTAAAATAGACTTTATGAAAAGTTAAAATTTTTAATCAGTAAAAGATACTGTTCAGAGAATTAAAAAACCAGAAGAAAATATTTACAAGTCACATTTCGGACAGAGGACTTTTGTCAGACTATATAAAAAACTTTTTAAACACTCAACAATAACATGGTAAACAACTCAATCAAATCCTATTTTAAAATGGGCAAAAGATGTGAACGGACACTTCACCAAAGAAGATATATGGATGGCTACTAAGTTTATGAAAAATGCTCAACTGCACTAGCTGAAATGCAAATATAGTAAAATGAATTTTCAAACCCTAGGGAGATACCATTACTTGCTCAGAGAATGGCTAAAATTTTTTTCAATTGACAAAAAAATTTTAAAAGTATGAAGTCCTTGTTCTACAGGTACAAAGACTTGCTATAAACCAGAGTGATGAAAACAGTGAAGTATTTGTATAAAGATAAACCAAGAGATAATCAGAACAGAATAAACAGCCTAGAAATAGACCCACACATATTTGGGTTGGTGCCTGACTGCAGAGCAGTGAGGAAAGGGCAGTCTTTTCAGTAAAATGGTACTGGGTCGATTTGGTATCCACAAGAAGGAAGAAGCTTACATCCACAAGTGCTCTGGTTTTCACAAAGAGGATGGTTCTACTCTCTGGGTTTAAGTGGTACTCCTCTTGCAAGATGAAGGAGAGATCTTGGAGTTTAGGGTTCTCATTGCTGGGATCCATGGAAACACTTTCCAGTTCCTCCAGCCTTTCTGCAAAAGAGGAACATTCTATAAATGGCTTATAAATTCTACAAATTTAGAACACACTGTGACCTTTAGCTATACTTCAGTTAATCTCTCAATCTTTGACCAGAATTCCAAGAGTAATAACCACTGCTTTAATGCATACATTAAATGCAGCAATAAATGCATACTTATTTTTCCCCAAACAGTTGGGTGCTCAATGCATAGCAGCACACCACTGGGCTACATTTATGTATACTAAATACTTTGATATAGGCCAAATCAATTTATTAGCAGTAATTACCTTTGGGAAAAGAATTTTGAGAGAGGTAGAAGGACTTACTTTTTATTTCAAATCTTCCTATATACTTCTTGATACAAGAGCAGTAGGATTATGGGCCAACTTGGTTTTCTTCTATATATAAATTTATATATAGTATATATAAATTATAATCTCTCTAAATCATTAAAACACTTTTTTTATACCTTTAAAGCATGGGAAAATTACTAAAAGTTGAACCAAAAAAAATGCCACTAGCTCTCAACCATGAGAGACTCCGGACTTCGGGAAACAAACTGAGGGTTGCAGAAGGGATACAGGGGGGCGAGGAGGGGGGCAGGGTAACTGAGTGATGGGCATTAAGGAGGGCACATGATCTGATGAGCACTGGGTGTTATACGCAACTAATGAATCAAAAACTAATGATGTACTATATGTTGGCTAACTGAACTTTAAAAAGTCTCTTATAGATTAAAAAAAAATGCCACTACCTATTATAATTTCTATGGGATGTATCCTTTGCAAATCTTGTTTTTCCTTTTTCAAAATAAGAAATAGTGTAAATAGCATATTTTTTCCATAAGTACCAGATTTCACTGAAGCTTAATAGTCCTGCTGTCTATAATTATCTTCTTAAGCCCATGACAACTCCCTGAGCATCACCGTACACTAAATATAATATGAGTCTCCTGCCACTGGAGTCACCAGGGCTCCAGTGGCTTCTTCCTCTAGAAACACCACCCACCTTCGAATCTCTGAGTGAGATGCTGCTCAATCTCATCAAATCCTGCAGCTCGGACATCAGTGAAGAAGTCTTTCAAGTAATCCAGAGCATCTTTCATCCGTGCATGCTCATTGATAATGAGGGCATCATTATATTTCTGTTTAGAATGAAAACTGAGTTTCAGTGTTTCCAAGGTCTAATGCACCTGCTGTACTGAAATTCAACTAGCTGTACATAGCATGGAATTAATTTTTAAAATAAGCTCTTCTTAAATCTATCCCAACTTAGTTTTTTAAGATGAGTGGTTTCTAATGGTACTGCAATAAAACCTTTGAACTAAATACTATTTAAAAAATCTTAATTAGCTAGAATCATTAATTAATTAGGATCATTTTGGAGTCTAGAATTACACCTCAGAAGAGAAAGAGAAAATTACAAGAAAAATGCATGTCAAAGATTAAAAAGCAAAAAACAAAAGCAAATCAACATCCGCATCAACTTGCCTCGTGATTCAGACATTCGACTTAATCTCCTCATACATCCAGAGCCATCAGTGAATTGCAGTGGCACCTGTTCAGAATGATGGCACTGACCACCTACCCCAAATATGCAACTAAGTTCATTAAAATTCTTTTTTTTAAAGATTTTATTTATTTATTTGAGAAAGAGAGAATGAGAGATGGAGAGCATGAGAGGGAAGAAGGTCAGAGGGAGAAGCAGACTCCCCGCTGAGCAGGAAACCCAACGCGGGACTCGATCCTGGGACTCCATCTTGGGACTCCAGGATCATGACCTTAGCCGAAGGCAGTCGCTTAACCAACTGAGCTACCCAGGCGCCCTAAGTTCATTAAAATTCTATAAATCCATGCTGACTGAGTGCATTTTTAAATACTTTCAACAGCATGATAAGCGGAGGTGATGGTTGTTGTTTCTTAACTTCTTGGTTAATCAGAAAACAACCAAAGACCCTAGGTTTCTGAGTGTGTGGCTTTGCCAAAGGTAAGAAAACACATGCTTCAAGATAAGGCAACAGAAGTCACTTACTGAATTTTCAAGATGACTGTCACCAATCACATATCTACAATCATGTTCATCATCCCCCAAATTTTTCTGATTGTGTCAATCATGGGAATGCTAGAGGCACATGATATAGAACACCAGCATCTGTTTCTATCCTGTGGCTGCTACTATGACGTTTCAGTAAGCTGACAGAGAAGATGCTGAATGGGATAACTTTAAAGTTTGCTTCATAGGAACCCCTCGGAAAGTTCCTAAGTGAGCTCCTGGAACAAGGTGAAAAGTTGATGTTCTCTTGGCTCCCAGAGCAAAGCTCCCAACAGGTACTACAACTAAAATATGTCGCTGCAAAGAAGCCACATACCCGCAAATGGGAAGTGTACAAATACAGGGCTTTACAAATCCTGCTCTCTTCATCTTTGTCGGGCAACAGAAACACCATGCATGCTTTCTGAACAGAAACGATCCATTGTTCATATTTCTGTGTTCCAAAATTCCTATTTTGAATTTGAGATACACTTTCTGGGGGGAGAAAAAAAAGTTTTTCATTGTGCTATAGATCAGTCATTTAAAGTTCTAAGCATGCCTCACCCTCAAATTTTCTTTCTTACTCTCTGTAAGCAGAGTATTCCTCCTAAAACAGTCGGTTTGCAGCAGTAGTGAATCTGTGTCGGCACGTGATTCCTTACTGAATACTTTGCACCAAGAATCAAAGTGTCTTACACTCAAATTCATTTCATTTTCACAGACCTCTGAGGTGGATGTTATATTTTACAGGTGAGGAAACCAAAGCTCAGAAAAGCAAAGTAATTTACCCAAAGTGACAGAGCTAGCATGTGGGGGGAGTGCAGGAATGCGGATCCAGGAGTGTCTGATACTGAAGGCTTTGCCAGCTCTGTGAGCTGACGGCCAAAGCAGCCCAGAGGCAAAATGATGGACATGAAAATATCTAACTTTGCCTCTAACAATAAAGCAGTGAATAAAAATAATAGGTCTCATGAGCTTCATCAGGAAGATATTTAAAAGCAAGAGAGAGAGAACTCAACACACTCTCTTCTACCTTGCTACGAACTTAAGCTGTCTGATCTCCACAGCACCATTTGCAGGGCCGAGCAAAAAACAGGCACTCAAAAGATGCTCGTCGTGGATGCTTCTGTTTGTGTGCATCTTCTAAGCTACGCCTCAGTTGCTCGGTCCAAAAATTGAGCATCAGCTGTGGTCCAGGCTGTGTGCAGGGTGCTGGCAGTAAAAGGATGCAGAAGACAGAATAAGCCTATTCTCAAGCAGCTCAGATCTCCAGGGTTCCCTGGGAAGAGCACAGTTTAGTAAAACTCACAGGCAAGAGCTATATTTCTGGGTTAAATTGCTCCTCTCACCCATTCATGTTTAGCTGGAGGAACAAAGGAGGCTATTCAGACAAGTAGCATTGACATGCTTCTTTTCCAGCTCCAACTACAAACAAGGTGGTCAGCAGTAAACCAGATGAATTAACAAGTATTTCTTGAATGTGAGTAGGTATAAAAATGAGCTAAGCAATCTGGAAATGAACAGCTGACAGGATGTAGACTGGGGAAAAGGTGGAGGTAGGGAATTAGAAGTGGGAGGAATAAGAAGGTAGAAATTCATGTCTCTCCACCCTTCTGCTACCTCCCTAGTTCAGACTACATTATAATGTTCCTGGAAAATATGACGGCCTCCTAACTGGTCTCCCTACTTCTTGCCTTGGTCCCTCCAATCCACTGCCCACTCAGCCACTAGAGAGAGAGTTTCCAAAATTGCAGATGAAATACTTTGCTACCCCACCACTTAAACGCCTTCAGTGGATTCCTCTAGCCAAAATCCTACCCAGCTCTCAGGATCCTCTGTGATCTAGCTTCTGATTCTCATCTCCAGCTGCTCTGCTTCCTGCATTTGACAGGACTAATGGAAGTCCTCATACCCTCTCTGCTTTCCTGGCCTTTGCACATGGTGTTCCCTCTGCCTGAAACACACCGGATCACCACCACCCACGTACCCTTATCCCGTTGTTTTATTATTCCTTATCTAACTTTGGCTTTATTGTTGTTCTGGAAATGCCGCAAGGGCAGGAGCTGTATCTCAGGGTCCATGCTATTGCCCCATCAGCTAGCACACTGCCGAGCACCAAGTGGTTGACAAGTGAATGAACATGTTCAAGGAACCCTAAATCAAAGGATTCGAGTAGGGAAGGAGTGGAAGGTAAAACTGGAAAGAAAAGTAGAACCAGATTGTGCAGGTAGGGCCCAGACTGGCAGGTTAGAGGCTTAGAGAGCTTTGCTTGTAAGGCAGATTCAAGCAGGATACTGACATGATAAAACTGGTATTTCAGAAAGACCAACCAGGTAACAGGGGGCCAAATGGAAAAGTGAGTGGGGGTGGGCAAACCAGCCAGACAGCAGTCAGCCTAAGTCCTAAATCAAGCTGTGAAAGAAGAGGAGAAGAGAAAAAGCAAAATAAGCGTGAGGAAAGGTGAATTCACAAATTCAACATCTCCAAAGCTGCTCCTAGTTCAGGAACCAGCACTCCCCACTGGTAAATCAACAAGTGTGCAAGCCAGAAGCTGGTGCAAGTCACCCTCACTTCCACCCAAAGCCTGCTGGCCATGAAATCTGAACACTTCCTGTTTGCAGCGCTCAGCACGAGCCTCCTCCCTCCATCAGCCTGTCTTGACTGCCTCTGGCCCTCTTTGTTCACTAGTAACCTTATCACATCGCGAATCAGTTTAAAATCTTCAGATGCTTCCCCCTGCTTTTAGGACAAAGCCCTTCCTGGTCTGGGCCCTGCCTCTCTAGCGTCACTCCTCTCTACTACTCATGCATTGGGAATACCACGAAATGCTTGCAATTCCTAAAACCTTTTCTTCCGTCAATGCCTGATGCCTTTTCAACTCACCATGGTTGTCTCTCCTTAGCTTGGCTGACTTCAAGACTGCCTCAGGCACCACCCCACCCCAGGAAGCTTCCCTGCAGCTCATTCCAGGCCAAAGTTCCCACGTGCTCTCAAGGCATCCAGGCCGTACCTCTGCCCTGCTGTGTGGAAGCTACTCACATCTGATTCTCATTATTGACTGTGAGTTCCCTGAGGTTGGGACTATGTCTTTAACCTTGTCCTTTCCATTAGCTGGCACAATGAGTATCTGGTGAATGAATGAAAGAACAAAAGAGAGAACAGAACTTGGAAACTTCATGAGAGAGTCTCAAAAGAAGAAAGAATCGAAGATCACTGCCCGTTTCAATCTGAGCCATCAGGGAAATGGTGGTTTCATTCATATAAACGGGGAAGTTAGAACTTAGAACTTTTCAAATTAGAAAGCTAATTTGAAAGCCATGAACTGATTTAAATATGGTATTGTTCAGGTATGTATGTCCAGAGATTTACTTTGAATTTAAAAAGAAAAAAAAAAAAGGAAAAGAGACTAAAGGAGGACTTACAGGTTTCCTGAATAACCTATAATCAGGAAGGTTAACTTCTTGATACGGTCTTGACCCTGTCTGAACTGCAGAGAATGCAAAAAGACACTAGTGAACAATATATGGTTATTCCTAAATGGAGAGAATACAAAATGAGATTTATCTCACCCAGAGTTACGGTACCGAGTTCGTCAAAGATATTCTTTGCCAGACTCTCTGTCTCCCTCATCAGCTGTGATATGATGCATTTAAATCTGTCAGTAGTCCGTGATTCCACTTTCCTGAAAACTAAAGCCATCAAAACAAAGTGAGTATTTTTCAGGAAGAACACATCATAGTTCAAAGCAGGCATCTGCACACCTTTCTCTGCCTCTGTTACTTCTGCAAGACCTGAGGCCCCAAGCTCACAGGCTGGTAGTCTAGATGATGTATCAAATGCTCAAAAACCTTGCAAGAGCTCCCGAGTGCTTAATGCACAGATTCTAACATCTCTGGGTTTCACGGTCTGGTTCTAATCCAACTTCTCATTCTGGTTTTCCTGTGACTCAGCATGGAGCCTCTACTCTGACAAGACTGGTATCCATCTTATCTCTGCAAGTACAACACTTTTTAACCCTCTCTTCTTTGATTTTCTCCTTTCCCACCCAACCCCCAGAAGTACTCACACTGTTCCTAAAATTCATTATTGCATTGTTTCTGCAGAAACTTAATAACTGTCTACCACGTGGCACGTTCTGGTGATAAACAGTTGAAAAGAACACAGTCTGTGCTCCAGAGAGGTCTGTGTTCTCAGGGGAGAGAAAGGTACATCAGCCAAATAACCATAGTAAAGTGCCATAACGTAAGTATGTGCCAGGTGTCACGGGGCACAAGGAAGAAAATCTCTAATTCTTCCAAAGGAGGAAATGCTGGGGGTAACTAGGGGGAGAGGAATGGAGGAAGCAAAGATGCACTTGAGGAGCCCAGAGGAATGCAGCACGATTAGACTTATAGGAGGGGGCGATGAGGTACAGAGGGCAGAGGGGACTGGATTCCAAAGAAGTTTGTACTTGATACTAAAGTTTAGATTGGGTACCTTCCCTAAACTCCTTACAGGCAACTCCCAGGAAGGAACTGAACTGCCTCTCCCTGGCTATTTAATGTGTGTTTGCTATGCATTATACAGTCATACACTATCCCCAGAGCAAGGATGAAGGCATATATGTCTCCTCTTCTGCTGTCTCTTGCTGGGTTAGTATAGCATTGGAATTTAGTAAACATTTCCTGGTCAATCTTTTTAAAAAATCATATTCTGATCTGCTGAGGAAAAATATGAACTCAGATTAATTTCATTTCAACCTGTATCATCAGATACATTATTCGAATAATGAATGATCACACAGTATCCTCCTCAGGCATGCAACTCAGGAAAGGACTGAGCCCAGCTCTTGGCCATTTACATGCTTTGATTTTCTCATCACGTCTCTCTCATTGTTAGTATCCTTATAAGAACTTTATCAAAAACAAAAAAAGAACTTTATTGAACTGAAGATTAAGAATGTTTGCTTTCAACAGTCCACACTCTTGAGGTTCACCCATTGCCTGAGGACAGGGTTTGATTGAGGAAAGAGGCATGAAATGTAATTACTTCCCAAGTTTGGGGTTAAATATTTTCTACTAAACAGAAAAGGTAAAAATTCAGTATTCACCCAAATGTCTCTGAACTAGGAAAAGCAGAAGGTAACGAAATTCTAAAGGGCTTGTTTACTGGATTCCACTTACACTTCTGGGGCTTATAAACAATTTCTTCCAATTCCTCCAAGTTGTCTTTGACTGTTGCTATCACTGATGTGTCAAGAGAAGCACACAGTTTGCAGATATATTCCATGGCTTCCATTGTGTTTTTGGCATCCCCAATGCCAACCGAGGCAGTCAGCCCAATGACCTGTGAGGAGCATTCCAAATTGTCAGACATCTGGAAAACAGCATGCCATTTCCACAATTCCCCATGCAACCCTTTCCTGCTAAAGTAGGGGTGTTTGTTTGTTTGTTTGTTTGTTTTACTAATTAAAGAGTAAGAAAACTAATTTTTTTCCCTGATATTCTCTATGACATTGCAAATGGAAATGTCCCCATTAGGCAAAGCAATGAATAGATGCAGGAGTCACAACTTATCAAATGAACACGAATTAGCAAAGAAACCAAGAGCAAAAACCCTTTCAAGGCAGGACTTCTTTCTTCTCTACCCTTGTGTCCCCCATGATGTGCAGAGCAACATACTAAAAGGAAAGGGACCAAATCAGACACAACTCCATTCTAAATGCAACCATGTCACACTGGCTGTGGATTCTTGGACAAGTATCTTCAGCTCTCTTTAAAGTTGGGAAACAATAGCTATTTAAAATGGTAGGTGTGTGAATTCAGTAAGATAACATTTGTAAAAAAAAAAAATTAGCTTAATGGTCACCTAATAATTTATGTCTTACTTGAATAGCCATTCAGTAAACTGAATAATTGACTCATTAGCAAGGAATCTAATCAACCACCAATTTTTTTTCTAGAAGAAGAAGCTGTAAGAAATGTGACTGCTACTGAATTTTGTCTATGGGTACCATACTGCATTTCTTCTAACCTATGCTTCCTAAACAGGTAGTTAGTAGGGCTAGAGAACTTTAGGTACTGTGATATTGGTATACCATAAATTCATGGTTTCCAACCTCATCTGGATCCTTAATGTAACCAAGAAATTCTTCTATATATTCCTTAGTTCTCTCATTTCAAATTCTCTCCATGTATCTTGAGCTCCATCCCCCATTCCTATCTTGATTATTCTCAGCAAATAATCTATCTTCCTCTCCTGCACATAAGAGAAGAGAGAGATTAAATGCCAGGGATTCCCTACCTTTCCTGTCCCCATCTAAGAACTACTCTCTGTCTTGACTCTTCTCACACCCTCACCTCTGATGACACCAAAACTGGTGTCCCATCTGCTCTCCTCTACTAATGCAAATTCCTGCCTACTTATCCCATACCCTCTGGTCTCTCCTAGCATCTTGTTCTATCGACCATTCCCTCTATCCCACTCTGCCTCACCTACTGCTATTTACCACTTCACATTCTACACTCAAATGCTATGGAAGACCTTCAGGACTCTCGGGCACACCATGTTCTCTCATACCTCTGTGCCTCTGGACACACAGTAGCGGTCCCTGAAAACCACCCAGTTATCTACCTTGTACATTCTTGTTAGTTTTTACCTAACTTCTGTTGGGTTTTGGCTTACTTTCACAGCACACTTACGAGTTTTCACTTCTGTTCTGACTACGCCTTGTACCCGTCTCCATAGTGTGCCATCACCATATATTATGACATAATTCTTACATGTCTGGCTCCCCATGAAACTTCAACTGTTTGAGGTTTATGTCTTTTTATATTTGTATCCCCAGTGCCTAGCACAGTGGATAACACAGGGGGGCACCTAATGCATATTTGTTAAGTGAATAAGTGAATGAACAAATAAAAATTAATCAATGAACCTATACAATATGGACTTAGGACCGGAAAAGAACATCCTCAGTGTGGTCAGTAGAGTAAGTAAATAGGATTTAAGAAGGTTATAGCTCTTCTGAGGAATCCACCTGACTCTGGAGATACCTGAGGCAGTAGGTCTGAAGATCCTCCAAGTTTCTGATCTAGATAATTAAACATGATCATATTGTAAGGATGGTGTTTACTGGTGTTGTGACATTCATCAAATATCATCAAAGTAAAGACAGAGAGTGATGGAAGAGTCCCATTTCTAAGGTTATTCACAAGAATCTGTGGAGTGAAAATGATGATGTCATTGTTCTCAACAATCTGTTCCACTAAGATATTCTCAGATGTTGCTCCAGAAACACCTGCAACTTTGTACCTGGGAAATGACAGAAATTCCCTATTACCAACCATGATGTGAATGAGGAACCATAAAGACATGAAACACTAGGTCAGAGCAACTGAGAACTTAACTCTTAACTGGTTAAGGTCTCCCTAACTCCAAAAGGAATATATGGGAGACAAGTGCTTAGCACCATACACATAGTAAATGGTCAATAACTGCAAGCCAGCTATAACTGCTAGCAGAGTATGTTAATTCCTTCAAGTCTTAAGAAAGAAAATAGTACTTAAAGGAAAGAGTAATATTAAAGAAGTTATAAATCATTAAAAAGTTAAATGTGTCATTTAAATGTAAAATTGATCTCAAGTCATTTACTTACTCTGCAAGAGCTAACCAAAGGAGTTTAGTATTTCAAGCATACCTAACAAAACAGACTTGCATCCATGAAAAATTAATTACATCTAGATTATATAAAAGCTATATCTATTATAAATTTTTGAATCCTAGCTTTCCAAAATTAAGCTAAGCTGAATACACACCAGTTACATGAAGCTAGAGAAAAAGAAATGGAACCAACTGTTATACCTACCCAAGTTTTTCAAAATATTTGGAGAACACGGATTTCTGCTGTTCATACACTGGGAGTTGATTAGCAAAAAAGACAACTTTCCCCTTTTGTCCTTGTGGAAATTTTTTAAGATGATGTTCACATATAAGAAGGGAAACAAGGGTTTTTCCACAACCTTTTAACATACAAAGAAAAAGAAAACATGTAATTGATATTATACTAAAATATTTCTATAGAAAGGTAATTATTTTTGGCTCCCCTAAAACCACTGCACCAACTAATAAACTAGGAATGTCGACAGAATTTATACCAGGACAGAAAAATATCAAGTTACTTCCTAGGTAACATGCAAATAAAATAGTCAAGGCATAAAGCAAGATAAAACAGGGCATTTTTCTTTCCCTCCTCAGGTTCCTTAAAATACCTGGAGACTATATTAATGGGAAAGTTTTCTCAAAAGATATATGGAACAAGGAAAAAATGGAAACTTGCCCATTTTGTCCCAGTGTTCAATACAAGAAAAAAAAGGAAACAAACACAGAAACAAACCATGTAAGTAGTGACAATCAACTTACCAGTAGGAGCACATATTATTGTGTTTTTTCCTTCCTTAGCAGGGAAAGCCAGCTCTAGTTGGTAATTTCTTGGCTTCAGTGGGGTGCAAGTAGGAGAGGCTTATGTAATACAAAAGGAACAAAATTACCAAGTAGTTACAGCTCTGAGGAATCAAGAAAAGAGCTATCTGTCATCAAGTAGACAGGAATTCTGACTTTAGCAAAAAAAAGGGCCTCATTTAAGAAAATTTAGAATCCTTGACTCTTGTTAACCATTCCAGCCTCAGCACTGATGTGAAGAACAAAATTCTCCCTCAGTGACAAAGTCCCAATGGCAAGAATCCTTTGAAAAAGCCACAAAGATTTCTTTCTTAAATAACCTTGGAAGTTTAGTAAGGAGAAACTAAAGCAAGGATGGCCTAATTCAGGGCAAGACAGATGGCCACTGGTTAAAAGGAAATGCTATATGGAACAAAACAACAAATCCCTCCTAGATCTCTGAGAAGCAACAAACTATAAACAATGAATTCCCAGAACAATCTCTTATTGAAGAGCAACCATGCTTTATAATTCTGCAGGCTCTCCCATGGTATCTTCTCTCAATAGGACCAGAAGTTTCAAAAAATAACCAGAGGCTGTTTTTCCACAACAGATAAGCATATAGAATGTTACTGCTAGAAAAGACCTTAGAAGTCATCTATTGACTCCAAACTATTTTAAAGAACAGGAACATCTCTAAAAGGTTAAGTGAGCTCACTAAAGTCCCTTACATGTCAGAAAAGTTTAAAGCAATTTACATTCAGTAATTTTACTCTGAAATGACAAGAAAACTTGTATCATTTGGTCGCAGAAGTAATCTGTAAATCTTCTTGTGGTGTTATCCCCAAATCACACCTTTCTTCGCACACTACCCAGTATTAATCAGAATGTCTTCCCTGATGTTCTTTTGTAAAAAACTTTTTACTGTGGCTCATTATGAAACTTTCTGGTCCCCTCATGAAAACATGCTTCTAGAAAGACAAGGTGGGCCTTATAACTAAGTTATACAGTGCCTTTGTGTGAAATTAGAAAAAGGAGACCCTCTGGAAGGATACAGCCCACTGTTTGGCAAATAGCACAGGCAGGATCTCGGTCCTCACTCAAACTCAGCTGGGTACATTTGTGCAGTGCACAAACTTCATCAACTTACACTGCAGCCCTGGGATAGTAAAAGGAAAGTGAGCAAGTGACTCATAAATATTAGTGTTTCTTTAGAGAGCAGAGCTGATTTTAGATTTCATAGACACTAAGTTTCTGGGAGGACCCTATGTGCATTTTCAATGTAGACATGCACATATGTTCTTAGTGACAAAAGAAAATAAAAGAGGCTGATGATGATAGCTTTGGAAGAGAGAGAATAATATGTTTTAATTATAGAAAAAGTATCTATTTTAATATAAATTATCTTTTCTTTAAAAAAGATAAATGACCTTTTCTTACATTTCCTTTAAAACCCTTTCATAACACTATGACTTCAGGCACTGCAGGCCATGTCCCCACACAAAATACCCAAAGAATACCATTATGGAAAAGAACAGTGCTGGGTACCTGAAGGTGGAGATGAGTTCTGACTAAGATTCTGGCATTCTGGTTCTTCCTTATAGAAAATCTGTATGTCAGAAGTTTCTATTTCATCATCCTCAAGAACTTTCGGTTCAGCATTTTTTGCATCTGTATGAGACCAAAAAACATCTTAGAATCTTGATCTAATCTGATGATTGTCTCAACAGCACAAGTCCTACAAAGAGGTCATAATCCTAAAATTTTCAACTCCATTAAGATTTCTCACAACCACTCCCTTCACCTTCTAAAACAATGAAAAGAATCTTTTTGAGTGTGATGTCTCAATTTGGAGTCTGAACTTCAATGTCATTTAGGACTTTATTATTCAAGTGTGGCACATGGGCCAGCAACTTCCAGAGCTTGTTAGAAATGCAGGCTGTGTCCCTACTAAGTCAGAATCTGCATTTTAACAAAATCCCCAGGTGATTCTCACACTCAGTAAAGAAGAGAAGCACCACTTAGCAGACATTTATGGCTTCCATTCCTGACTTAACCCAGGAAATCAGATGGGTATTTATATAGACATTTTCTAGAACAACTTGTGATGTAAAGAAGCCTAGGACAAGTGAAGACCATGCAGTTAGTTTACCAAACTCAGACTTTAAAACAATGCTCTGAGCAGAGGTTAGCTTCAGGAAATCACATGATGGCACAGATATTCCTTTTTCAATCCTGCTCTGGCTTAGTTCCCGATGGTTCAGGCAAGAGAAGTAGGCTATGTCTATTATGATTCTACTCTGAAAAGGGGGCAAGTCCTGGAGTTTGAACCTTTCACTCTAGAATTTTAAAGCTATTTCTCTGATAATCCAAACCCAGAGAGTGAGCTCAGATTCTGCCTTCCCCAAATCCTTTGGACCAGATGGGCTAATTCTGGATGAGAACAGTTTGCCCTGGTCCATTTTAGGGGTTACACACAACCGAATTACTTCTGTAGGCAAGTAGCCACTTGCTTCCCAGAACTCAGTTTCATACTGCCCTCTCACTAGAGATGGGGCCATGGGTCTCTGAAGGGCAAAATGTCTCTAACAGTGAGTGAAGGACAGGTAGGAATGAAAGAGGCCCTAAGTAGAACTATGAGAAAGGTAGAACATGTTTTCAGACCCTCCCAACATTTCAGAGCTCTTCCCTGGAATATCCTACCTTTGTCCACAATCCACAGTTGACTGAACTTGTTCTCGTCTATCTCCAAAGCAAGTTTCAAAGTTTTGGGCCAGTTTTCCTTGTCTGATCTGAGAAGGCATTCAACCATTTTCTCCGCACCTGCCATCAGCCCCTTGTTGGAACAAACCTAAGCAAGACAACTGCAGTTGATCAATCAATCATTTTAAAAGTCTTCCTTTTATGAGTTTTTATTGAAGAAATATCAATTCAAGCACTGATTTAAAATAATTGTATACTATGGTTCAATGGGTCTTATTCATGACCATTTTTGCCCCATCCAACACTGTCTTTTAAGACACCCTTTCCTTTGTCTTTACACATGGCATTGCTATGTCAAGCCAGGTGTTTTCACATCCTCTGAGACCTTATATGTATCATCCTCAGCAATATTAGGAAACAATCCATTTGACAACCATTCATAATATGGATATATTGGCATGGAGAGATATTTGGAAGAATGTAACAAAATATTAACAAAATATTAACAAAAATATTCAGGATAATGGGACCTATGTGGTTTTTATTATTCATCATAACTAAAAATTATTGAGCACTTGTTATTATGTGCCAGGCATATGTAACCACTTTACATATATTATCTCATTTAATCCCTCTAAAAATATCATGTTAATAAGGTACTATTATTATTTCCATTTTACATGAAGAAACAGGTTTAGAGAAACTAACCTGCCTAAGATCATACTACTAGTAAATGGCTGAACTAGGATTCTAACAAAATTTGTGTGCAGAGCCTGAATGCTCAACCATGAGAGTCTATAGCTTTTGTTCTTTTTATTTGCTAAAGTGTTCAACTTAAAATTTGCATAAAACATTATTCACAAAAGTAACAATAATTTTAACTGAAAATAGGGCAAACCTGAAAAAAACTCGTGACATTAAAAATTACTCAATTCACAACTAAAAATACTATTCTAGGTAATTATGCCTTAGATTTAAGGACTTTTGTGGATTTCAATGATCTTTCTCAGGTCTAAATCAGTGGAGAAAATAGAAGACATTTCCCATGTTCAAATTACCTCCCCCCAATTTAGCATTTTATATTAAATTAATTATACTTAATTTTGCTAAATAAATTAATTAAATTACCTGTATAATTTCTTCACATTCCTGACTAATTAAACATTCAGATATTTTAGGAAGGATATCTTTTGGATTAACCGTGGTTTTAAATTCTGGTTGTAAACGCTTTAAAAGCACTCTATATTCCTCTAGACTTTCAATTTTTTGGAAATCCCAAGTTTCAATGGCTTCATAAAGTCCAGAATAACCTGGAAAGAAAGAAGAAAACGGGGGCTTTTATGAAACCAACTAAAAGATATTTTAAGATTGTTATCATAGGAATCATGTTTGAACGTATAGTAAGAGAACTCAGAAGATATCTGTAAATCACCTCAGTAATTAATGATCTTTCAAAAAGAAAACTCAATATTTATTATAGGCACCCAACATTTTAGGTCCTCTAACAAAGTTTATCATCTCTTAGGAAAAAGCGCTTAGGATAATGTGAAGTCTTACATTTGGTCTTAGTATAAAACTTTCCTTCCAAGTGCCCCATGGACTTCACCTAGAACCTCTGACTTATCTTCCAGTGAGTCAAATCATCATGAAATTATTATCTTCCCAGTGCAAAGTAGCAAAGTGGGTAAAAGGAAATGTAAGTCTTAATTTCTGCCCCTTAGGAAATTAAACTTCTACATTACTCCCAGAAAAGAATATTAAGTATAATGGGAAATATGAGGAGAAAAAAAATTATTTCCAACTATAATAATTCAAGAATGCTTCAATCTAAGTTTCTCAAATAAAATCACCAGATTTGTCTGACTATACAGCCCACATTCTTCTCATTTGGCTATAAAGAGCCTAACAACAAAATGAACACATGGGAGCGCCTGGGTAGCTCAGTCGTTAAGCGTCTGCCTTCGGCTCAGGTCATGATCCCAGGGTCCTGGGATGGAGCCCCACATCGGGCTCCCTGCTCGGCGGGGAGCCTGCTTCTCCCTTTCCCACTGCCCCTGCTTGTGTTCCTGCTCTTGCTATCTCTCTGTCAAATAAATAAATAAAATCTTAAAAAAAAAAAATGAACACATGGGAAGCCACTACCCAACTTAACTACAATTTCCCAATACTTTTGTGGGAGTGTGCCTTCTTTACCCCCACCTTTTCACCTCCCTTTAAAGAGACTACCATCTTAGAAAGCATCTGCCTTCTGCTCAGGTCATGATCCCGGGGTCCTGGGATTGAGTCCCACATGGGGCTCCCTGCTCAGTGGGGAGCCTGCTTCTCCCTCTGCCCCTGCCCCTTCCCCCTGTTTATGTGCATATGTGCACTCTCCCTCTTTCAAATAAACAAAGCATCTAAACATTTTTTAAAAATAATAAAGGCTTTAAAAAAATACATGTTTAGTTTGGCTTGTTTGGAACTTCATAATTACATCCTACTGAATGTAATTTTCTCTGCTTTTTAGAAAGTTTAATATTACATTTCAAAGCTTCAGCTGTGTTGCCATCTGTAGCTGCGTTCATACATTTTCACTGCAGTACAGTGGACCCATCATGTGACTATTACAGAATTTTATCATCCATTTTCTTTTTGAAGGACACTGGGTCGCTTCCAGTTTTGTTTGGTTGGTTGCTTGCTTTTGTTATGACAATTATTCTATGAACATTCTTGTATGTGTACGCTGCAATATATGTGCAAGAGTTTTTCTAGGGCACATGCTTAAGAGTGAAACTGTTGGAAACTGAGGGTTGCTGGAGTGGTGGGGGGTGGGAACAATGGGGTGGCTGGGTGATAGACATTGGGGAGGGTATGTGCTATGGTGAGCGCTGTGAATTGTGCAAGACTGATGAATCACAGACCTGTGGCTCTGAAACAAATAATACATTATATGTTAAAAAAAAAAAAAAAAAGAAGGTAGCAGGAGGGGAAGAACGAAGGGGGGGAATCGGAGGGGGAGACGAACCATGAGAGACTATGGACTCTGAGAAACAAACTGAGGGTTCTAGAGGGGAGGGGGTGGAGGGATGGGTTAGCCTGGTGATGGGTATTGAGGAGGGCACGTTCTGCGTGGAGCACTGGGTGTTATGCACAAACAATGAATCATGGAACACTACATCAAAAACTAATGATGTACTGTATGGTGATTAACATAATAAAAAAAAGAGTGAAACTGTTGGACAGGGGGATACAAGAGAGTTAAACTATATTAGATGATGCCAAATTGTTTTTCAAAATAATTGTATTGATTCACACTCTGTATAGTGACACTTAAGATTTCCCATGATTAAATATCCTCTTCAAGCCTTAGCATTGTTGGACTTCCTAAGTTTTGCTATCTAGTAGTTAATAAAATGCTATCTCATTGAGTTCCTAATTCACAATCCCCTAATTGCCATTTGGGCTGAGAATCTTTTCATATGTTTATCAACCTTTCTTACTCCCTATTCTTTATAACGTCAGTTCACACTTTTGCCCTGTAGATGTTTTCTTTTTTGAAAAGATTTTAAAGCCTTTTTAATATATTATAGATATTAATCTTTTTGGTGATTACATATTTTGCAAAGATCCTCTCCCAGTTTGTGCCTTGTTTTTTTCACTTTGTGTTTGACAAACAGATGTTTTTAATTTTAATGTCATCAAATATATCAATTTGTCTTTTATGGATAATGCTTTAATGTTTGTTTCAGAAACCCTGCCATACGCCAAGGTCATAAGATATTATTCTATATTCTTTTCTAAAATTGTTAAAATTTTGCCTTTTAGAATTAAGTCTTTAATTCTTATGAATTGATTTTGTGCGTATGTGTGAATGGAATGAGCTAAGGAAAACAAATTTATTTTACATGGATATGTAATTCAGGGTTTGTTTGGTTTTTAACATTATCCTGTTTATAATGGCCCACTGCAATTTATTAAAAGCCCCTCTGTTCCTAATGATCCTCCTTTCCCAGTGATCTCAAATATATCAGGTTTTCATAAATATATGAGTTTAATTGAAGGCTCTCCATTCTATTTCATTGGTCAGTTGGTCGATGCCAGAACCAACGTTATGCTGTCTCAATGCCTAGCATAGATTTTGCTATTTAGAGGGGGAAACCCCAGCCTACTTAAGTCTTCTTCTTTAGGAATGTCCTGACTATTCTTGGATCATAATTCTTCCACTTACATTTTAAAATCATTTAGAAATTTGTCAAGCACATGAAAAAGCATGTAGGATTATTAAAATTGTATTGAATACAGAAATCAGTGTTGAAAGAGCAGATTTTTATGGCATCAAGTCTTTCCCTGTGTGTGGGTATCTATCTCCACTTAGATAGGACTTCTTTAATATCTTTCAATAACATTTTATCATTTTCTCCATTTGGACTTTACACATTGTTTGCTACATTTTTCCTAAATATATTACAACTTTTGTAACTATTCTAAGTGGTATTCCTTTTGGACTACATTTTCTATTTACTTCCAGTGGCTAGAAATGCAGCTAGTTTTTGTGCTTTATTTTTATTACAGTATAATTAACATACAGTGTTGTATTAGTTTCAGGCGTGCAACATAATGCTTGAACAATTCCATACATTGCTCAGTGCTTATTTTGATAAACGTACTCTTGATTCCCTTTATCTGTTTCACCCACCTCCCTACCTACTTCCCTTCTGGCAACCACCAGTTTGTTCCCTATATCTAGGAGTCTATTTTTAATTTGTCTCTTTTTTATTTTGTTCACTTTGTTTCTTAAATTCCCCATATAAGTGAAATCATAATGGTCTTTATCTTTCTCTGACTGATTTATTTCACTTAGCATTATACCCCCTAGAGCCATCCATGTTGTTGCAAATGGCAAGATTTCGTTCTTTTTTTACAGCTGAGTAGTATTCCATTGTATGTATACCACCTCTTTATTCATTCATTTATGGATGGACATTGGGGTTGCTTCCATATCTTGGCTATTGTAAATAATATTGCAATAAACATAGAGGCGCCTGCATCCCGTTGAATTAGTATTTTCGTTCTCTTTGGGTAAATACCCAATAGTGGATCATATGGTAATTCTATTTTTAATATTTGGGGAACCTCCATACTGTTTTCCACAGTGGCTGTAGCAGTTTGCATTTCCACCAACAGTGCACGAGCCTTCTTTTTTCTCCACATCCTCACCAACACGTATTAGTTCGTGTTGGCCATTCTGACAGGTGTGAGGTGTTATATCACTGTGATATCTCAGTATCTCATTGTGGTTCTGATTTGCATTTTCCTGATGATTAGTGACGTTGAGCATCTTTCTGTGTGTCTGTTGGCCATCTGTATGTCTTCTTAGGAGAAATGTCTGTTCATGTCTTCTGCCCATTTTTTAACCAGATCGTTTGATTTTTTGGTGTTGAATTGCAGAAGTTCTTTATGTATTTTGGATATTAACCCCTTACTGGATATGTCATTTGCAAATATTTTCTCCCATTCAGCAGGTTGTTTGTTTTATTGATGGTTTCCTTTGCTGGGCAAAAGCTTTTTATTTGGTGTAGTTCCAATAGTTTAATTTTGGTTTTATTTCCCTTGCCAAAGGAGATAAATCTAGAAAAATGTTTCTATGACTGATGTCAAAGGTATTACTGCCTATGTTTTCTTCTAGGAACTTTATGGCTTCTGGTCTTAAAGTTTTTTAATCCATTCTGAGTTTATTTTTGGGTATGGTGCAGAAATGCAACTAATTTTTGTATACTAATCTTATATCCAATGAACTTGTTAAACTCTCCCAATAATCTCTCTGCAGATTCCTTTGGCTATTTCAGGTAGGCAATTATATTATGTGACTGAAAATAATCTTTACGTTGCATCCAATTAAGAGACATGAGACACATGAGGATAGCTCAAAATTAATAGCATTTCACTTTTACAGCATTCTGAAACAGTCAAATAACATCCTCTGATTCATGAGTAAGAAGAATGAACTAACCTGCATGAACAAGGGCATCCAAAAAGCCACGGAACCAGCCTTCTTCCTGGAGCTCCAATAGGAACTTAAGAAAAAGTGAGGCAGCCTCCATTGTGCCCTTGTTGTTTTTCTCAGCCTGTATATGCTGTACCTCATCTACAAACAGAAGCAAGAGTGGCTCATCAAACTGCACAACCACTAATCACTGGAAGAAAAACCTGAAAAGGGTTGTCAGATTTTCTCAAACGGGGATGGCGACTGTAACAAATCCCAGCAATGGAAGGAACTGCAAGAAAGCAGCAAATTCTTTATTCAGGCAGATGATGCCCATTCTTCATCAACCGACCTTCCCTCCCACCTCCCATCCTCTCTAGAAACTTCTCCTAGTTTGGTGTGGAGTCTGGGAACATACTCCACAGCAATCCTTTAAAAAGGGAGTCTCTTAATGATGTGTGAAAAAGTATCCCCATAACAAAGGAGAAACCACCGTAACACTGAATTAGGTGGAGGAACAAAGCCTTCCTCCAACATCTGGATACTCCCTTCTTCAAAAGTCTGAATTAATTGCAGGACTACACAAGTGTGAGGATAGGACTACTCCATGGCATCCTTAATTACACCAGACTCAGAAAGCAGAGTTAGAAATAAAAAAGATGCTTTCGTGGTCCTCTTTCCAGGTTTTTGCTTAGACAGTACGAAATATGGGAGAAAAGAAAAAGCAAGAGGAGTTAAACAGAACATGAGGCCAGGGAGCAGAATGCTATCCACCAAACTGTTGGTGGTCACACGACTTTGTACACTATCTCCATGTCTGGGGCGGTGATGATCAAATGGTTGCCTACACATGACCTGACATTTGATAGTGTTCCCTTTTCCCCCCTTATTGTCAGTGGAATGTAAATTCCAAGGAATAAGCCAGTTGTCTGGTTAACCGTTGTATCCTCAGAGATTAGAAGAGGACCTTCTAGCACAAAATAGACACTCGACAAAGGTATACTGAATGAATGAAGAAAGGAAGGGATAGCTTCCTTCTCTGCCACGGTCTCTGTCTTGGGAACAATAAAATTAATCATTTTAATGTGTAAAACCCAATGGTTTCTAGAGTTGTGGATCTATCACCACTATCTAATTTTAGTACACTGTCATTACTGTAAAAAGAAATCTTGTAGCCCTTAGCAGTCACTCCTGTCTCCCTTCCCCTTAAACCCAGGCAACCATTAATCCACTTGGGTCTCTACAGATTTGCCTACTTTGGACATTTCATCTGAATGAAATCATACAATATGTGGTCTTTGTAACTGGGTTCTTTCACTTAGCATAATGTTTGCAAGGTTCATCCATGTTGTAGCTTAGAGCATTCATTCCTTTTTTATTGCTGAGTAATACTCCATTGTATGGGTACACTACATGTTATCTATCTAGTCATTAGTTAATGAGCATTTAGGTTGTTTCCACATTTGGGCTATTATGAATAGCAATGCTATGAACAGTTATGTACAAGTGTTTATGTGGACATATGTATTCACTTCTCTTGAACTTATGCCTAACTGTGAGATTGCTGGGTCATATGGTAACTCCATTTAACACTGTAAGGAATTATCAAACTGCTGTCCAGAGGAGCTGCACCATTTTACATTCCCACCAGCAATTAATGAGGATTTTGATTTCCACACATCCTTGCCAACACTTCTGGGTTTTTTTTCTTTTATTTGAGCTATCTATATTAGTTTTCTGTGGCTGCAGTAACAAATTAGCACTAACTGGTGGCCTTAAAACAATAGAAACTTATTCTCTCACAGTTCTAGAGACCAGAAGTCTGAAATCAAGATGTTGGCAGGGCTACACTTCCTTTGAAGGCTCTAAGGGACAATACAACCCTTATAGCTCCTAGTGGCCATTGGCCTTGATTTGTGGCCACAACAAATCTTTGCCTCTTTCTTCACATTATTTTCTCCTCTGTCTGTCTGTCTTGTGGCGGCATCACTATGATCTCTGCCTTTGTCTTCACATGACATTCCCTTTGTCTCTCTGTGTCTTCTCATGACTACTTCTTATAAAGACACCAATCACATTGATTAGGATCCCACCCTATTCCAGTATGATCTCATCTTAACAAATTACCTCTATAAAGATCCTATTTCCAAATAAGGTCACATTCTGAGGTCCTGGGGCTTAGGACTTCAACATATCTTTTTGGGGGAGGACACAATTCAACCCATAATAGCAACCTATCTTATCACCTATCCCAACTTTTCTGGGCACACAATTTAACTCTATTCCTTTAAGAGAGTTAATCCTGTTCCTAAACCCCATCCTTAGAGCTGGGTTGTTACTCCCAGGCCTCCCTGCTGTTTGTTCTTTCCTTAGACATGCTACCAGCCATTAATGACACTCCACATGGAGGTCCAGATATATCCCATGCACAGCTGAGCCCTTCCCAGTTAAACTGTCTTGCTGTATCAGGGGCAGTTTAGCTTTACTCTGCACATGGTCAGGCCCATCCTGCTGCTACCTGGCCCCAATAACTGCTTCTAAGTAGTGCTACTTTCCTCAAAAGCACTGGGAGTCCAGTGCAGGGAAAATTCTATTTTTGGCTGTCAGTATTACCTTTGCCATGCTGGCCACTCTGTGATGCCGTCCTCAGCTTCCCAAGATGGAATTTCTTGATCTCTTTTCTGTGCTTTCTTGGTCTTTTTACATGCCTCTGACTAGAGCACTGACACTGCATAGTATATAGTTAACTGTGTGAGAGTCTACCTTTTCCCATTGACTGTGATCATGGACATGTTGTATTCATTTTTGTCTTCATCTTTGCATTCTAATCATCAACAAAGTGCCTGGCTTATGCATGTGTCCAGAGAATGTTACTGAAGGAATGGATAAATACTCAGAATTCTGCTCCCTTCCAGAATACTACCCAGGGCCCCTCCAGGATAAGGGTTAGCTTTTGACTCCAAAGGGATACTACCAAAAATTTGTAGCCCACAATCTGGTCTACCTTCAAACATCCTAGATAATACATGAATAAGCAAAGCCCTGCAGTACCCTAGTCACCATGCAAGCTCTCCAGAAGAAACATGGCTTCGATTCTCCTTCCCCAAGATTCAACTAGTGCACAATATCCAAAATGTGGAAAGCAGGATTATGGTAAAAGACATATTGGATATTGCTGGTGTGATTTAAACATATTGGTATACTTGTGTGTGCATGGGGGAATGTATGGGCATAAGGAGAGTGTGGAGAAGCTCCCACTTATAAGGGCAAAAAAATGAGTCAAAATGTTTATATCCAGCCATAACACTCATGTCTCAGCTCCCTGACTGAATCCTGACTGACAGAATATACTTGCCACAATTAAGGTTAACTAATAGAATCCAGAGATTCCAAAGCATCCAAGAAAAAATTGGGCGATGGAGAAACTTTATCAATCTAACAGAAAACAGAAAAAGATGGGAAGAAAAAAGTTTATGGATACATGTGCACATGATAAAGTATAAAGAAATGAACAGGAAAGATTTAAGCCAACTAAATGACAACAGCTTCCTCTGAGAAGGAGCTAGAAATAAAACCTCTATGGTGTCTTTAACATTCAGAAATAAGACAGTATTACATATAGTGTTCTTCAGCTTGCTGTCTCTATTTATCTTTTGGTATTTTTATTGTGATTGCATTATAACTACAAATTAAAACTAATATATATATTAAAAAGTATGCCACATTTGCGCTCCCATAGCACACTATAGTTTTCTGGCAGAGCACTTCCGTTTTGTCATCTATGGTTTATTTAGTAACCTGCCTTCACATATGCACTCTGACCTCTAATACGGGCCATTTCTATCACACTCACCATGGATTTCTCAGTTCCTAATAGGACACTTCTTATTAGATTATATGTGTAGTTATATGTGTCAATTCTGTCCAATGCTAACACAATGCCTAACACATATGAGTTGCTTGAATCAACACATGAGTGCAAGAAAGAATGGGATTCACACCAGTTTTTAGTGTTTCGTTTATGACAAGATTTCTAAAAGATGTCCCGAAGGGGCTTACACTCTTCTGGGGCCCAAGCTACTCTGTGGTCATAAGGATGTTAGTTACCTCTCTCTGAGCACAGATAGAAAGCAGAAGCCCACTTTTGTTGGTGGTATTCTTTCACTCCTCACTCCACAACCTGTGGTTTTTGCAGAGCAATGAGCACTCAAATTACCTGTCTGCTTTCACACAATTTCCCAAAACTGCTTCACATCAGGAAAGATATTTAGGCACTTGGACCTGAAAAGGAGTTGCCAGATGCCCTCTCTCATTTCAACTCCTTCGAGGCACCACCTCCCTTTTCCTCTTTCCTCAAAGCCTCTGTGCATCTCCAGCATAGTGCACCTGGATTCAAATTTACAAAGTGGCATTCATCCATCAGGTGTCTCACAAGCTAGACAGAAACACCGGAAGTGAAGCCTGCAGCCATTCAGTCCAGACAGTCTTGCCCTCTCAAGCTTGTTATTCTTAAGTGCAAATAAGACCTGGCAAGAGTTAACTGTCAATTACCTTGTAGCTCTGACAGCATTTTGTAATCATTTATGTACATCTGTCCTCACCAGTATCCTGCCCCCAAAATCTTTGCCCACTGCAAAGTATTTTAAAGAAGAGCCAAGGGGCGCCTGGGTGGCTCAGATGGTTAAGCATCTGCCTTCAGCTCAGGTCAAGATCCCAGGGTCCTGGGATCGAGCCCCGCATCGGGTTCCCTGCTCAGCGGGAAGCCTGCTTCTCCCTCTCCTACTCCCTCTGCTTGTGTTCCCTCTCTTGCTGTGTCTCTCTCTGTCAAATAAATAAATAAAATCTTAAGAAAGAAAGAAAGAAAGGAAGGAAGGAAGGAAGGAAGAAAGAGGAAGGAAGGAAGGAAGGAAGAAAGAAAGAAGAAGGAAGGAAGGAAGGAAGGAAGGAAGGAAGGAAGGAAGGAAGGAAGAAAGAAAGAAAAAGAAAGAAAGAAAGAAAGAAAGAAAGAAAGAAAGAAAGAAAGAAAGAAAGAAAGAAAGAAAGAAAGAAAGAAAGAGAAAGAAAGAAAGAGAGAGAAAGAAAGAAAGAAAGAAGAGCCAAAAAAAAAAAAGGCCTATATCTTACTCCTGAATCTCTGTCAGTACAAAGCCGAAGACACCGGACACATAACCATTAGAGAAAATAAATGAAATGGACAATGGTTTGTTTCCCCAGCTTTGAACTTAAATAGATGTGCAATCCTACACAAGTCATTTCACTTCTCTGGGACTGTTTCTCCATCTGGACCTCCAAAGTCTCCTCAAATTCTCCTGGCAATCTCCAGTCTTAAAATGTTGTGAGGATCTTGCCTCAACACCCGCGTTTCTAGCGGGCTACTTAGCGCTGGATTAAAAGGCAGGGAAAATGAAGTCCCGAGTTGTTTCCTTGCTCCAAGGGGCAGGCGTCACTGGGGACCACTCACCGTCCTTAAACCAGGGGGCCATGTAGCTCAGGATGTAGGTAGGGTCCAGAGTCTTCGTGACATAGTCCCGGAAGGCGTGCAGATTCCGCCGATCCTCGGCCGACATGCTGGCGGCTTGGCTCCGGGTGAGGTCCCCGCCTCGCCCGCGTCCCACTCCCTTGAAAGCCTGGCGGCGGCGGGCTTCCACGGATCTTCCGACAAGAGGACCCAGATCCAGTGCTGAGGGGCGGAGCCGCCCGGGAACCTCAAGAGCAGACAGGAAATCGAAACTGCAACTAGCATCCTGCCGGGGCATGCCACAGCAGCTGGACTGCCGCAGGTCCCCGCCTCCCTGACCGCATTTTTCCGAGCTTTCGCGTCCTCTGGCTGCCTGGTTTGCCAACCTGTGGGCGTTCGCTCACCCAGAGAGGCCGTTTTTTTCATTTTGCTTTTATATCAGGAAAGTTTGGACTCAATAAAATGCAGATTTTAAGTGTGTAATTCCATGAGTTTTGAAAAATGTGTGTGGGTGTAACTGCTTCCTCCTGGTCGTGTAGGTCCTATGGTAAGTGCATGTTTAACGTCACAGAAGCCTGCCCCCCGTTTTCCAAAATAGATGTACAGTTTTGCATCCCCACTGGTAGAGTAAGAGCTCCAGTAGATACACATTGGTCAATTTGCCATTTTGGTCAGTGTGAAATGGTGTTTCATTGTGGTTTTAACTCCTCAAACGGTTAATGATGTGAGCACATTTGCATGTATTTATTGCATTCATTCATCTATCTTCTTTAGTGAGGTATTGTTCCCATCTTTTGCCTGATTGAGTTTTCTTTGTATTACGGATTTACAAGTTATTTATTCTGGATATGAGCCCACTGTCAAATATACGTATTCTAAATATCTCTTCCCAGTCTGACTTACATTTCATTTTCTGAAAAGTGTCTTTCAAGCAAACGTGAAATGACACAAAGAAAGCAAATGGAGTCATGTGACAAAATAATGGACGTTGGAAAAAACTATTTCAATATGGTGGTAAGGGCATATCTCTCTGGGTCGGTCACATTTCAGCTGAGTCCTTAGGAATGAGAAGGAATGAGCTATTGAAAAAAGAAGAGGGGTGCCTGGGTGGCTCAGTCGTTATGATCTCAGGGTCCTGGGACAGAGCTGCATCAGGCTCCCTGCTCAGTAGGAAGCCTGCTTCTCCCTCTCCCACTCCTGCTTGTGTTCCCTCTCTCGCTGTGTCTCTGTCAAATAACTAAATAAAATCTTTTAAAAAAACAAAAACCAAAAAAGTAAGAAGAGAGGGATTCCATGCAGGGGGACAGAAAGCACAAATGAAAAAACGTGAACAAGAGATATCCCTTCTTGAACAAGGGATAAATGGCAGACAGGGCTGCTGAATTGGTAAAGAGGGCCTTGTAAGGCAAGGAATAAAGAAACACATTGCAGGATTTTAAGCAAGGAGTAACATAATTTGATGATTTTTTTTTTTTTAATTTAAAGACTTTCTCTCTGGCTCCTATGCAGAACAAGTAGATCGATGAGCGGTGACTCAAGTAAGAGATGACGAAAGCACAGATAAGACAGTGGCGGTGGAGAATAAGAAATGAAATGTTTCAGATATAGAGAACTGAGTGAATGGCAGTGGAAAGGAAGAAAGAAAAAAAAAATATCAAGGCTACATTCCAGGTGTCTGGTTTGAGCAACAAGGAGACAGCAGCACCATGACTAAAATGGAGAAGACAGGTTTACAGCTTATTATATCCTAGTGTGGAAGACAGGCAAGAAAGTAAGTAACAGTAAGTTCAGGAAGGAGAAATAAAGCAAGATAAGGGAATAGAGTAATGAGGGTTACTTATATAAGATGAGCTAAATCAGGGAAGACCTAAAGGAAGTGAGAGAGAACGTCATTTGGGTGAAGAGCATTGTACTAAACAAGCAAGCAAAATGCAAGAGAAAAAAAGAAAAAGCACAAAAAAACAGGAGTGAATCAGGCCTGCAAAAGAAAAAGGAGGTGAGCGATCTCGCTAGAGTGAAGTGGGCTGGGGGAAAGAGAGAGAGAGGTGGCCAAGGCAGTTCACATGCAGCCTGGCAGACCACAAAAAGGACTTCGGCTTTGGTTTTGATTTTAAATATGGGGAACCATGGTAGGATTTTGAAAGGGAATATAAGATCTGTTTTTAAAGGATCACTGTGGTTGACTGGAAGAAAACAAGCTGCTGGCGGACAGGGTAGAAGCCAAGTAACCAGGTAAGAAGCTGGTACCAGCACTAGTCCAAGTGAGAGATGATGGCATCTTGGATCAAGATCAAAGCTGTGGAAGTGGTAAAGTTGCAGGATATATAATCCTAAAATCACAATGTGGTGATGAACTGGATGTAGGTCATCTGAGAAGTCAAGGAGAATTCCTGTTTAGCCTCAGCAGCTGCATGAATGGTGGTGCCATCCACTAACACAGGACACTGGAAGATGGGCAGGCTTGGAGGAGGAAATCAAGAACATGCTTGCTTGCCTGCCTGCTGATAAGAATGATCCACAGGCAGTGCTTCCCAAACATGAATGCCCACACAGGTCTTATTAAAATACAGATTCTGACCTCGTAGGTCTGAGACTGCATTTCTTACAAGCTGACATTGGTGATACTGATGTTTCTGGTCCACAGACCTCGTTCTAAGTACCAAAGTAACTAAAAAGCATGAGATAAAGGAAAAGGGAGGATAATTTAAAAATCAACATTCCTACTAAAGTGGGGGGTAAGTGAAATCCTGAGCACATGTGGAAGGAATGTCCTAGAACAGTGGTTCTCAAACTCTGGTTTGTAGGCCGATCGCATCAGAAACACCTGGAAACTTGTTAGAAAAGCAAATTCTTGGCATCCTAGATGTTCTGAATCAGAAACTGTGGGTGTAGGCCTCAGCAATCGGTTTTAACAAGCCTTCCAAGTGATACTGATGCATGCAAAAGTGTGAGAACTAAAGGCCTAGAGGAAGAGAGCTTCATCCACTGATGGGGTGAAGATGGACACTATGGTACGTTGAATGCAAAAATTACAATTCCTCACTTTTCCCAATATTTACACCTTTGCTACAAAGGTAACTTTTTGGTAAATAGGGTTTATGTATGTTTACGTTCTGGCACTGGCCAGAACTGCCCTGCCAATATGGAAAGCATGTGGTAGAGACAAGTGGGAGGTTTGAGGAGGAAAAAGGTATGAAATAGACCCATCACACCAATGAGCAAGAACACTAAAGGAAATATTCCACTAACATATTGTATGAAGTTGAGGCTGGGGATTATGTTTCCATGGTGACACCAATCTGCAGTTACTAATTTCCTTCAAAAACACTCAGCAGGATGCATGGAGGCACAACTGAAGAGTTGGGTCGATCCAGACTGAGGTCATGCTAGGCCAACTATTGCTGCGGAATCTGGCATGTGACTTATTTTTAAACAGGCCAAAGCTAAAAATTGTTTTAACATTTTTAAAGTGTGGCAAAAACAAACAAAAAAACGACTATACAACAGAGACTACATATGGCCCATAAAGCCTAAAATACTTACTATATGGCCTTTGCAGGAAAAGGCTGCTGACCCCTAAACTAAGTGAACAAGGAGAGACATAAGGGCAAGAGAGTTGTAGGGTACTGCAAGGGAGTGATTTAAACATAATCTGGAAAATCACAGCTGAGCATGAAGGAAAGTATAGAGGAGGAGGGTAATTGATAGGGTAGGGTCAAAAGATTCTACTTCCTGATCCTGTATTCTAAAAATGGTATTAGATATTCTTGTAGGTAGCCTAATCTGCTTCACCCAGAGCAGAATTCCCTGATTCAATGACCACATGAAGGTAACAGTGACATGCTCCAAGAATTTAAAATGAACATTAACCTCTTAGAAATTCTGTTTATGTCCTACTGCATGCAGGGCACTGCATTTGATATTTAGTAGATAGAACATAAAACTGAAAAGGCAAGAAAGAGTATGGGACTAGAGGGAACACTTCTTGGTCTCCTTCGAAAGCTTTCCTTCTTTTGCCAGCCTCCTTAATCTTGTTTCTCTACAATCTTCACTTCCGCCTGCTCTTCTTGTTCTACTCTTCTACTCTCTGGGAGAGCTCATCCACTTCTACAACCTCACTAGCACTTCCTAGTTTCCCAGTGACTTCCAAATCACCTCCCTAGTCCCAATCTCTCCTCCAAGATTCATACTCCCATTTCCAGCTACCCACTGGAATTCATCTCCCTAGATGTCCTCCATGCTGTCCAACAGAATTTTCTGTGATGATAGAAATGCTCTCTACCAGTATTGGCCAATATGGCAGCCATAAGCCCCTTAAACAAAATTTAAACTTCAGTTCCTCAGTTTTACTAGCCACATTTCAAGTAATATCCACGTGTGCTTGGTAGCTACTACGTTGGACAGTGCAGCTGTAGGCAGCTCTCTCTCAACCTGAACTCACTGTCCTCCCCAAACTATCCCTGTTCCTCTATTTCCTACCTTGGATATTATCACCAGGCATCTAACTCGCACATGGGGTTAAGAAAAATCTCATACCAGACTTTTCCCTCTTCCTTACAGCCCAACCTCCTCTACATGGTACCCAAACTGTGTCTACTCTACCACAGAAATTTACTGAATCCAGCCTCTTCACTGGATCCCTATTCTTCTGCAGGCCCTTCTGATTTCTGGCTTGAGCTACTGCAGAGCTTCTTAAGCAGTCTCACCGAGGCTTTCCCACTCCAAACTTTCTTCTACATTACTGTTTAAGAACAAATCTCATCGTTCCATTCCCACCTTCTTTAGAATTCCTGTTGGTTCCTACCCAATTCATTGTTATACCCCTAGCATTTAGCACAGACTTGAGCCACATGTACTTGGTGTTTGATGAATAAATGAATTTTACAGACAGAAAAGCACAGAGATACCCTTTTCCCTAGGAGAGAACTGTTTACCTATCTAAACTGCAGATGGTCAGAGAAGCAGCTGACTCCAGGCAAATACTAGATACCTAATTCTGCCCCCTCGTGTCTATATAAAAGTCCATCATCTAATGTTGTGGCAAACATCACAGCTGCAGCTTCTATGGGGATAAATGTATCGACTCAGACCTTGGCCTAACTGGACTTCCCTTACCTCTTGCTTTTCTCAGGCACAGATCCAGTGGATTTACCATCCCCCAATATCTTTGCAGGTAAAGTAAGAATTTCCTAATTTTCATGACACTGTAACAACCGATCTTACTGTACTTTCTGAAATGGTCCTACTGTGTGGTTTTCTAATACCTAAGTGGTCCAGGCATTGACTAAAAACTCAGAATGACAAAATAATCAATTCTTTACCAAGTTTTTATTACCGCCTCTGTACATGTGCCAGCCGCTCCAGTGGAACACAAGCACAGTTGTAATACCCATGAATAGCCAAAATACCCTTTTCTTCTCCATCCTTTATCTGCTGCCATCACCCACAGCATCTTCCATGTACACTTCCAGCCTCACTGATCACTATCAATTCCAATCACCTTCACCTCCACCTCTACCCATTCTACTTACTTCCAATCATGCCTAGAATTACACTCTTTAAAGTATTTCTTCAGTCTTCTTACACCTACCTGCACTATACCTACTTGAACCTCACTGGAAAACAAATGCTTTGGTATCTCCCTGTTCTTTAAGTATAATGGTCACCTCATAGCTTCACCTCCTTCCCTACACAGCCCAGATACCAGAATGCATCAATTCAACCATACTCACCAGTATCTCAATTTCCCTTGCCCCTGTTGTTTCACTAGTCACATTCAGCAGAACTCCAACCGTAAGCCATCCATGTATTCATTCACTGTATAAATACTGAACACATACTAAATGTCCATTAGTTTCTGCTTCTACTCCCATAGTGCTGAATGCTACCAGGACAAAATCACAAATCTTGGTTACCCATACAATATGCCATGTCTTAAGGGGAAGCCTCAGGCCTCAGCACTCATCAGTAATTCTTAGCTAACCCTCTCTCCATGCCCCTCAGTGGCCATTTTCTCATTCCTCTCCTCAAGCCCAATCTTACTTATGACCCACCTTTCTCAGAAGTTGGCACTGCTTCCTATTTCATGGAGAAAAGACAAGCTTTACAGCGTGAACCACCTCATCTCAGATGTACCTACTCACGTTTCTTCGGGCATTAACTTCTTCTGCCACTTGAGAGTAAGATTTGCCTCTGCTTCTATCCATTACCAATTCACTTACCTGTGTTCTTTGCTTTGCCATTCAGGAACCCTGCTGCATCCATTACCACTCTCCTTTGCCTTCAACTTTTCCTGCTCCAAGGTCTCCTTCCCAGAAAGCTTGTCTTCCCTCCATCCTAAATTTAAGAAAAAAACTCTCCTTTGATTTTATACCCCTCACAAGCTTGCTTCTGAGCATGGAACCAAGAGCAGTTGTAACTGTGTATCTCAGGTTAAGATCTCAACAGGCCAGGCCTTATAAATGGGATGAGAACACCTCTCTAGTGACTCTGGCTCTTTCTCACAAAGTGGCTTTAATAATTACTGCATGTTTGCCTTTGTGACTTTTTTTCCTTTTGCTGAGTATACATAACTGAAAACTGATTGACACATCAGGTAACCTTGCAGGCCCACAGAGGCAATTTTATTAGCTTGTTTTGAAATTTCAAACTTAGAGAAACTACAAAAATAGACTTCATTTTTACCCTCAACTTTCAACATTTTGCCACAATTCACTTTATCACTGTCTCCATCTACATATGTAAATTTTTTTCTGAACCATTTGAGAGTAGGCAACATACACAATGATCATGATTTAGCTTCCCATGTAGGTTTTTCTAAAGGCATCAATCCCTGGACAGGTCTATATAGTAGTGCCCCCTGCCCCCATCTGCCGTTTTGCTTCTCATGTTTCAGTTATCTGCAGTCAACTATGATTCGGAAGCCTTTTGAAGCCTCTTGAGGTCAATCAATAGTAGCCAAATGCTACAATGCCTAGGTCATTCACCTCATTATGTAGGCATACTACCATCTTACATCACAAGAAGAGTACAAGTTATTTTGAGACCACATTCACGTAACTTTTATTACGGCATATTGTTATAACTGTCCAATTCTTATTGTTAATCTCTTATTGTGCCTAATTTATAAGTTAAACTTTGTATCATAGTTATCTATGTACGGAAAATACGACAGGGCTGGGTACTATCTAGTTGCAGGCATTCACTGGGAGGATCTTGGAACTTACCCCTTCCAAGTAAGGGGGTACTAAGTTCTGGTCTCAGTGATAGCACATTATAGTAATATAATGTTAACTTTCAATTGCACATAGTTTTATGAACTTAATATTAGAAATGGACCCATGCTCAAAATTCTGATGAAATCTGGTTTGTGAAGAGGAACGCTTCTCCTCTACTTCCCATCCCCTGCCCCCATTGGTGGGAACACCAGGGCTGGCGACAACCCAAACGAGGTTACACATGGTTTCTGGTATCCTAAAGAACTTTCTGAAAAATTTTCTGAGTCTAGGGATGTGCTGACTGGCTCATGGCATCCATACCCACTAGCAGAGGATTGCAATTATTCATGATGGAAGAACTCCCAGTAAGAATGGGCCATCAGCTTACCTTGAGTAAGTTGTTGCCCCTTTATACACACAGCCCATCATTATTACACATTAAATGGGTTGGGGAGGCCCTTGGAGCTCCCACAGAGCTTCCTGAGAATGGGAAGTGAAAGTAAAAAGTTTCCCCTCGTCAATCTGAGGATTCATGAAGGAGCAAGTGAAAATGCTTGGCTGCATTTCCTTTAACAAAAAAGTTGCAGGGCGCCTGGGTGGCTCAGTTGGTTAAGCGACTGCCTTCGGCTCAGGTCATGATCCTGGAACCCCGGGATTGAGTCCCACATTGGGCTCCCTGCTCAGCAGGGAGTCTGCTTCTCCCTCTGACCCTCTCCCCTCTCATGCTATCTCACTCTCTCTCTCAAATAAATAAAATCTTAAAAAAAAAATTCAATTCTGTCCCCACCAGTCCTTTCACCTTCCAGGCAGTGAAATAAAGGTAAATCATCAACACCAGTGAGAATCTCCAAAAAACATAAAGTTGCCCCTGATTTTGTGAGGCTACTTTTATAACTTCTGAAGTGGGGTGTTAGGAAATATCCTTATTCTCAAATAGAATAACATTTTGTGTATGAATTTTTAATTTTTCCCTTTTGACACCAAACCATTAAATTGAGCTCATGTGATTTAAGGGAAAAAAAAAAAGATAAGCTGCCTAAGGATGAGGTTAGAGTCCGAAGGAAAGGGAACAGCTGCTGAGGATCTGTTTGTTCCAAGAACCATCAATTCAGGGGACAAAGCAGACTTCTCTTTATCCTGAGTTTATCTGGTTTGGATATTGGCAACATTCTCTCTCTCAAATAAATAAAATCTTTAAAAAAAATACTATATTCTAAAAAAAAAAGTTGCAAAAGTCACAAAAACACAAAACCTGAGGTAAGATAAAATGTCTTATAGACACTGAATTCAGATGAACAGAACAGTATCAGGCTAAAAGCTGACAGAGAGTGGAGCCCTCTGAAAGCAGAAAGCAGGTCTTGGCCAATTTTTAAAATCCCTACCACCTGGTCATCCATCCAGTATGTGCTTCAAGCACTTGTTATGTGAAAGAAAACAGAAGGGATTTACCAGTACACATACATGCAGTTGCCAAAGAACTGCAGACTGGTGAGAGAACATTTAATAATCAATTTACTACAGAAGGAGTCCAGGATTATTAAGGGAGCAAGTAATTGAGGGGAAATAGTGGAAGAGGGGCACACTTTACCAGAAACCTCCTTTAGCTAGGATGGAATTCAGTTCCCAGCAGAAGACAAATCCACATATGAAGGCTCTGCACTAGCAGGGAGCAGCACCTCCATAGACCTGAAGCAGGTTAGGATGGCCAGAGCACAAGTGAGGTGAGAGAAAAGCTGAAGATGAACCAGAACCTGATTAGGCAGAGGTATGTAAACCATATTATGCTGGATTTTTGTTTGCTTTTATTAAGTATCCTAAAAACAGAAAGTTACTGAAGGATTTTAAATAGGGGAATGAAAAGACAAAAAATTTTTTTAAAGTATCTTTTGAACGCTACATCAAGAATGGTTGGAGGCAAACAGGTAGGTGTAGAGCAACAGTGGATGCAGGCAGACCCATTATAAGAGCACAGGTGAGAGCTCATGGCTGCTTGGATTGGATGGTACAGACACATTAGAAACACATTAGAAATATCTAGTGACCAGGATCTGGGGATTCAATGAGAGGGCTGAAGGAGGAGAATCAAAGACTGGGAAATTTTTGGCCTGAACACCTAAGAGATTGATGTGATGGTGCCTGTATTAAGATGAGTTTCATGGGTTCAACTGAAAACATTAAGATAGGTTTTCACTAAATGTTTAACTAAAAATACCATGGAAAATCAGAAAATGAAAGAGCATTGTTTTTTAAACTTAAGAAAAAACAGAATCATGTCATAATTTCAAAGTACATTCCTTGATCAACTAACTATAGCCTTCCCGTAATTTGTGTCTGAGCTTACTAAAAATTGCTGATATCAATTTAGATTGTCATTTTTCATTTTAAAAGTTTCCTACTGTCATGAGGACAAATACAAACACGACCTACAAAGCTTGGTCCCACACTCTTTGCCTTTTGGTTAACTTTGCCTTCTTTTAGTTCTTGGACTATGCTAGGCTACTCTTCTGCTTTTGGATCTTTCGACATCTTTTCCTTTGCTAAGAACACCTCTACTCCTAGCTAACATCTACTTGTTTTCTGAATTTCAATTCAGCCATTACTTCCACATGAGACTAGGCCCCCATTGTATGTTCTTATAGGAAATTATACTTTCTCTTCAGAGAATTTATGGTTTGTAATATTTATCTATGTCCCATGAAGGCGAGAAGATCTGCTTTGTTCTATCACTGAAATCCTAAACACATAGTATAGAACCTGTCACACTGCAGGCATTCCAACTTCTGTCGAACAACGAATGAATATGGTAGCAAGGCAAACTGAAGGCTGAATTAGACTTAATCCAAGTTCTGTTCTCCCCTGGCAATCTTACTTTAGGCTAGATGGAAAGCACTTTGTCATCTCTAAAACAGGATGAAACATAAACATAACCACTTTGTGTACAAGAACTACCAATGTAAAAGAAGTTTGGCAAGGGTTTTTTGTTTTTAGTAAGCTAAACACTACATAGCTGCATTTTGTTGAAGACAGATATTCCTCATAATCAGATTAAAGAACTAAATTAAAGCTGTGCAGTTAAATGCAGATCACCTGCAATTTAGTATTCACAAGTATATCCTGAACTATTTTCAAGATTTTAGCTCCTCTAAAATAGTTTTTCTTTTAAAGGCAATACTGCATAGGAAAATTTCTGGATTCTTGTTTTAAAGTGTTACTATTTTATTTTTTATTTTGTTGAATACACATTTGTTTCACTGGCAGTCCAGATAAACAAGAATATAAAGGAAATATTTAAATTTTTCTTTTGGTAGATGTCAAGATAAACTGTGCAGATTAAAATGCCTCAATTTAACCTGAAGAAATGGTTTTGAATCATACAAATTTTTAAGAAGAAAAATAAAGACTGTCCAAAGGGATTCTCCTAGCTTATAACACATTTCCAGAATAACTCTCAAAAAAAAATTCAAAAATACTCATTGACTACTTTAAAAATATGTCAATACCATATGGCTTTATGAAATAACTTCTAAAATTTATATTTTTTTATTTAAAAAGGATCCCAAGTTTTAAATAAACTGCTAGCAGTATCATTTTCCTCACTTAAAAGTGCATATCTCTGAGGGTAGGACATACATACTTTTTGAATAATGATTTTTACAAATTTATAACACACACAAAAAAAATCACTTAAAATATTTTTAAGAGGGAAAAGAGTTTTCACCAAAAGTCATCTTTAAATAGACTGCAGTAGATGACACTGGTCTTTTTTCTTTTTTTTTAATACCATCAGAATTCTCAAAGAGATGCTTTGGCAGTTTTAAGACGTATCATGGTCTCTACCAAGAGACACTGACATTAATGATGTCCGTGGAGATGGCAATTGCCTTGATGACTCAGTTTGAAAAGAGACATTACTGGGCTGATTCTCCAAATCGGAGGCAAAAGTACTCTCTTCTCTTACATCAAGAGTTTGTTCAACTGAAGCTGCCTGGGGTGGAATATTATCCATAGTTTTGTTGGCATTATTCAAGTTGTTATTAAGTGTGGTAATACTACACTCCTTGTCCAGGATGCCAAATTCATCTTCTATTGTAACTACCTCTTTAGCTTCAAATGGTTCCAAGGGAGGAGGCAAAAACTCATTTTGTAGAGAGTCCTGAGGACCACTATTGTCACATTCTGTATCCTCCTTTACTTCTGAATCCTTATCACTATCACTATCAATGGTAATTACAACTGGCGAACGTGAAAGATTGTCCCCATGGTGTTTCTTATGTTTCTTCTTGTGCTTCTTCTTTTTCTTTTTATGATGTCTAGTTGTATCAGTAGCTTTCCCTTCATAAACTATCTCTACACTGAGGCTCCGGGTCCTCCTTTTCTTCCTCTTGTGTTTTGTCTCTCTGTCTGATGATCGGCTGTCTGAGAAGCTGTCGCTCTCATTTTTGTGGTTGCCATCCAATTTTGATGAGGATTTTTGGTAATGACTTTCCTTTACTTTAGAAGCAAATTCACGAGAAGGTTGAGCCACTTCATTAGTACCCTCCAAATGCCGTGTCTTGTATTTTCGTTTCCCTCCGGGCTTTTCATTTCTTACCCAGTCAGGGCCTGTAGATGCAGTCTTTGATCTATTACTGGATAGGCTCCTTGATCTGTGCCTTTCATAGTAGTAATACTTTCTTTCGCTGTGATTATTTTTCTTCCTAGCATTTGTTCTTTCAGAAAAGGACTGAATTCTAAATTCTGGACTTGAAGATTGTCTGGAATAATGAGCTCTGGACAGAGTCCTCCTCCTGTAAGATGATTCATAGCCATCCCTGTCCTTGTTTCTACTATAGTAAGTATACTCCCACTTATATCTGCTTCCATAATTATTTCTTAAATAATAACGATCTCTATTTCTGCTCCGTGATCTTCTTTTACCATGATCACTGCTACGAGATCTTGATCTGCTGGTACTTTCACTACTGAGAGAGAGAGTTTGGCTTCTTCTTGACCAACTGCTATCTCTAGTTCTAGATCTCTTCTTGTCTCTTCTACCTCTAGGTCTGCTACTCTCCCTGCTTCTGGATCTTTTGCTTTTCATCCTTTTCTTTCCATGATGCTTTCTACGATTCTTCTGATCATGCCCACTTCTACTCTGGGAACGGGAATCTGAACTTCTTGATCTTCCCCTCCTCCTGTGTCTGCGGTTATATGGGGAATATACTCTGTCTCCTCTGATAGATGAGCTCAGGTCTCTGGGAGATGACAAGGACGAAGAATGTTTCTCTTCCTTTTTTGACTTGATTCTTTTACCAGAACCGCAATGACCTTTATTCATTTGCTCATCCTTTCCAAGGACAGAGCGTGGAGATGAACATCTACTAACATCACTATCATCAGAACTGTAAGACTGTTCTTGTGTCTTCACAGTCTCCATTTTCTCATAAGAGCCTAACTCCTCAGAATCAGAGGACAGTTCAACAAGTTCTGGGGTCCTCTCAGCTAGTGGTTTAACAAACCCAACAATGACACAATTATCTGAAGAAGAATCACTGTCATTATTTAGGTCTTCATTAGTTTGTACTCCTTGTATCTGAGATGTGGCTCTTCCTGTTCCAAGTTCTTCATCTGAACTATCAGAAGTATTTAAAAGGGAAGACATAGCAGCGTGCACCTGCTCTGAGCTTGAGTAAGATGGCCCTGGAGTTTCATCATCCCATGGTGCCTGACTAACAGTGGTTACATTGATATCCAACTCTTGGGTCTCAGCTTCATCAGGAGATATTGTTATGACTGAAGAATCAGAATGGCTACCTTCTTCATATGAAGGAGCAGGGCAATCATAATTAGCATGCTGGTCAAAAGCTGCCATGTTAAAAGGAGATCGAGCAAAACTGATAAATTCATGTATAAAATGCTCAGTCCGATTAAGGAGAAACGGTCTTAAGTCAGACACAAATTCCCGACTCTCCAAGTCATAGCGAGTAACATTACTCATGATGATGTGCTGGACGATATTCACTAAAGATCCATGAGCTCCAAAAAGAACTGTAAGTTCACGTTTTAACCAGGGGACTAATCTGTGAAGGCAAGCTGGATTTCTACGGAAAAATTCAGCTGAAATATCCCTGCAGCGACCACCATCTTCAATATTTCTAACACGGGCACCGGCACGGTACAGAGTTCGCCTAAAATTAATAATGTCCTGTTCTTGAATTTTCCGCAAAGATCTTTCATCTGCAGTAGTTGGCCTCCTAATTGCAATCTGTCTCATAAGTTGAGGAATTTCACCATTTCTAGGTCTTGTTGAAATGCCTAACCCTTCAAATAGTACTCCACTATCTGGTGGAGTTGTTGTTCTTCTATTCATGGTATTATTAGGTGAATAAACAGAAGCACTTCGATCCCTTGTCATAGTTGTACGATAGCGAAATCGTGGAACATCAGGGGTTGCAAAGGAACCATTATATGAAGGCCTTAGGACATACTCCTTGAAGTCATCTTCTGCCCTCACAGAATGGAAAATAGAATCAAAGGGCTGTTTACATAGTGGACATTCAGCTTTGTTTTTTGACCACTCCTGTACACAGCGAAAACAAAACTTATGTAAACAGCGATCTAAGTAAGACACGTTATCAAATCTATCCAAACATATAGGACACTTAGAATCAGGAGATGCATCAGCTGGTACTGTCTGTTGCAATTTGCTAGTACCAGCTTTAGGTGAAAAGTTGTCCATTTTAAATTCCTTAGCAGCTGATGCCATTATCTGTAAAAGGGAAAAAAATACATCAGTAACCGGATAAAAAAATAATAAATCTGAAAAAAAAAAAAGTGCAAATAATGACTGTGAAACATACTTTGGTGAAAATAGTTGAGTAGCTCATTATCCTTGTAATACGAAGGGGCAGTGTAGCACAGTAATACAGTACTTAAAACACAAACTCTAAAGTTAGATATTTCCTGGGTTTGAATCCTGGTTCTATACCAGCAGTGTGACTATGCACATCAGCAATAACAGAACCTGCATCACAGGGTTTATGAAGATATAAAAAGCCCTTAGAAAAGGTGCCTGGTACATAGTAAGCTCTCAAATATTCTGTAGCATTCTATTCTTTTAAAAGAGAATTTAATGGAGAAATATTTAACTGAAAATAACTGAGAAAAGAAAATCCACCAACTACCCATGTATCCACCACTCAGATTTAACAACTTAACATTTTCTCATGGTTATTCCAATTTTTTTTAAATGTCCTCCTATCCTTCTCTAGAAAACAAAAACCCAAAACACCACAGTCCTCAGCAGGTGTTATTTCTATGTATGGTTTTGATCTTTCATACATATACCCTGAAAAATATAGACTATTGACTTGTTTTATTTGTGGAAAGCACTGTATATGCACCTTTAAAAATAACTGTAGTGAGATAATTTGCGTACCAAAAAGTTCACCCGTTTAAACAAATTCTGTTTTAGTTTAGTTTAGTTAGTTTTTAGTGGAAGATTCTTTCACACACAAAAAAATTATCTTTTAGTGAAGACTAAATTAAATAATTGTAAAAGCATTCAAAGATAGTTCCTAACTCCTAGCAACTACTGTGTACATGTTAGCTGCTGTTATTATTACTATACTACTGTTACACTACCATATTCAATTCCTCACTGATTCCTTAACAGCATCCCTAAAAAGCCTTGCTTAGCTTTTTTATTTAAATCCAAAATCAGCCACAAAGTTTCTTGAAATAATGCTTCCAGGGCCCTTCCCTTATTTTTTCCTAAAAGGATTGCTAAGATGTTAACGATTAGTTTTGTTTTCTTTAAATTTATCAGTTTATGTTGACCCATAACTTTCAAAATAATTTGCCAGAGCTGAAATTTGGTGTGCATCACATTTGTGGCCTTATCTTATAAAATCACTCTTTAGCTGCATTCTATACTAATCACTGAGTATATATTAAGTATTTGCTTCTTCCTTTATGTTTCCTGGGCCTATTATTCATCTGTCTCCTCCTCTTCTATCACAGGAAGTTCCATCAGTGGTCAACTGCTATCAGGTTAGTCAAATAATAGAATTATAACTTTCTAAACGCTGGCCATACCGAACTCTAACAAAAACAAAATCCACAACAAAAATTCATGACTGTGAAATGTTAACTATTTCATCATGGTTTTCATATTAAACTTAGCTCATCTAGGGCATCCTAACTTTCTCAGAGACATAACTTAACTGGAAATCAGTTAATGCTGAACGAATGCTTCTTCAGGCATCCAAGTGTTTCTAGTCTTCCATTTTCTAGACTAGAAATACAGAAATCACCACTGTTCTTAAACAGCATATAATTATAAACTGCTTTTATTAATATACTGAACTATATACAATACTAATTGTTAATATATTTAAACCCTAATATTACATAAATTTCTCAGCATTTCCCCCTACTTCTAACACTTTTATTCTCCCTCTGATGGAAAAAAAAAAAAAGCCTAAAAATAAAAATTTTTAGGATCACAGTCTGTACATTAGGGGAAGGAAGAATGGAGAGGAAACTGGATAGGTTATCGGAGAACCTGGATTGAAGAAGAGGTTTCCCCTAAAACTAACTCTATAAACTGGAAACATCCAATTAGATCTAGATTTCAGTTTGCCCCTCTATATAATAAAGGAATTTTTAGACTTTTTCAAAAGACTGGTGAATTTAAAGTTAATACATTGTATCTCAATTTGTCTTGGAAATACAGAATTTTAGTGCTTACTGAACATTTCACATAAAAATTATAACCCTGAATGAACTTTATTAAAGGAAATTAGTAGGTAGTAAACTTGAAGTTCAAATAAAACAAAATCTCAACTAAGAATTTTTTTAAAAAAATGGAATCTTATGGGCACCTGAGTTCAGTTAAGCATCTGCCTTCGGCTCAGGTCATAATCCCATGGTCTTGGGATCGAGCCCTGCATCGAGCCTCACATCAGGTTCCCTGCTCAGCAAGGAGTCTGCTTCTCCCTCTCCCTCTGCTCGTGCACTACTCTTGCTCTCTCCCAAATAAATAAAATCTTAAAAAAAAAAAAAAGGAATCTTAGTCTTCCCTTCCCTAGTTTTATAAGCCTGTTAACCACTTTGACAGCACAGCATAAAGCTAAAGAATGATCAGTAATGTCATCCATAATAGATAAAAAGAATAGAGTTGTATTTCTCACAGTAGTATCTTTAGATATAAAGAATGGTATTCATCAGAAACATCAAACAACAGCAATGAATGTACATCATCAAATAAGAGATTTACTCCTTCAAAAGCATCACTAATGCTAAAATTAAAGCATTTGCTAATGGGGCATCAGGCTGGCTCAGTCAGTAGAGCTCGTGACTGACTCTTGATCTCAGGGTCATGAGTTCAAGCCCCACACTGGGTATGGAGATTACATTTTAAAAAAATTTGCTCAAATATTTGCTGAGATACAAATGAAGTAGCATTACCATATGACTCAAGAAATCAACACCTATCCAAAAGAAATGAAAAACTTGTCCCACATAAAAACTTACACGTGAATATTCACAGCAGCATTTGTTGTAAGAGCTCAAAAATGTAAACAATCCTAACAACTGATGAAAAGATAAATAAAATGTGGTATATCCATACAATGGAATATTACTGGGCAATAAAAAAGGATGAAACACTGATACATGCTACATTAAGGATGAAACTTTTCATTAGGCTAAATGGAAAAAAAAAAGTCACAAAGACCACATGTTATATGATGAAAATGTCTAGAATAGGCAAATCTAACACTGGAAACAGATTGGTGGTTGCTGGGAGAGGGAGAGGGATTACAAAGTTTATTTCTGGAATGAAGAAAATGTTCAATTATAGTTGCACAACTCTTTAAATATACTAAAACCCACTGGATTATATACTTTACACTGGTGAACTTTACAGATGGAATATAAATTATATCTCAACAAAGCTGTTTTAAAAATACAGATTAAGACATAAAATAAGAATGGCTAGGAGACAGATTAAGATTCGTAGGTTTATAAATTCTGGGTTTAGATAGTAGAGGTGGACCTGATGGTGGATTTAGTGCTCAGGTTCTAGAAGCCTGCAATAAAGGTTTCTCTATCTTAACACTCTAGGAATTGGGACTTTAAGTTAATTTCTCCATAGGCATAAAGATGAAATCAATTCTTCTGATCCTATTTCCTTAACCACCTCCCAAATTATAAATAAAGTTTACTCTATCTTTAAGATACAATGATTAAGCCAAACCTTCCCAAAATTTTCAAATCTACTGGCTTTAACAGAGATAAGAATCCTTCCCGTCACGTTTTGGGGGAATTTCAGATAATTAACGATCATACTTACCTAGGGAAAAGGATGAGAGGGAGTAAAGAATCAAGAGGCTGGAGTCTAAATTATAGACTGGACATTTAAAAATGGTGTTGATTACATACAGGGAAGTGACATTTATTCTAATGCAGAGCCAGGGTTGAAAATCAAAAACCACTTATCAATGGTCCGATCTGGAGGAAATCATTTAATTTCTCAAATTAAATTTTCTCAATTCTAAATTGGGTTAAGTACCAGTTCCCACCTGAAAAGGTGGTTGTGTGAAGGCATATAGTCTATGTAAATTCTTAGCACAGCGATTAGCATGCAGTAAGAATTTAATACTGTTTCCCCATGTTATCTGAAAATAAAGTTAATTTTAGTCCTTTCCATCACCTATAACTGATTATAAAGACCCAGAAAGTTGACAGCCTATAACAATTCTTTTAATGTTATTACTGTATTTAATATATCCAGGCAAAGTGGCTAAAAAGGGTTCGCAAGTAGATGAACTAGAATAAACTTCAAGTATTAAAAATAATCTGGGTCCTATCTCTCATGACCTTTGAGAACATTAAATTACTGCAATTTAATCACCAGTTCCTAAAGATCATACAGATCTTACAGGATCTATTAACCAGATCCTATAAATATTAATTCCAACTCCAACCATAAAAAGAACTGCTTGGGAGCCATTCCTTGCTAAAGCCACTCATTCCAGCTAAGCCTTGATTGTTTTTGGCTGACTACAGCTTTGAATTTCATTGACTTAAAACAAAATAAAACAAAAAGAACCCAACCCTCACCATTAACTTAAATGTCGGGTAACTCTTAATTTAACTTAATATTCTTGAAAATTACCTATCAAAAATTCTGTTCACTTTTGCTCTTAAAACACTGTTTGCTCCATCTCAGTACTGCCCCCTTCCAGTCTAGGAATCAGCAGCCCACGAGGAAAGCTGAACTGGATGGATGGAGAAACCACAGGCAAGTGAGCCCAGCCCACAACGAGTAACACAGCATAGACAACTCTAAGAGTCACGGTGATACTGGCTTCCTTGGGTCAAGAACGGCCACCGGCCAAGATCGCAGATAAGCCCCACGTGCATTACATAATCAGAACCAACTAAAACACTGCTACTCCCATTGGACAGGCAGACAGTGAGATTAGGGCACCTAACCTAACCTCTGGCACACCTCTGAGAGAGGCGATGCCACGAATGAGACACGAACGTTTTGTTTTATGGGTTTTTTTTTTTTTTTTTTCCTCCCAGAGACCAAGCTCTTTCCAGTACACCGCTACGCTCGTGCCCCTCGGGAAAGGTTCTAGGAAACGCAACCCTCCCCCGCCCACCCGCACAAATCCACAGGTGCGCCACCGGAGCCGCCGGCCCGCCCGCTGGGGGCCCCGCCCCGCCGAGGCCCAGACGGCCCCTGAGGCCCAGACCGCAGGTCCCAGGTCCCTGGGCCTTATTCCAGGCCGGGAGTGCCAGCCCACCCAGCCCTTCCGACCCCGGCGCCCCATTGTTCGGGATCTCACCCACCTCGGAGGATACCGGCGCAGTCCCGGCCGGGGCGCTTGTGCCAAGCTCCCGGCGGCCCAGAAAGCTAGGTCGGTGACGGCAGGATCCGCGAAGGCGTACCCGGCGACTTCTCCGCCGGCCTTCAGGAGCGGGAGCAGGCGGGGGCGCTTCACCCTCCTCGCGAGACAGCGGAGACCCTGGCGGCTGCTGCGACCCCTGTGACGTAAAGCGCTCATCACCAATGGCAGCTTGGGGGACGGCAGCAGAAAGCGAGACCCACTCCGCAGCCCCCCGCGCGTCAAAACACAACACCCGCGTGCGTAACGCATGCGCGGCAGAAGGCCGCCGGCACTGAGGGCGGAGCCTAGAGTGCTCGGCCAAGCCCGCCGCGCCCTTCCCCCACCGTCCCCTCCATTCCTGGAAGAAGAACTACGAGAGACCCTCTCGGGCACAAATCACTGCCATCACTATCATTCTTGTTACCAGTAGTTGCTGGGGGTTACAGGCGTAATACTTCATGTTCGCTCCTAAATTACGCGGAAAACACGATAACTAGGTTGGTCTCATTTAAACCTCACCAAACTCTGCGAGAAGTTACTAAAATTATCTTTAGTGTATGAAGAAATGAGTTATTTGAAGGTGAAGTGACCGCCTCCGGTTGCACAGCTAGCTCATAACACGGGGATTCGAATGGAATCCAAAGCCAGAGCCCAACCAGTGTCCTACCCAGTCTTCATAAAGAAATCTACTCCAGTCTAGGGATAAACAGGGATTACCTAAGAGAACAGGGCCTTAAAATCTTCCCAAGACAGACATTTTTCTCTCAAAGGAATACTTTTCCCCTTCCCCATTCCCCGGAATCTGGATTAAAAACCTCTTTAGGTGATATCTGAGATGTATAGTGACAACGTCTGAGCCTAAAGCAGCCCATTGCTCCACCCTACCCACAGGCCTCAGACGGGAGCGTCCCAAACATTCTACAGCTAAACTAGGTAGAAACCGCCCACGTACAAAATGCTGTCTCTGGCTTATTATCTGATACGTGCTACCGTTCTAAGCACATCATAAACGCTCAAAACACACTTGTTGATTGGCAGGTACATTAGGCCAAGTAATTCGTGCTACGTTATTTCTTCTTAGAAGTACCATTTACATCCACAAGCAACTGCGTTCTCAAAGACTTGTTTCTGGGAAGGGCTCAATTAACAGGCACTCCCACAACGATTCGTCGCTGTTATATAAAAGTGGGTGGTACCTGTTTAAGTCGATGACTATACGAACGTCTCTCTGTATTATGTGGAAACAAATGCGGGAGGAAACGTTAATCCCTCCAGCGTTAGAAGCCCGTGTAATATTTAAAATGAAGATTTTTTCAAATAAATTTTTAAATGCTTACGACGGTACATCTTGCGTGACTACCGCACTGCAACTGAAAGAAGACCGGATCGCAAGGCACGCCCATCTAAGTAGCAAAAAAGGTCGTTTTTAACATGTTTTCTCCTTTATCTCATCCCCTCTCTCCACCGCAAGCTAGGCCCCCGTATCACGTGAGCCCGCCCCCGGCTCCGGGCGGAAGAGGCCGGCCCGGCTGATGGGAAATGCTCCCGGAGGCAAGGGGCGGGCGCTTGTGCCCGGCTGAAAGATGGCTGCCGCCGCTCGGCAGCCGCCGCCCCGGAGGTTACTCTAGGGCCTGCAGTTTCCCTTCGTTACCGCGGGCCGCCGCCGCCAACTTACCATGAAGCCAGTGAGTCGCCGCACCCTGGATTGGATTTATTCAGTGGTAGGTCCCTGGTCTGGCGAGGCTCCACGGTGTCGACTCCGTAGGCCCGCAGGCGGAAGGCCCCCTATTTCTTCAGCGGCCAGAAACTCCAAAATCCATTCCTGTATTAAGGCTTTCACTCTCTCACCTCGACTCCGCCTCTTCCTGGAAGACACGCTCTTCCGCTTCTTACGTAAGGGCGGCTGGGAGTACTCGCCTCCGGAACCCCATTTATTCGAGTTTTTCACTGTAATTCCCACCTAAGCAACGTACGCGGCAGCCTGTTGGGGCGAGGGGAGGGAGGGAAGTATCACTTACAGTAATTTTTTTTTTTAATTTCCCCTCTTGCTTTTTTTTAGTTGCTCCTCTCAATCGTGTTGCTCTCCTGGGGATATGTCATCTATGCATCAACAGTGGCCGCACGACGACAGCTAAGCAAGGAATACCCAGACAGAAATCTCGGGGATGAATGAAAATTTGTAGTTTCTCTGGATTTAATTCTGTGCACACAGTTCTTTACCTGATGCTTATCTGGCACGTGTCTAGATTTAAAGTAAAATCCATTATGCAAAGTTTCTCAAATTTATTTTTGCAGTCCTTTATAATAGCTACTAATCTGCTAATTTTCACAGAGGTGTGTCTTCTACATTCTTATATAAAACAAATCAACCTAGATCTGACAACATGTGAGTACTGGATCATAGGTGGAATGACATGCTTTTCAACCTAGAGTTTCTAAATAACCTCTTAAAATGCCTCAGTCTTCTCTAAAAGTGTGTGGAATTGCTGTTCTTATATTTGCTTATTGCAACATTTCATTCTGTTGCATACTTTCACATAAGATTAGATTAAGTATACTGTGTAAGGAAAAAAACTACCACGTGACTACTTTTCTATCCTGTTTTTCAAGTTAAGAATGGCCAGAAAAAGGTGATCACTCATATTTCTTTAGCTTATCCAATTTTTACTTACTGTTAAATAATTCAAAGAGTTGCAAATTGTACAATATTTGTGAAGAAACAGACAACACATATCTCAAAGTAAACTTTATTAAAGTTACTTTTCCAGAAAATATATTCAGTAAATACAGTAATACAGCAACAAAGTTGGCCTCATACGCCTTTGAAATTTTAAAGTAATCTTCAATGATGTTGATCAGGAAATTCTTTCATTGGTGGAATTACTTCTCCAGTCTCCAGAATTGTATCACCCTAAAAAAACAAAGATGCATTAGTAGAAGAATCTCTGTCTGCAATGATGATAGTTCCACTTGATCAGATCTCACATGGAAAATCTAGTTCAGTTCTGGCATTCACATTTTGAAAGGGACTTAGACAAAGTAGAAGCTGTCTAAAGATGAGCAATATTCAGAATCTAAAGGTATAAGTGAAGGAAGTATAAGGGGAAGTTTCACTCAAACAAAATGTCCAGAAAGGGCATGAAAGTGGTTTTCATAAAGTGATAAAAAGATAATGTTTATTTTGCATGGCCCCAAGAAATAGGAAAGGCCCTAAAAAAAGTTACAGGGAAACATCTTCAGTCCAATATCAAGAGGTAATGTACTCCCAGCAACTGAATGTGTTAGGCAACGTTTACCACTTGGCTCAGATGTGAGAGACAGAATGCAAACTTTGGGTAGCTGATTTAGGTTATCTTTTCAAACCTAGATACAATATGTGTGGTAGAAAGGGCATGGGCTTTGGAGCCAGAACCAAGAGGTGAGAATCCTAGAACCTTCACTAAGAAGCTGTTATTATTTTAGGCAAATTACTTAGCTTTAGTTTCATCTTTGTGTTTAAGATAGCAGATTTTGTGAGCCTAACAGTCCATGAATGACTGGGTAAAGTAGAATTATCCCCATCCCCACACTTGCCATTCCCTGACCCCAATAGTGTTCAGGACTATTATCTGATGAAGAAATAAGCTTTTATTATGTTTAAGCCATTATACATTTGGGGGGTAATTCGTTACTCAGTTGGCATTACCGTAACATAGCAATTAGTACTCTATAAAGTGGTACTAATGCTGCTGTAATAAAAATCGAACCAATGGCACTGGCTTAACAGTGGAGACAAGGTAACTGGCATTGGAGGCTAAAAGATGGGGCAGTAGTAACTTGGAAACAGTGTCTAATGCATTGAGGTTCTAGGAGAAGTAGCTGAAAAAAAATTGTAGTATCTGTTTGACTACTACTAGCTGCCTTGGGAATGTACTTTAAGAAACATAAGCTCAGGTAGGAAGAGGCTGATTTAAGAGGAGAAATAAAAATGGAAAGAATAAAAAAATGCAGGACCTTACAGTATTGGAAAATCACGTTGCTTCTGGTTCTCTAAATACTAAGAGTTAACAACGAAGAGATCCTGAGATACAGAAGCCCAATAAAACTCAGAGGGACTCTGTCCCATGGCAAAGATCAGACTTATCTTGAGCCAGTTTTTCTAATGTCTTTCACCTAACTGCCACGGAGTTAGAGGCAGTTGCTTGAGTACAAAGAAATGAGGGAACCTGGTAACTACACAAAGCATAGATGCATATGGGGCTGACTAGAAGCAAAAAGACTCCCATCAAGTATTTTTCTTTCCTAACTACCAACTGTTGTGGAAAATAGATGGTCAAAGAAACCAAACATATATGCAACAAAAGCCTGTGAATGTCTGAGCTTAAAACAACCTCTGGCACTCGGGCACCCAGGTGGCTCAGTCATTAAGCGTCTGCCTCTGGCTCAGGTCACGATCCCAGGGTCCTGGGATCGAGCCCCGCGTCAGGCTCCTTGCTCGGTGGGAAGCCTGCTTCTCCCTCTCCCACTCCCCCTGCTTGTTTTCCCTCTCTCACTGTGTCTCTCTCTCTCTCAAAAAATAAATAAAATCTTTTTAAAAAAATAAAAATTAAAAAAATAAAAAACAACCTCTGGCACTCAACCTATGAGAAGGAGGCAAATTTTAAAGGCTATACAACCCTAAGAAGGGCATGCTTCCCATACCCATTTTAGAAGTGGTCTAGGTTGAAAATGGAAAAGAACAAAAACAAAAAAACCCAAAAACTGTGGACAAAGCCAGGGGCCAGGAAGAACAATGAACAAAGGTATTCCAGAAAACAAAATCAGTGCCCATGCAGGTCGCTTACTGCACACGGGGGTTAGGAATCTTTATATCTGACCACTGGGATTTAAGAATTGCCAAGAACTAATAACTGAATTCCACCACTGAGCAATGGGTGTGTTTGGGGGTGGTTTGGGGGAGACAAGGCATGCAGTTAACTGGCCTTCTTAATTCACTGATCCTCAGATCCCAAGAGAAGTCACATCATTGTACAGCAGCCACACTACTGTACAATATCTGGAGGTCCTACATTTGGGGCTGGTTGCAGTGAAGGATGGGACTCTGGGATTTATCCCTAGGGAAGGAACTGTGTTATATGTGTTGGGAGAAGGAAGCAAAGAGCTATCTGGTAATTAGAAGGATGGACTGTGGCACAGACTCCAGGCATGGTAGGCTGGGAAATATAAAAAAGCACATAGATATGTGGGACAATGATAATGAGTTCTGGCCAACAGGATCTGAAAAGAAGTGATGTAAGCTAGTTCCAAGCTTAGACCTTAAAATCCTCCTGAGATGTCCATCCCCCTCTTTCTCTTAACATGATCTTTGGAAGCCTCATATTCCAGATGGTGTAACTGTAAGATTGTGGAGAATGCCTGATTTATATCAGTCTATGATGTCAATAAGAAACAGACCTTTGTTTTGTTAAGCCACTGAGGCCTGAGGGTTTGTTACTGCCTATCCTCTTCTAATATATGTACAAATGAGCATTCTTCAGGTCCTCATAGGGGAAGCTTCTTAAAGGGTCAATGTCACAGAAACAGAACCACAATGGCAAAAAAGTAAAATAAAATACAGAACTAGGCGAAATGTTATGGAATCACCATGGTCTTCTAAAGAGAGCCTCACCCTTCTTTTCCTTTGAACAGCAATGGCAAAATAAAGTGATAAACAAATATGTCAATGGAAGATTAAATAAATTACCCAGCTGGTGAAACCAGTAACATAATTTCCTATTCTGAGACTACGTAGGCCCTGACACACATTAATTATACACAACAAAATAACAGAAGAAATCTCCTCTTTCCTAAAGCTGAGTTTCAACTGAAGGATTAGTTAATTTTGGTGGTTCACCCTTAAATTCCCTTCTGTTGCAGACGATTATGGATTATTGTGACTATGTCATTTGATTGAAGCAAGAACCAACACTGAGTTCTGTTTTTTAAAATTACAGAACTTAGAGATTGATGGTAGTTCATTATCTATGACTAGAAATAGGACAAGAACATAATCTGCATTTTGCTATGCTTTAAACAATAACCTTACAAAACCAGTAAAAATACCAACTGATGACTAAGTAATCTTTTAATGCTCTAAAGACTCAATTTTAAATTAGGATAATAGCTTACATAGTCACACTACAAAACTTAAAGAACACATTAACAGGATTTTAAATTCACAGGTGGAGAGGTTAAGGTCAAACTGCCATAAGAAATGGCAGTTTGGAATTAATAACAGGAATTCAGTTGCTGTTACTATGCTCAAGTGTCTGCTCAGGCTAGTGCCCTAAGTCCTTGACCCTAGATGAAACAGGGTACCAGTGAAAAACTGATGGTTTCTTCAATTCACTTTAGGACTACAAAGGTTATACAAGTTTTACAGCCAGCTTCAAAAGAAGTATGCCCACCTCCCATTTTCAACTGTAGCTGCTGCCTCACAAAATTTCCTAATTTTTTTATAAGAATATACAAAACGCACTTACAATGACAGTGAGGAGAAAGGAGCACTATAATGATCACTTAGGGAGGTAAAGGAGGGAGAAAACTAATAAAAGAAAAATCACATATATTAAGACTTACTGGGAATATTCTGGGCTTCCTTTCAACAATGGCATATGGTTTTGCCTGCAATAAAAGTAATGCTCTGTTAATTATGGTTTTAGAGTTTCTTCTAAAATAAAATAGATCATATCCCAAATTTTTAACTAAGCCCCAAACTTTCACCAAATTCCAGACTGAAACATTTAACTCAAGATCTTTACTTGGCTATCTCTACTAGTCACCTCAAACTTAACCAGGTCCAACTTATAACATCCCCCAGCCCCAAATGGTTCCCTACTGTAGCAAATGGCACTTTCATTCTCCTAGTTACAAAGGCCAAAAACCTTGATTCCTCAGCAGATCCTGTTGTTCCTTCTTGAGATTGTATCATGAATCCAACCGTTTCTCACCACCTAGTATTACTACCCTTGTTCAAGCTTCTATCCTTTTTTTTTTTTTTTTTTTTTTTTTTTTACCTGTTAGTGTCCTGGCATCCACACATGCCTTCTTAGTCTATTCTCCACACAGCAGAGGTGAGTGATTCTTTTAACATGGACCACTCCTCTACTCAAAGTTTCATAACTCTTAAGAGCAAAGGCCAAAGTCCTTGCTATGATCTCTAAGACCCTACACAATCTGGCCCTTGGCCACCTCTCTGATCTTCTCTCTTTCCCTCTCTCTATTGTAGCCACAGTGGTTCCTTCACTATTAGTCTAATCAGTTGGGCCAGCTTGGGCCTCAGGGCCCTTATATGTAATGGTTCCTCTACCTGAAATGCTCTTATAGATATCTGCTTGATCCATATCATCATTTCATTTATGTTTCTCTTCAAACAGCCCTTCTCCAGAGAGACCTAGTCTTTTACCCTGTTTAGTTTCCCTTCCATAGATTATCACTTCCTGTAACACTACATGCCTCTTCATTTACTGCCAGTCTCCAAGACTAAAATAAACACCTCATGAGAGCAGAGACTCAATCTGCTTTGCTTACTGCTATATCCCTGTGTTTAGAACAGTGCCTTGCACACAAGAGGTGCTAAAAATGTTTGTTAAATAAATGTATTTATTAAGCATATACATCTGCACAAGATACCAAATGAACAAAATTTTATTAAAAGAGATTGGCAAGGTGGGAGAGAGGCCCAAGGCGAGGTATGGGGCAGGGCTGCTGTGCCCCCTCCAGGAGCCCCATCCTCTTTAAAAAAAAAAAAAAAGAGAGAAAGAGAGAGATTGGCATTCTGTAAGACACGAACTGGAGCCAAAAGCAGGAGATAGAGCCAGAATACAATGTAAATACATTAAAATGTCTCTCAGGACTGGGACCAATGGCAAGAAGACACTGAAATGTCCTTAGAAAGACTGTAAAATTCAATTGGTCAGTAAAGGTGTTAGCTGAAGCAAACTGGCTACAACATTAATGAGGATGCAGACCTACCCAAAACCAGAGAAAAAATAAGGGAGAGGTTTTGGAACCTCTATTGACACAAACCTTTAATTACATCCAACTGTGGCTTAGGAAAAATCACCTGGAAGTATGACTTCCTCAGATAAACAACTATATTAAAGTCTTGAATTGTCAAACCAGTAACTGCACCTTATTAAATCTGCTTCTCTTAGAAGGTAAGTGTCTTTTCAATCCTAGAAAAATTTAGTTAAATACAGATATAACAAAGATTAAACGTAGAGAATACATAAATGTCAAATTTAATAAGTTCTTAAAACACTGGGATGATCCATATATTGTTATTTAGAGCATTTGTGATGTTTAAGGTAATCAATCTGGCTATTAGAGGTTCTAAAAGATTAGTTTTAGGATTCTAGTTACAATGCATAATTGATTTAGGCTTGTGATTTTAAGTTTAAAAAGATTTTGCTTCTTAGGGTCATTAATTTGCCCTATAAATACTTAAAAATAAAATTCAACATATAAATATAAAATGTATAAATGCAGCTTAAAACATGAGAGAATATGATTATGTTTGTAAGTGCAATTGTTTTCAGAGAGTTCAACTTGAATTAATCCAAAGATAATAAGAACAAAGGAGACTGTTCATATTTTACTAGATGTGTAAGTAGTTTAACAGAATTTTAAAACTGAATATAAAGAATTAGGAAAAAAGGAGGTTTTTAAAATTGAAACTAACAAAATGAATTTAAATTTATATTCCAGGTAACTGTGAACAGTTCTTTCTGCATGTAAAAACCACTCTTGGCTGTTAAAAAAACTTGCACTGACAGTAGTAATATATTTTTCTCCTCTAGAGTCTTGCATGTTAAGACAGTAAAAAAATAACAGACATATGATGATATGAAATGGCCTGTGGACTCGCAGGTGAACATAAATATAAAATTTGGTTTAAGCCTATCAACAAGAGAAACACACTATACTCTGACCCTTAGACATATAAATTATTAGCCCCTTTTAATGGTTGCAGAAAGATTTTGTTTGTTTATGAAATGAAAACACTACACTTCAATTCTAATTCCTACTAGCCTCCACTAATTTCATATTTCTAACACATAAGACAAGCCATGTCCACTTGGACATCCCCAAAACATGTTGACAGCACACGCTCCTACACAAATTGACCTTTCCAAAACCCTACTTACAACTTCCAAGGCTAGAAATTTTAGTCATAAATACCTCTGAATTTTGGTTTCATCCCCAACTTGAGCTATGTCTTCCTTAATGTCTTCTGTCTTCACTTTTCTTTTCCATTCCTGCTACCTTCATCCTAACCAGATTCTCATCAGCTAACATCTACTAAACTCCAACAGCCTCTAGCTGATCTACCTACCTGATGTCAGTACTTTACTCCCTCCAATTACCCCATCATATGAATGTTTATGTTTTCCTAAATACAGCACTTTTATCAACTCACTCACCTACTGAAAAATGGAAAGCTTTCCATTGCCTAACAGATAAGGTTCAACCTCCTCTGCCTAGCTTTCAAGACCTTCCATTAAATGGTCCCAGCCCACTGGGCCAACAGACCTGCAATTCCAGTCACCTCCTCAGTCTTGGGTAGATATGACATGAACATTACTGACTCCTTACCTTTCCTCCTAGCTGGAATAACTTTTCTCCTCCATACTCTTACCCAAATCATAAGCATCTTCCAACTTTACTACAAACTCCAAATCATACCCATCTTCCAACTTTACTACAAACTCCAGGAATTTTATCTTGCGTATTCTTTCCAGAGCAATAAAGGAAGATGACATACTAGCCACTCCATAATTTATTGATGAACAAACATAATCTGCTTAGTGAAGAACAAAAATGATGTCAGCAGCCAGAATTTTAAAAAGACCATGCAATAAAGAAAGAACAAGTTATGTTAAAGGGAATTTTCTGAAAACACCAATTATTTATTTCACACTCCTTTCAACAAGCTAACAGAAAGCAAACCTCAATTGGATTATCTACAATTTGTTTGGGGAGTCCCTAACTTTTGTTTTATCTTGAAATAATTTTAAACTTACAAAAAGTTGCAAGAATTATAAAAATAATTTTTTTACTGAATCACTTCAGGAAAATGCAGACTGGTTTATTACTTTAGTATTTCCTACAAACAAGAACAATATTCTTAAAATAATCACAATACAGCCATCAAGATCAGGAAATTGATCTGTTTCATTACTGATACATTACTACCTTCTAGCTAAAGAACCCATTCAAATGTTACCAAGTGTCTCAATAATTGTCTGGAATTCTCAGAAAATCCCCTTACATGACTTGTTCCTCATTGTGTAGGCTCTAAAATTCTGAATGCCAATGCCATCTTTGTTCTTTTAACTAAACAGATAATGCCATTAATCAAGAATTACATTTAGTTGACATGCCTCTTTAAGTCCTCTTCAATCTAGAACAAATTTTCAGTCATTCCTTAACTTTCATGATCTTGACACTTCTGAAGGTAACAAGCCATTTACTATGCAGAAAAGTCCCTTGTTTGGTTTGTCTTATGCTTCCTTATGATTAGATTCAGGTTATGCATTTTTGGAAGGGAATAACGCAAAATTGATGCTGTTTTCTTACTGTACCTATCAAGTAGTACACAATTTGTTTGTCCCATTATTGGTATGTATTTAAGTATGTATTTTATGTTAATTTAGATTTCTTGATGGTGTCTACCAGGTTTCTCCACTACAATTACTGCTTTTCCCTTTGTATCAAGTAAGTATGCGAAGTTCGGTATTTTGAGATTAATTTTAGCAACTTTTGATATTCCTTGACTAAAAAAAATCTTACTTTGATGATTCTCAAGTGGTAGTTTTTCTAATTTTATCAGTCCTTGTCTATTATTTAGCAATCCGTTGTACAAAAAAGCGCTGTCTCTTCTAACCATTTATTAATTGTTTATATCCATATGGACTTGTGGATTTGCATTTTATTCAGTTGGCTATAATCTATAACTATCACTAGTTATTTTGATGCTTAAATTGTCCCGGGGGAGTCCTCTCAAGCTAACTGTGTCCTTTTGGTAGATCTCCAACATTCTTTGAACACTTCTTTACTTTCTGGCACAATAAGCTCATCATGTACTTTCCCAGCTCCAGCCCTAGAACTGGCCATTTCTCCAGAGAGCTCTGGATCCTTTCAGTGGAGAATTGGGTAAGACTAGGCTGCTAGATATGCTAATTACCATGCAGTGGCACTGCTCCCAGGTCTGTCGGTGGACAGACGTAGACTATCCACATTTACATCTATATAGAATTCTGTATCAATACATATTAAAAACCATGAGTTCATACCAATAATTCCAATTCCATTCCAGTACCACAAGGTTTTCTCTTTCCATGTGTGCAACTCTCTTTTCTGACAATGAGAATTCTGGGTTCTGCTATCATCGATACATGTACTTACTTGATCAGTCTTCCTATATGTAACCAATCTCCTGTCACTACCATCACACGCCAGTATAAATAACCTCACCTCATTCAGGTCCTGGTATCTTACTATAGATAGCCACCTCCATCATTGCCCCAAACCACCCTTCTTGCGGATGTCCTCCTCCCCTTGCTCAGGTTCCAATATTCTACACCAGGTTACTACCACTGCTGTTCTCCACACAGGTATACTCACCAACTCCCCTCCACCCCAACGTCCCCCTCTCCCTGAGACCTAATATCCTCCCTGGGTACCAGAATGCCCTCTTCCATCTGTTTGGGTTATGACACTCCATGCTGGGCAGCTGCCACTGTTCTCCCTTCTATACCATTCCCTCAAATGCACTCCTTCCTCATATTGCCTTCGATCCAACACCAGACTATCCCTTGGCTTTAAAATATGGCAACTGCCTCAGTTCAATCACCACACGCAAGATCTTTCCATGACAAAGTTCAAGCTTTTGGACATCCTGGATTCTAAAGAAAGAAAATGGTGAAAAATCAGACAGAATGAAGGAAAGGGAAATGGGATGATGACAAAGACAACCTTTGTCTAATTTGAATTTATCTTGTATCTCCACTCAAAGAAAGGAGCAGAAATTCTTTGCTCCATTCCTATTTAGAACCCCAAGTTTACACTAGTATTATTAGGTCAACTTCATTCTGATCATTTAAACATTGTTTTTAGGAGAAAATGTATTTCAAGTTGTAATCAACTAATATAAAGATTAATGAAAAACTGCACTTTACTTAAGTTTCATTAAATCTTTTCCTTGACTACTTTATTCAAAGTACTTCAAAATCAGTTATAAGTGGCAGATTATTTCTACTAAATAACGCAGGGTAAGGCATGCCCACATAGGAAATAATTTTGTACAATATTAAAAATAAATTCTGAAAAATACATACTTAAAACATACTTACATTCACGTGATATTTGATATAATAATGAATAATCCAGGCAGGTATAAGTACATGAGTAAAAGCAAAGATACTGTGTCGGTATGCCTTATAAATCTGGGGGGAAAGAAACATAAACAAGATATCCCTTTTTTTTTATGTTTGTGGCAGAAAAAAAAGCATCAATGATATAATAATGTCATGATTATTTTAAAATGTCTACCTGCTACATACTTCCTTACAGTCTTTAACTAATCCCACCCATTCAAATATTTTTATTAAACATAGGACCTGTGGCACCTGGGTTAAGCATCTGTCTTCGGCTCAGGTCATGATCCCAGGGTTCTGGGACTGAGCCCTGCATCGGGCTCCCTGTTCGGCAGGGAGTCTGCTTCTCCCTCTCCTGCTCCCCCTGTTTGTGTTCCCTCTCTCGCTGTGTCTCTCTCCGTCAAATAAATAAATAACATCTTGAGTTCAGAGCAAACGAGGTTTAAGACAAGTAACATTTTGCAAAGCTACAGTAAGGTATTCATAGATATATATAAATATTTTAAAGACTTCTAAAAATATCCTTATTTTAAGTTTACTAAAGATAAACATGGCATAAATAATGAAAGAATAATTTTAATCAATTTAATTAGCATAATCAAACCTACAAAATTTTTCAGGAACAGTCAACCCCCTAATTTATCAATTTCAATACCCACAATCAATATCTAGGTATAAGGCAGACAACCTTGAGCTCTCCAAAGCTCGAAAAAGAATGTTTTACATACTGGGATAGGGGTGTTCCAAGATTACTTTGAGATGCTTTCAGGCACATTATTTTATTTTATTTATTTTTTTAAGATTTTATTTGACAGAGAGACACAGTGAGAGAGGGAACACAAGCAGGGGAAGTGGGAGAGGGAGAAGCAGGCTTCCAGCCGAGCAGGGAGCCCGATGTGGGGCTCAATCCCAGGACCCTGGGATCATGACCTGAGCCGAAGGCAGACGCTTAACGACTGAGACACCCAGGCGCCCCAAAGCACACTATTTTAAAAGAGAAAGGCAAAATAGAAATGAAAATGGAACTTTTCCGTGGCAGCCAATCTGAATGAAATACAACCATCTTACCAACGATAACTAGATTCTAGGTGTTATAGTATATATGATTATGGAAGAAAAATTAACTCAAAGTAAGGAACAACAGACTAAAATACTTATTTACTTCCTTACATCACTGGCTGATGGCTGGGATGTCAACTTTCAACCAGAAGCTGCCAAAATCAACAAGTAATGTCAGGGATACAAAAGGTGAGACTAGGGTTGAATTAGAGTGTAATTTTACCACTTTAAATAAGTATCCAATACCACTTTCTCAGAAAATTTTGCACAAGACTTGGTAGCACAGTCAGAAAGTAGGTACACTTGGATCTCAGTGTGAACTCCTTCAATTCCTAGCTCTGTGACCACGGATAAATCACTCAATTTTTGTAGGTCTCATTTTCCACACATTTAAACTAAGGATTAGGAGTAGTTTCTACCTTACAGAAGTAAAGAATTAAATAAAGTAACACATGTCAAACCCTCAGCAAAATGCCAGGCAGAAAATAAGTACTCAAGTGTTACTTAATAGTATTATTACGATTATTATTAGCCAATGTCATAGCTTATTGAAAACAATTCTGAGATATAGTGTTCATCAGTTAAATTGATGTAATTTAATGACCTCAAGAAAATGTCCAGAGACCCTGAAAATAAAGGGTGATCTTAATAATATTCAATAAATGAGTGATTTTCTGTAGTGTAAAGTCTAGAAATGCACTTTTAAACTAAACTGTGTTAAAAGAACATTGTGGTAGTTCAGAAAGGTGGCTCTTGAATATAACTCATTACGGAAAGCAGCAAGACCCTATCTTTTTCATGGTGATCACATGGGGCTGTACAACCAATCAGAGACTCCCCGTGTCTTACGGTAGGTGGGTGTAGTGTTATTCTCTGTAACCTCAACCTTAAAAAAGCAGACAGGTGTCCTTAAATACTAAAATCACAGATTTTTCACTCAAGTGAATCTTTCTATCATTCTGTAAAACCTAAGCAAAGATTCGCCTCCTTCTCATCACACCTGACAGCAACAGGGTAGACTCTCCCAAAGCCATACTTGTTCCTGAACTCCAGAGCTCTCTTGGGACAAGATAGCGTCCCTTCTAAACCTAAGTCTCGGCTGAACCCGGTTCTCCCTCAGGGAACTACCGGGACTTGCAGGCCCAGTGATGTCAGTCCTTGGTGTGACTACAATTAGCAGGCATCCAGCATCCACGCCGGGGGTTGTGACGGGGTGTGGGCATCAGGGCGAGGGAGGCCCGTCACTCACCACGTTCTTCCACGGGGTCTGGTCCCGCAAAAAGTGATTCCAGAATCTCTCCATAGGCCATACCCGCTGCGGGGGCAGCACCGGCTCCCGGGAGCTCAGCTCCTGGTCTTTTAGCCATCGCCTTCTCAGCTGTTGGAGCTGCTGCAGCCGCAGTTTCTCGTCTGGCGTGTACCCCGACATGCTGCCGCTGGTACCAAGGCCGGACACGGCGCGTCCCTGATCAGGGTCTTGTCACTTACGCGCGCTCCCCGCTTCCGAGGCGACCTTGCGAGGACGCCCGGGAGCGGCGCGCCGTTAGGACGTCATTCAGGTCCTGCCTCCGCACCGGCTGCAATCGCCGCGTTAAGGCTGGGCTTGCGCAGTCTTCATCCGCCCAGATTAGCCGGGAGCGGGTGGGGCCGCGTTTTAGTTGTGGGAGAAGCGGGGGAAAGGGACGGAAAGAAGAAAACCGGAGAGGGCAGAGGGTTGGAGTGGTGTTCTGGGACCTGGAAGGATGAGAATATGTGATCCAATGAATGTGATGTCCAATGCAAATTCTTCACCTCCCTCTCCCGCCTGGGTACTCGTCTTCCCATGACCTAGAGAGTGTGGAGAACGTTACTTCCAAGTTTAAATCCCAGCTGTGTCAGTGACTGATAAAGTGACCTTGGGCAGTCTCAGTCTGTTCCTTCATCTGTACTGCGGAGGCTAAAAGAGTAGCTTAATAGCTAACAGAATTGGACACATTCATGCTTTGTGACCCAGCAATCCCACGTCGAGGATTATATCCAAAAGATGTAGTGCTAAAAATATGAAAAGAATGTGCATGAGTATTCACTGCCGTACAATAAAAAAAACTGGAAATTAGCCCCAAATTCCTCAATAGTGGACTGGTTGAATAAATTATGGTACAATAACGCAATGAAGTGCTCTATATTACAACCGTGGAATGATCTCTATATTGTTAAGTGAAAAAAAACCAAATGAAGTGCATATAGTATGCTACCTTTTATCCAAAAAGAGAAGAGTGGTAGTAATACTAAATATATACACGTTTGCTTAAATTTTAAAAATAAAAGGAGGGAAACTATTGCTTTGTTTTAAAATGTTACCAACGGGGGGGGGGGGGGAGGGAATAAGAGGAAACAGGGATAGAAGCTAGGCATCTCTGAATATATCCTGTGTAACAGATTTTACTCTAGAACCATGTAAACATTTTATATTATTATAAAACAAAATTAAGTTTACAAAATCTCCTCTAAAAATCAAAAGTAAAAACACATGAATCTAACTGATCTGCTAAGTGGCATAACCCCCCACACACCATTTCAAGTAAGTTTAATCCATCAAATTATTGTTCATCTATATAGAAAGAGATACCTCGAAGACAAAGGAAACTGCCAAAAGAAATTTTTTTAAACTGTTTTAGGTAATTATATTGTTGGAAATGGTGGTAATATTAATCTGACACTGAAAATAAGCATTTATGCTGGAATTTTTGTAATGGGAGAAAGATACAAATGTAAATTGTATGAGTTTAAGTAAAAACTCTGAAGTTCTGAATTTGAATCAAAAGACTCAGTAAAAACTCATGATGTATTTTATCTTTAAATATATTTATCATTTTATCTTAGCTCTGCCCATTGAAATGGCCTAAAAATAATTGCCAATCCAGTAACCATGAACATCTCTAGCTCTTAGATTGTGACTTCTAAATACCATTTTCCATTAGAAGAAGCCAAGACTCCTGGGAACAGCAGTTCTCAAACATTTTGCTTCTCAAATTTCTTCAAACTCTTAAAAACTGTGGCTGCTGGGTGGCTCAGTCATTAAGCCTCTGCCTTCGGTTCAGGTCATGATCCCAGGGTCCTGGGATCGAGCCCCACATGGAGCCCCACATGGAGCCCCACATTGGACTCCCCGCTCCACGGGAAGCCTGCTTCTCCCTCTCTTGCTGTGTCTCTCTCTGTCAAATAAATAAAATCTTTTAAAAATAAAATAAAAAATAAATAAAAACTCTTAAAAACTGTTGAGGACCCCAAGGAGCTTTTGTGTGTATGGGTTATACCTATTGATGTTTACTGCATTATAAATTAAAAGAGATTTTAAAATAACAAAATATCCATTAACAAAAATTATTTAATGAGAAGAGTGCCATTGTTTTACGGTTTTGTAAATCTCTTTAACATCTGGCCTAATAAATGACAGCATATTTTTTAAAACCTCTTCTACATTTAGTCATAATATCCTACACCAGGTAGCCCTTGGGAAACTCTATATACATTTGTGAGAGACTGCAAATTAAAAAGGGGAAATAGCATCTTAGTATTAGTATGAAAATCATTTTGGCCTCACAGACCCCATGAATGCATCACAGGGACTCCCAGGGATCCCCCGATCACACTTTGAGAACAATTGCCTTAGAGAAATAGCTAATCCCAGGTCTGAGTGAAGAAATGTAAAAGAAACCAGGAACATCTTGTCTTAGTAGGAAGCAGGTAAATTTCTAAAGACAGGCTCATGTCAAAAGGATTCAGAAGCCAACTTAAATAGACTTCCTTTGGTCAAAGATAAAAGAATTTGAGCATCAATAAATATAATGACTTCAGTGGAATGAAAAATATCAAATAGATTCACAAATAGATTCAAAATACCGAATAGGGGTGCCTGGGTGGTTCAGTCGGTTGAGAGTCTGCCTTCGGCTCCAGAATCCTGGGATTGAGCCCCGCATATGGCTCCCTGCTTGGCAGGGAGTCTGCTTTTCCCTCTCCCTCTGCCCCTCCCCACTGTTCATGCTCTCTCCCACTCTCTCTCAAATAAATAAATAAAATCTGAAAAAAAAAGAGATTCACATACATGAGTTCATAATGATTTAAAAAAAACTCATTGGTCATTTTTGGATGGTGTTAGGGAACCAACTCATTATTTTGAAAACTATTAAGTGAAGGGGAAAAAAACAAGCATTTTTCTGGCATCTCTATATAAATTGCATCTTCGAGTAACAAGATAGTTGGTGAAGGAAAATTTAATCAAAGAAGCATAAAAACAGTAAAAAAAGAAGGGATGGCTGAAGTAGAATATCACTATTCTGCAACCATTATTTTGTTAATGAATCAATACAGTGATCACCAAAAGCTGCTCACGTCTCAGTGGGTAGAGCATGGGACTCTCAATTTCAGGGTCGTGAGTTCAAATTCTACATTTGGACATGGAGCCTACTTACAAAAAAAAAAAAAAAAGCTCCTTATGTCCCAAAGAGAACATGTGCGCCTCCTGGTGGAAGACAGCCTCACTGCCTGTAAAGTGTCCTTGCCAAACAAAAAATCGAACTGAATCTGATCAAGTTTCTAGATCTAACTACTCATTTAAAGGAAATACAGGGACAGACTGCTCTAACTCCTATACAACACCAAAATGATACATTCAGAAAAATCCTTATCATCGAAACTGTAGACAAGTGACTCTGTTTCTTGAACAAAAATATATTGAAGGGAAAGACAAAATGAGAGAGGGAGAGAAAGAGAACTCATAGATTAAAAGAGATGATAACTCAACAGTAAGAAAATGAACAAGCAATGTAACAAATGGGTCAAAGATCTTAACAGACACCTCACTAAAGAAGATAAACAGGAGCACCTGGGTGGGTCAGCCGGTTAAGCATCTATCTGCCTTTGGCTCAGGTCATGATCTCAGGGTCCTGGGATGGGGCCACAGGTCAGGGTCCCCATTCAGCAGGGTGTCGGCTTGCCTCTCTGCCTCTCCCCCTGCTCGTGCTCTCTCTCAAATAAATAAATAAAATCTTTAAACAAAGAAGTTATACAGGTGGCCAGTAAGCATATGAAAACGTGCTCCAGATCATATGTCATCAGGGAAATGCAAATTAGAACAATGAGATACCATTATACAACCATTAGAAGGGCCAAAATCTGGGACCCTGACAAGACCAAATGCTGATGAGAATGTGGAGCAACAGAAACTCTCATACATTGTTGATGGGAATGCAAAATATTACAGTCACTTTGGAAGACTGTTTGGCAGTTTCTTACAAAACTAAACATACCCTTCCTATATGATCCAGCAATCACACTTCTTGGTATTTAAGTAAAGGAGTTGAAAACTCATCTCCACACAGAACCCATATACGGATGTTTATAGCAGCTTTATTCATAACTGCCCAAATTTGGAAGCAACCAAGATGTCCTTCTGTAGGTGAATGGATAAACTGTGGTATCTCCAGACAATAGAATATTATTCAGCACTAAAAAAGAAATGAGATACCAACCAATGAAAAGACATGAAAGAGCCCTAAATCCATATTATTAGGAAAGAAGCCAATCTGAGAAGGTTGCATACTGTATGACTCACACTATATGACATTCTGGAAAAGCCAAAACTAGGGAGGCAATGAAAAGATCAGTGGTTGTCGGGCCAGGGGGGCAGGGAGTGGTGTATGAATAGGCAGAACACAGAGGATTTTTAGGGCAGTGAAAATATTCCTGTGTGATATTTTAATGATGGATATATGTTATTATACATTTGCCCAAACCCATTGAATGTACACCAAGACTGAACCCTAAGGTAAACTATGGACTTCGGGTGATTATGGTGTGTCAATGTAGGTTCATCCTTGGTAAAAAAAAAATATATATAATAATAATAATAAAAATAAATAAAATAAAGTACTATTCTGGTGAGGGATGTTGATAATGGAGGAGGCTATGCATGTGTGAGAGAGAGCAGGGGGTATGTGGAAAATCTCTGTACCTTTTTCTCGGTACTATTGTAAACCTAAAACTAAAGCAATCAGGTCTTTTTAAAATGAGAGACAATGAGGGAAATTTGAACACTACCTTGATCTTTTATGATATTGAGGAATAATTGTTATTTTTTACATGATGATATTGGGGTAATATTTTTAAAGAGGAGTTCTTATCTCTTAGAAATACCCTCTGAAATATTTATGGATGGGAGGGTACAATGCCTGGAATTTACTTCTAAATAATTGGAGAGGGAGGAAAGAGGTTTGAAGGAAATAAGATTAGTAATGAGTTGGTAATTGTTGATGCTGTCTGATAGGTAAAAGCAGGGGATTATACTCCTCTCATATACTATTTTGTGTATGTTTGAAGTTCTTCCAAATAAAAAGTTTTTCAAGATGTATGCCTTGAAGTAGTAGGAAAACTATGCATTTAAGCTATTATCAATCCTCAATCTATCTTATAATAGCTATATTTTAGACGAAAATTCATCATCCTTCTTAGGCTAGAGCTCTCAGCTCTGTTCTGATGAGATGCAAACAACTGATAGTCAAGTGACAGTAAATCCATGAGTGCTTACTCATTCCAGGAAGGATATAGATCCTCAATGAGGCATTTGACAACCCACATAAATGTTTCTTTGGTGAGTAGAGTTAAAGACATCTAGTAATTCCTTGAACTTGGGACCTTCATTCTGACTTACTCTGTACTTTCCTCACCTTCTAACACCACTATATTTAAAAAGAAAAAGAAAGAAAGAAAATCAATATTGTTTTGGAAAATATATTCTTATATCACTGGCTACCGCCTACCATATTTCTACACCTTCCCGTTTACCTATGGCCATGACACCCATGAAGAAGATGAGCTGAATAAAAATAAAATACAGTGAGGGAGCATGTTCAGCTTACCACACCTGGGAAATGTGGACTCATGAATTCAGATAGTTGGTAGTACCTGGATAACTACTGGATATTCCCACAAGAGGGCACTCTAGCTTGCTGGAAAATTATAAATACTGTACAATTAAGTTGAGCTTTATATAAAATCTCATTAACCAGTCCACAAAACCAGGAAGGAGCTACAGCACACTGGGCAGGGAAAAGGAGCCAGGAGATAAGGTGACAGGGTGTCTTCTGTCAATAAACTCACGTCTTCAACTGAGGATCTAATAAGAGCCTAATACTTCCAGGTATGTTTTTAAAAGCCAGCTTGGTTTGACACCTGAAAGAGTATACTAGTCAGAGCAGACATGAGATTGAGGCCATGGATTTCAGGTGATGTGGGGCAGATAGCTGAACTGAGTGCAGGACCCCACCACCAGACTGAATTTGCAGCCAGGAACTGAGATGCAAGTTTCATCCAAGTTCCCTTTCAAACTTTCAGTCAGAAATGTAAAAAGCCTTTGTGCTGTCTTCATTTTAAGCACTTATTTAAGATATTTAATTTCTCTATAAATTCCTTTATCTTTTAGTAGGTTTCTTTCATCTTGTTCTTTTGCTTTAAAAAAAAAAAAAATTCTATCACCCTACCATACAAAGCATCATTATTTCCAAGGGGACGAGGGGGGAAAAAGATACTTGCTCATGTTGATTAGAAGATCCATAAGAGGGAGCATTTTACATCCTGACTTTGAAATTCTTCAAAAAATCAGTGTCTTAGAGGTATACAGATACTAATATAATCAGCAACTTCATGGCAAAGTTCATTACTTACAGCGGCAGCAGGTCACATGCTCTGTGCCAGAGATGGAGCTTTGAGCTGATCATTATAGTTTCCAACTGTGGGGCATAGTTGGCATGACTACAACTGTCTTAATATCCTATGATTAGTAGAGCAGAATAAGTTGTTTGACTTCTTAAGCCTGTAAGTAGTCCAAGACAATGTCCATTTGCTCAAGTTTTTACTTCTAGTTGGATCCCTGCACTTTCAGCGGCAAGTGATGCCAAACAGAGACACTCTAGAAAGAACAATTGATTAAAATCATTAACTCCACATCGTAGAAGGTGCCCTCCAGTTCTCTACAAGAATTTCTAAATTTTGTGTTTTCATTTCAACAACAATTTAAAAAATTTCGTGGAAGCATATTCTAGATCAACCACCTTATAACCAAATACCCAAATTTGCATGTGTGTTTACAATTGCGTGGAGCCAAGTGGAGGCCATGTGATGTTATGGCACATTATATGAATAAAAGTTTCTCAGTCATTCAGAAGTAGGGAAGTGGTGAATGGAGCCACCTCACAAACACGGCACCTCACAGCAAAGATTCCATCTTTCTTTATATTGACTAGCAACCGTTGATTTGGGGAGGTAATAAACAGGTAAAATGAAGAAGTTTCCGTTATATCTCTTTATTCTTAGAATATTTTGTTTCTATTGCATTTTGTAGGCTGCTGTTAAGCAAATCAGCCCAATAAAACAATTAATTGGTTTGAAATTAATGCCATTGTTTAAAAGGAAAGATAAAAACAATGTTCAATGACTCAACTAACATTCTAGCGTGTTAAAAATCAAGGCAATAAACAATGAAGCAGAAAATCCCAAAATGCATATTTCCACTACACATCATTGTTTTTGTTTTGTTAAAACGTATCCATTATTTGAATTTTTTATTGTTATATTTTTTTGCACATAATTTGTAATTTAATTTCAGTTCTATAGATGAAATAGAATATAGACAACAAATTTATATGTAATTTGTGTTTGTAAATATTTAAGTAAAGTTATAATGAAAATTACTTTATTCGAGGAATATGCAAGAATTTGTTTTCCCTCCTTTAAAAGGGATTATTACATTACTTAAATTTGTAAAGAAAATACAGGTTTATTTCTTTTTTGTAAAGTTATGAATGACCAACAGGGAATAAACTAAAGAAAGAACAGTGAGCATGCCTTCATAAGAACATCTGCACTGCCTTTTGGGGACTAGATTGACAATTAACTTTTTATACATGCTAATATTCCTAAATGTAAGAGCTCATTCCATAATTTCAGCCTAGTAAATTTTATTTCATAAATTATACATTTCACAAAACATTGGGGCAGTGTTAAAGCCTAAAATTTTCTGAAGACTCCCCAGAAAGACAATTTTTCTTTCCTCCCTTTTGTTTCCTTTTCCTTCATCCTCTAGGAAGCAACCAGTTTTGTCTTTTTCTCCTCAATTAATTGTAGCTGGTTTTCTTGAATAAAAGATATGGCTTTGGGAGGGAGGGAGGTGGAATCTGAATCATCCCAGCCGATAATAATGCAAATTTATATAATAACTGATAAACTGTACCTTTACTTTTTACTTAATAGATCTGACATAAGAGTCTTAAAGTCCTTACTAGTAGTAAGAGGGAAAAGTATTACTTTAAAATTTTTTAATTAATTAAAAAAATTTTAATTAACATTAAAACCCTTCATTATTATGAAAGTGCAGCTGTCTTACGTTTGTATTTTTTTTTTTTGAGAGAGAGAGAGAGAGAGAGAGCACCCGCACCCGCAAGTGGGGAGCAAAGGGAGAGAGAGAATCTTAAGCAGACTCCACACCCACCATGGAGCCCAGCATCAAGCTTGACCTCATGACCCTGAGATCATGACCTGAGCCGAAACCAAGATTCAGACGCTTAACCAAGTGAGCCACCCAACTGCCCTGTTTGTATTTTTTGAAATAATATTTTATTTTTTGCTGTTCATAAATTATCTTTGATCTTCACACACCTGCTTTGGTGTACTTATGGGTATCTGTAATGACATGAGTGATGGGAACATTTGGATGGCTTTTTTTTTTAAGATTTTATTTATTTGACAGAGAAAGACACAGCGAGAGAGGGAACACAAGCAGGGGGAGTGGGAGAGGGAGAAGCAGGCTTCTGCCGTGCAGGGCGCCCGATGTGGGGCTTGATCCCAGGACCCTGGGATCATGACCTGAGCCGAAGGCAGACGCTTAACGACTGAGCCACCCAGGTGCCCCTTGAATGGCTTTTTGTTCTCTTTTCTGTACTTTTGCATTTCATTAGCATGATGATGCAATGGTCATAATCCAGAAGAGTATTATTATTATATATCATTTGAACTAATGAGATGTACCTTCCTTCAACAGTCCCTACCATGGCTGGGCTCAGCATACCTACTTCTATCAGATGGAGGTCATTTCCTCACTGGCCCATATCCCTCAAGCCTACTACTTGAAACGATGGCTTACTTTTATTGGCCTATTTATTCACAAGAACTGCTCAGAAAAGCAAGAGACTAATTACAATGGGATCAACTTGGTTTATCTTATATAGGGAGAAAAGGCTTCAGTATCAAAACCCAAAATATTCATGTGGCCAGGTGCAAAGTTTTCTGTAACTTGGTTACTTCAAGTAATATGTCAAAATAATATTCTAAATATGCTCCACTTTCAAGTTTGTGTATTACTTCTTCAAGTTTGTGTTTTACCATACGTGAATATGTAAGCACTCTTCTAGCAACTGTTTATTTATAGTAATATACTTTTTAAAGATTTTATTTATTTATTTGACAGAGAGAGAGACGGCGAGAGCAGGAACACAAGCAGGGGGAGTGGGAGAGGGAGAAGCAGGCTTCCCACTGAGCAGGGAGCCTGATACGGGGCTTGATCCCAGGACCCTGGGGTCATGACCCCAGCCGAAGGCAGACGCTCAACAACTGAGCCACCCAGGTGCCCCTATAATAATATATTTTTTTCATGTATCAAATTCCTTCCAAAATATCATACCACCAAATCTTGGTAATTTGTAAGTGTTTACAGCAGGAACCATCCATGCATCCATTCATTCAGCAAATATTTTACTTAACCTTTTATATATGCCAGACACTAAACTGTGCAGAGAATAAATTTATGAGCAAGACTCAAGGAGACTTACAATCTAATAAAGGAAGGCAGTTATTTAGACAAATACATTGTACATAATGGCTGTGGCAAATGTGTGAATGAAGTCTCCAGCCTTGGGAAAGTAAATCTATCTACCTCTCATTCATTCATCCATCTGTGCATTTACCACGTATTCATTTTGAGTACCTACCAGATGGTAGGTAGGCCTTGCCTTCAGTGTCAGGGATATAGAGTTCAGGAAGATACAGCCCCTGCTTTCAAGGAATCCATTGTTTAGTGCGGGAACCAGGTAAGTAATAAATACTTGGAATAAGCAGGAGATAGTAAAGGCGTATGTCTGGTACCATGGCTGCACAAAGGAAGGAGTGATCAGCTACCTGGGTGGGGCTTCAGGGGAGCCTTTGAAGTGTAGAGTTCAACAGAACTGGATCTAGAGAGATGGGACAGTGTCATCGAGCAGAAGAGGAGGGGGGTAAGGAGGACAGATTAATACTTTTCATTATCCCTGAATGTTTAGATTTAGGAGCTGTGTGTTCAGTCAGATCCTCTCTCAGACTGAAATGCCCATGAGCATGCCATGGGGGAAATTGAGTGATGACAGGTACAAGAAAAAAATGTTTGGGTAAGTCCAGCTTGTCTCATTAATCATATTTGATTGGCCTGGGAGCTCTGGACTATAGCTTCAAATTCAAGTCCCCAGAATGGTTTTCAAGGTTCTTAAAAGCCTTCACCTTGTCTATGCTGCCTAATTCCATCCACTTTCTCTACCTCAGTCCTACGTTATAGGACCAATCACCTTTCCACCCCCCAACAATGTCTCCTTATTCACTCGTCTCTCTTCACCTTCTGCCACCAGTCATGCTTGCTTCCTTCCTCTCTGCCCATCAACAGTTTAGTTCAAGTCCTACATCCTCTGCAAAACTTTGACCTCTGTGGTCCAATGATTTCTATTTCATTTGCCCACTTTAAAGGTCTCCTTCTGTATTAAACTTGTGCCAGGTATTGCTTCCACAAATGGCCTAAATGAACAATTTTGCTAAAATCCCACCCTGCCTAGCCTGAATATACCTGGAATACCTATTATATGGACATGGCACATGTCAGTCATATCTTGGAGAAGATCCTGGAATAGAGTTAACTGAAAAGCTTAATTAGCATAAAACGATGTATGATAACATTAGTAAATGTCCGCCGGCTAAAGCTGACAAGCCCTGTTCCCCAGTTTCCCATATGTAATCACTTCATGCCACGTTCACCATGTCTCAAGAAGTGGGGAGGATCTCTGTCCAAACTTCATCATCTCCATCCACAGCCCGCCTTCCTAATCCCATAAGCTCAAACCCTGTCAGGAAGCATTCTGTGGTTCTACATTCTGCGGTATTGCTAGATGTTTTCAGAATGTATCAACCACATGCTTACTCTGAAAGCTGGAGAAGAGTCAGAATGCTCACAAATGTCTCCAAAGGAAATATGGACCTTATTGCCTTTCTCTCACATTGTCTTCTTTCCTTTCTTCCAGTTGTTTCTTCTCTCCTGTGCTAATCAGGGTAACGAACAATCCTCAAATCTCAACGGCTTAAAGTATTGAAAACATCTTTTGTGTCCACGTCACAGTCTGTGGCAGGTTGGGGGGATTAGGGAGCAGGGGTAGGCTCTACACAGGCATCAAAGGACCCAGGCTGATAAAGGCTTTCTTAGTCTGCCTGGGCAATGACATCCACTGGACGGAGGGTGAGGAGGGGAGATAAAAGAAACATGGGACGTGATGCAGGACATTTTAGGAGCCAGAACTGGGAAAGTGTATATATCTCTTCCATCCACGTTCCATTTGCCAGAACTCAACCACAGGGCCCCACCTAACTGCAGGTGGGGCACATAGTGAGAAATGTGATTTAGCTATGTTTCCAGGAAGAGAACAAAATGAATTTGGTAAACAAACCCTCCAGTTTTGTGAACAAACCCTCCATGGGGAATTTATATATATCTTTCCTTAGAGGCCTTTTGTCTCCAACCAGTCCAAGAAAACATACTTTCACATCACACAATTTCAACAATGTGTTTAATGGGTCCTATACAGTCCAGTTACATTCGTAACAAACATCTTGATCCTATATCATACACTGTCTTGTATAATTCTCAAATTGTTTCACCTATATATATTAATTCTTCAATAAGATTTCATGGTGGAGGGGGTGGTAGTGTAAGAAGAAGCAGACTAGAAAGAGCTGTTTTTCATAGGAAGAGGGAAAAAAGCAAACAACTTAGAACTTTTAGAAACCTAACTGAATGTGTATTGACAGATTAGGATCTTATCAATCAGTGTAAGAACTTGAGGGGAAATGTATTTATTTCTGAGCAGACTATATCAGGGACAGGGAATTTGGATTTAGAAGCAATAAAACTGATATTTTTAAAAACCTGAATGTAAGGTCTTAGAGGATGCACTCATGGTTTCACAGTTAGGGGATGGCCCACATTTCCACTAGATGGCCCTATTTCAAAATATTACAAAGCTGGCAGCTTTCTGATTAACTGCAACTCTCATAACTTTTCAAGTATTTAGGGCACTTCATTATCAATTGTAGCTGGTTTCCCTAAAATACTATTGATGTGGCAAATTTCATCTTTTAGTATGACATGGAAACTGTTTTGGTAAAAGAATTTAGCCCAAAGTTTTCTTAATAGAGAATATTTTGTTCTGAACAGATAATTTAAAATGAACAACCTGGCAGTAGTGAAATGACAACCTGTCTCCCAAAGTGCAGAATCAGCAGTGATGTCGGGAGAGTCCCTAAAGCAACCCAAGCTACAAATTTCCTTGGTCCAAGTGGATTTTAAAACCAACACACATTCTATTCCTCTTTTTCTTTTTCCCAGCTCTATTTTGAGACACACATTTCAAAATCCCTAAGTTTATTCTACTATCTTATATGGATTCTGACAACTCCAAATAAGTCAAAACCATCCAATTAAAATATGCTCTGAAGCTAAAATTAGATGATTATAATAAAAAGCTGCAAACCCAGTCTTTAACAACTAGAGCCTGGTAGTTGCCATTATAAGGCATCTTGAGATTCCTGATGAGAAAGAAGACATTAATGTCTTCTTTCTCATGCATCCATTAATCCTGGCATTCTTTGTGTCAGGTGCTAGGTCTCAATGTAAGAAGGAAGTTCATCTAATCAAAAATAAAAAAGTCAAGGAACTAGCTCATTCCCTTCCTGTCCTTTCCCAACCCTCAGTCCCACTGAAAGTAGACCAAGGGTAAGATCTCCTACCACTTCTGCTCTCATCATCCTTCTAAGCAAATCTGATAGTAGCAACATTGGTTCATTCCCATAAACAAAGGAAGTCAACACCAGAGCCTTCTTTCTCCTTTCTTATCAGCCTTCAGGAGTCTTCCTACATTGAAATAGAGCCCTCACACTACACTCAACATTACGAAACTATTCTAATACACATCCACAATTGTAGATAAGAAATAAGAGTACTATATTCAGGCTAAAAAAAATTCCCATCACTGTTGTGGTCACATGAGTTATCTTCAATATTAAATTGAAAACATTTCCCATCCTGGTTCTTCCAAATTATGGCAGTCATATATTTCCTTGTCCATTAAATTCCAGACCACAAAAATTGCAAATGTGTGTGTCCAGAGAGTTAAGGGATTAAGTATGGAAAGCTAATGTGTATATAATGCCACTTCTGACCATGATGAAGTAACAGACACTGGATTTACTTTTGTGCCTTAAACAATTAGAAAATCAGGGAGAAAAATGTATGAAGTTTTCAGACACTGGACAACAGGTAATGTAAGACTGTGATCCCTGAGAGAAGGGAAATAAATGAGGGGAGCCCTATAATTGCCCCAGTTTTCTGCCTGGAAGAAATTACTAGTACAGGAAGTGATAACCCAGAGTATAGTAGTCTCACTGAATTGGGAAGATAGAGATTGAAGTTTGAAGAAGCCAAGACAGCTAGACTTTCCCTCTGAGAGGAGAGAGCTAACACAGAGAGCTCTGAAATCTTCCCCTGGATAATGATCTGTGCCTCTGTAAAGGAAAACTACCTGAGGCCACAGAAAGAAGCCCAGGAAATCTGTACACCAAACAGTGCCCACAGCTCACTCAAGGCTGAAAATAGTTCATTTTCCTACTGACCAGAGTGAAAAGAACTGAAACTACAAAAGACATTAGGTACTGACTTGAGAAGAGTATTGCCCTCTTGATAGTAGAGCTACTCTGGATCCATCCTAACAAAGCTTGAAAGCAAACCTTGAAACAATCCAACTAATTTAAATAATTTAACTACACATCAGAATAAAAGTCCAAGACTATATAAGGCATACAACAAAATGCATCATCTAAAAAAGTTAATAACACATTGTTCAGAATTCAATACTAAAAAAAATTACCAAGAATGCAAAGGAGGAGGAAAATAAAATCCATAGCCAGAGAAAAATCAATCAATAAATAGAGCCAGGAGTGATGGAGATAATGAAATTAGCAGACAAAGATGTTTTAAAAAGTTACTATAAACTTGTTCCATATATTGAAGAAGGTAGAGAAAAACATAAGAATGGTTAGGAGAGGAAGGAAAGATATAAAAATGAGCCATGGAACTTCTGGACAATAAGAATACAATATCTGAAATGAAAAATACAATGAATGAGACTAGCAACAGCTTAAATACTATAGAATAAAAGATTAGTAAATTTGAGACACAGTGCTAGAGGCTGTCCTGAATGAACAGCACAGAGAAAAAAATACTGAAATAAACAGAGTATCAGTGACCTGAGGGACACTTATCAATATGTGACATCAGAGTTCAGATATACTATAACATACTGTAAATATAAAGACACAGATAGATTGAAAGGAGAAGAATGGAAATGGTATACAAGGCAAAAAACAATATTTTTAGACAAAGTAAATTTCAGAACAAGGAATATTACCTGGAACAAAGAGAGACATTTGATAATGATAAATATATGTGTACCTAATAAGAGTTCAAATGCATGAAGAAAATTTCATAGAAATGAAAGGAAAAATAGATAAATATATAGTTATATCTGGAGACTTCAGCACTCCTTTGTCAGTAGTTAATAGAAACAAGCAGCAGGAAAACTAGTAATACATAGAAGATCAAATAACACTACCAATCAACTTAATGTATTTGATATTTATAGAACATGTCACACAATGACACCAAAAGACACATTCTTCTCAAATGCATGTGGATCCATTCACTAAGACAGACCACAGATAAAATAAATCTCAAATTTAATGGAACTAAAATCATACAAAATATATTCTCTAACCATGGTGGAGTCAAACTGATGTCAATAATAGAAAAAATATTGGAAGATACTCAACAAGTTGTACATTAAGCAGCACATTTCTAGATATCTCATGGGTCAAAAAAGAAATCACAAAAAAATTAGAAAATATTTTCAGCTGAAAGTAGAAAACAAAACCCATCGAAATTTGTGGAATTCAGTTAAAGCAGTACTCAGAAGGAAGATAAGACAGAAAAAGAAATACAGAAAAAGAAATCAGTGAAATTAACAATTGGTTTTCTTGAAAAGAAAAAAATAGTAAATTATAAATTTCAAGCCAGATTGATGGAAAAAAATAGAGAGAGAGATCACAGTTTACCAACATTAAGAATGAAAGAGAAGAGATCACTACAGATCCCATAGACATTAAAATGAAAAGTGTTATGAACAGGGGCACCTGGGTGCCTCAGTGGTTAAGCGTCAGACTCGTGATTTTGGCTCAGGTCATGATCTCATGGGATCAAGCCCCACGTCAGGCTCCATGCTCAGGGGGGAGTCTGCCTGAGATTCTTTCCCTCTCCCTTTGCCCCTCTCCCCACTTGCATGTGCTCTCTCTCTCTCCAAAAAAATACATAATTCTTTTTTAAAAAAAGAGTATTATGAACAATGCCATGCCATAAATTCAACAACTTAGATGAAATGGACAAATTCCTTAAAAGACACATACTCCAAAAACTTACACAATACCAAGTAAATAACATGAGTGACCCTATTTCTATTAAGGAAATTGAATTTGAAGTTTAAAAACCTCACCATAGAAAACCTCAGCTCTATATAGCCTCACTGGTGAATTCTATCAAACATATAAGGAAGAAATAATACCAATTCTACACAAACCATTTCAGAAAATAGAAGGGGGGGGAATACTTCCGAAAACATTCTATGAGGGAAGGAGTACCCTGATACCAAAGACATTATAAGAAAACACAATTATAGACCACCACTGTCCCTTATAATATAAAAATTCTGAACAAAATTCTAGCAAATCACAGCACATATTATATAAAATGATAAAAACATCATGACTACATAAGATTTATCCAAAGAGCACTGGGTGTTATACACAACTAATGAATCATTGAACACTACACTGAAAACTAATGATGTACTATATGTTGGCTAATTGAATTTAAATTAAAAAATAAATTAAAAAAAGGATTTATCCCAAGAATTCAATTTTGGTTTATTCCTCAAAAACTGATGGGCTGCAAGCTTGGTTCAACATCCGCAAATCAATGTGATACAATACATTAACATAAGAAAGAACAAGAACCATATGATCCTCTCAATAGATTCAGAAAAAGCATTTGACAAAGTACAGCATCCTTTCTTGATTAAAACTTTTCACAGTGTAGGGATAGAGGGTACATACCTCAATATCATAAAAGCCATCTATGAAAAACCCACAGCAAATATCATTCTCAGTGCGGAAAAACAGAGCTTTCCCCCTAAGGTCAGGAACATGGCAGGGATGTCCACTATCACTGCTGCTATTCAACATAGTACTAGATGTCCTAGCCTCAGCAATCAAACAACAAAAAGAAATAAAAGGCATCCGAATCGGCAAAGAAGAAGTCGAACTCTCACTTTTTGCAGATGATATGATACTTTATGTGGAAAACCCAAAAGACTCCACCCCAAAACTGCTAGAACTCATACAGGAATTCAGTAAAGTGGCAGGATATAAAATCAATGCACAGAGGGCGCCTGGGTGGCTCAGTTGGTTAAGTGACAGCCTTCGGCTCAGGTCATGATCCTGGAGTCCCAGGATCGAGTCCGGCATCGGACTCCCTGCTCAGCGGAAAGTCTGCTTCTCCCTCTCCTGCTCCCCCCTCTTGTGCTCTCTCTCTCTCATTCTCTCTCCCAAATAAATAAATAAAATCTTAAAAAAAAATCAATGCCCAGAAATCAGTTGCATTTCTATACACCAACAACTAGACAGAAGAAAGAGAAATTAAGGAGTCGATCCCATTTACAACTACACCCAAAACCATAAGATACCTAGGAATAAATCTAACCAAAGAGGCAAAGGATCTGTACTCAGAAAACTATAGAATACTCATGAAAGAAACTGAGGAAGACAAAAGGAAATGGAAAAACATTCCATGCTCATGGATTGGAAGAACAAATATTGTGAAAATGTCTATGCTATCTAGAGCAATCTACAATTTAATGCAATCCCTATCAAAATACCATCAACTTTTTTCAAAGAAATGGAACAAATAATCCTAAAATTTGTATGGAACCAGAAAAGACCCCAAATAGCCAGAGCAATTCTAGTGGCATCACAATTCTGGACTTCTAGCTCTATTACAAAGCTGTAATCATTAAGACAGTATGGTACTGGCACAAAAACACACATAGATCAATGGAACAGAATAGAGAACCCAGAAATGGACCCTCAACTCTATGGTCAACTCATCTTCGACAAAGCAGGAAAGAATGTCCAATGGCAAAAAGACTATCTCTTCAACAAATGGTGTTGGGAAAATTGGACAGCCACATGCAGAAGAATGAAACTGGACCATTTCCTTACACCACACACAAAAATAGACTCAAAATGGTTGAAAGACCTAAATGTGAGACAGGAATCCATCAAAATCCTTGAGGAGAATACAGGCAGCAATCTCTTCGACCTCAGCCACAGCAACTTCTTCCTAGAAACATCACCGAAGGCAAGGGAAGCAAGGGCAAAAATGAACTATTGGGATTTCATCAAGATAAAAAGCTTTTGCACAGCAAAGGAAACAGTCAACAAAACCAAAAGACAACTGACAGAATGGGAGAAGATACTTGCAAATGACATACGGGTAAAGGGCTAGTATCCAAAATCTATAAAGAACTCATCAAACTCAACATCCAAAGAACAAATAATCCAATCAAGAAATGGGCAGAAGACATGAACAGACATTCCTTCAAAGAAGACATCCAAATGGCCAACAGATACATGAAAAAGTGCTCAACATCACTCGGCATCAGAGAAATCCAAATCAAAACCTCAATGAGATACCACCTCACACCAGTCAGAATGGCTAAAATTAACAAAACGACAGATGGTGGCAAGGATGAGGAGAAAGGGGAACCCTCGCACACTGTTGGTGGGAATGCAAGCTGGTGCAGCCACTCTGGAAAACAGTATGGAGGTTCCTCAAAAAGTTGAAAATAGAACTACTCTATGAACCAGCAATTGCACTACTGGGTATTTATCCCAAAGATACAAATATAGTGATCTGAAGGGGCACATGCACCCCAATGTTTATAGCAGCAATGTCCACAATAGCCAAACTATGGAAAGAGCCTAGATGCCCAACAACAGATGAATAGATAAAGAAGATGTGGTGTGTATATATATAATGGAATATTATGCAGCCATCAAAAAATGAAATCTTGCCATTTGCAGTGACGTGGATGGAACTAGAGGGTATGATACTAAGCTAAATAAGTCAGTCAGAGAAAGACAAGTATCATGATCTTACTGATACGAGGAATTTGAGAAACAAGACAGAGGATCATAGGGGAAGGGAGGGGGAAAATGAAATAAGCTGAAACCAGAGAGGGAGACAAACTGTAAGAGACTCTTAATTTCAGGAAACAAACTGAGGGTTGCTGGAGTGGAGGGGGGTGAGAGGGATGGGGTGGCTGGGTGATGGACATTGGGGAGGGTATGTACTATGGTGAGCGCTGTGAATTGTGTAAGACTGATGAATCACAGATCTGTACCCCTGAAGCAAATAGCATGTTATATGTTAATAAAAAATATTTTAAAAAGTAAAAAAAAAAAAAAAGATCAGTGGATCAGTGGACAAAGTATAGCTTCTTAAAGGCAAAACCAGGATTACAATACAAAAATCAGTGCACAGTGCTACTGAAATATCAAAAGGAATCTATCTATTTATCTAAAAAATATTTATTAAGTACTAATTATATTCCAGGCACCGGAAGAGCATCTTCAAATACAATGATATGTGAGATAGCCACAGAACTTCCTCTCCTGGAGATGAAATAGCCATTAATAAATGAATCACACTGTACTATTCATCAGGATTATTGGTTATAAAAATGAAACTGACTCGGGCCAAGTTAAGCAGAAAAATAACCTCCTGCAAGAGTATCAGATAGTTCAAAGAACTGGTAGAAATATTAGAGAACCAGACTAAGGTAGGAACCAAGGGAGGCCAGACATAATCAAGATTCTGCTAAAGGAGGTAATATCTGACCCTGATGATGGCCACCCCTGGTTACTTGCTACCATGACACTGCCCAGCCAACTCCGCCCAGCCAACAATAATCCATTATGTGTTTTTGTAGTCTTTCCTCAAGATTTATTTCTTGTCCGGGCTAAGGTCATATACCTTCCTGGATGTAGGGAGAAGGAATGGCCTTCTCCCCCCTTGAGTTTTTGTAGCAGGACCCTAAGTCTTAGTTAATTGGCTGAAAAGGAAAGAAAAGAGTGTTGCAAGCAGAGGAAACTGCATGTTCTGAGGTCCCACAGTAGGAGGGAGCATGATGCATATCAGGCACTGAAAGTAGGATGGACCATGCAGCATCACAAGGGCCACATCAGAGGACTTCAAGATTTCCAGGAGCAATGGGAAGTCATTGTGGAATGTTCAGCTAGGAGGGACCATTGAATTTGTTTGTCAAAAGGATTACTTTGTACTCTGGAGAACAAATTAGAAGAAACAAGAAGCAGAGAGATCAGTTACTTGGCTACTTCAATGATCCAGGCGAGAGGCTGATGCAAGTGGTGGCAGTGGAAATGGAGAGAGGAGGACTGTCAGGAGCTATGTAGAAGGTATTCAGGACAGGCTGTGATGACAGCAGATGTGGGAAGTGAGAGAGAGGTGGGTCTAGGATGACACCTAGGTTTCTGACTGGCACAACTGCACCAGTGGTGCTGCCAATCACTAAGATAGGGAACACTAGGGAAGAGCCAGTTTGGCAAGGAAAATAATGAGTTTTAGTATTCAACCTGTTTAATTTGAAATGGCTTGAGACATCCAAAAGGAAATGTCAGGTAAGTGAGAGACCCCCAACTCAAATGAGTTAAAAAAAAAAAAAGAAAAGATAGAGGAGGGTGAGTGATGCACAAATTGCAAAAGAAAGATCATGGAGATAGGTCATCAGACACAGCTGGAGTCAGAAGCTGAAATAATATTAATGTGGCTCATTTTCTCTCCTCATTGCTCAGAAAAGGCAATATTAATCCATTCAAATGAAAAATAAAAATACTTCTTATAAAAAACCAACTATGAATTCAAACATGTCCTCGAATCAAGTAGGAAAGAAAGATGGATGGGCTGAATGAACTTCAAAATATTATCCAACCCTAAGATTCTATTATATTGTGTAAGTTTTTGAATTGTCTAGAATATAGATTTATTTCTATTCAAATAAACTGGTTCCATTTCTTTCTTAACAGTAACACTATTATTATTATTATTTCAAACAAGCTATCTCAGTTCCCTGATGTAAATATTCAAGAGGCAGTAATGATATGTTGGATAAAAATATAAAGTTTAAGGGCACAGAGTCCTAGGTTCAAATTCCATCAAACATTAATTAGTTGTGCAAACTTACACAATGCATTTCACGTTTCTGAGCCTCAGTTTTCTAGTTTTCAAAATGAGAACAATAATAGTGCTTGCATCATAATTTTATGAAGATTAACAGGGCTCTTGAATATTAAAAAAGGCAGTATCAATTAGATGATTAGATATATGAGTCTGGAACTCAGAGGAAAAGTCTGTGTGGGAGATATAAATGTGTGAATTGTATACAGGTCAATAATTGAAGCCATGTTATGGATGACATTTCCTCAGCAAAGAGGATATGGAGAAGAGCAGGGCAAGGCCTAGGACCAGCCCCAAGAAACTCCTGAATTAGATTTCCTGGGCATGTTAGAGTAGCAAACTTCTTTTTTTTTTTTTTAAGGTTATTTATTTATTTATGAGAGAGAGAGAGAGAGAGCATAGAGAGCAAGAGAGAACATGAGTGGGGAGGCAGAGAGAGGGAGAAGCGGACTCCCTGCTGAGCCGGGAGCCGGATTCAATTCAGGGCTCGATCCCAGAACCCTGGAATGATAACCTGAGCTGAAGGCAGATGCTTAACCAACTGAGCCACCCAGGCATCCCTAGAGTAGCGAACTTCTTGACAGACTTTGAAACTATGAGTAATTATTTGGGTAGAAAAGGAAGGAAAGGGTATTTTGACAAAGCATGAACAGTAGGCGAGAGGCCTCTTAGGAAAGGGGACATGCTCACTGAGGCTGAAGGGTGCACGAGCGAGCAACAGATGCTGGGGCTGGCACAGTAGACACTGAATGATTGTGTATATCAAAAAATATAGGCTTTCCTGTAAACCAGCCCATCAAATTTTATAATCAGAGCAACAAGGTTTATAAAAAGAAAATCTGCCCAAAAAAAGGAGGTCAGCCAAGAAAAGGAAGAGCTTAGAGGCAAAAAGAACCAGTCAGGAGGCTACAAGGAGTTAAGAGCTCCTCTGAAGCAGTGGAAGGGACATATGTGTGACATAGGTATGAGATATTTCAGAAGTAGCATCAGCAAGACTTGCTAATGAACTGAGTGTGAAGAAGAGAGAGGCTTTAAGAGGGGGGAATTCAGGTCCCTAGAGAATCAGGTTAAGGAGATGCACACATCCGACAATTAACATCATTTGTGAACAGCCTCCCAGAGGAATCATAGCAGAACCATCAACTCTAATTAATGAGGTCATCCCATGAAGTTGGGCTATAGGTAGGTCACTGTCTGTGGTGCCATAAGATCTGTCCTGCTTCTGAAGTTCTTGGATGCGAAATCACAGATGGTAAAAGCAGCAGTGTTGGACTATAGACTGTATGCCTGGTAGACAGTGGAGCCAGTAACTAAAACAAGGAATACCACCCAGCACTGTGCACACCTATAAAATACAAAACACTTTCTAGCAGCTCAAAGAGCCAGTGGCTACTGCACAAGAACATTAGTGCCTTTAAGGGAGATATGGGGAGCAATTAAGATTCCAAGAGTAACCAGAGGGGGAAATGCTCCTGGAAGACTGTAATCTATGCACATGGATGTTTAGGAAAGCAGAAGAGTGCCTGTCTTGGGAGAACTGAACCAGAGTACTGGCAGGCAGGGGGACTCAAAGAGTGAACTCTAATACTTTGGGCTGGAGATCTTGAACCAATGAGCAAAAACAGATCTGGCAATTTCTGAATGTTAATGGGGCTTGGGAGCCAATGGCCGAGCAGAGTTACATTAATCTACATATGTCTTTATATTAAAGTAGGTTTCTTGGGGGCGCCTGGGTGGCTCAGTCAAACATCTGCCTTGGGCTCAGGCCACGATCCCAGGGTCCTAGGATAGAGCCCCACTGTCAGGCTCCCTGCTCACTGGGGAGTCAACTTCTCCCTCTCCCTCTGCCCTTCCTCGTGCTCTCTCTCAAATAAATAAAATCTTTAAAAAATTTTTTAAAAATAAAGTAGGTTTCTTGTTGACAACGTATAGTTGTCTTGTTTTTTGATCCACCCTGACAACCTCGGTCTTTTAATTGATAGTATTTAGACCATTGACATTTAGTGATTATTGACCCAGTTGGATGAATATCTACCATATTTGTCACCACTTTCTATTTGTTGGTGTTTTTCTTTGTTCCTATTTTTATCTTTTTCTGCATTTTATATGATTCCATTTTCTCTCCTTCCTAATCATTTATAATTAATGTCAATGTTACTTTTTTTAGTCATTGTCCTAGAGTTTGCAGTATACATTTATAATTTAATCCAAGTCCACTTTCAAATAATGCCATACCACTTCACAAGTAATGCAAATACCTTGTAGTAACAAAATATTCCTCATTCTTCTCTCTCAACCCATGTATCATTGCTGTCATTTATTTCGCTTATACATAAGCTATAATCATCAAATATATTGTTATTTTACCTCAATCTGTTAGATAAATTAAGAAGAAAAAAGTTTTTATTTTACCTTCACTCATTCCTTCTCTAATGCTCCTCTTTACATAGGTCTGAGTTTCTGATCTCTACTATTTTGTTTCTCTCTAAAGAACTTGATTTAATATTTCTTGAAAGTGAGGTTTACTGAAAATTCCCTCAATTTTTATTTGTCCAAGAAAATATTTCTCCTTCATTTTTGAAGGATAATTTTAAAAGATGCAGATTTCTAGGTTGTTTGGTTGTTGTTGTTGTTGTTTTTCTCTCAATACTTTAAGTATTTCACTCTTCTCTCTTCTTGCTTGCCTGGTTCTTTGAGGAGAACTTGGATATAATTCTTACCTTTGCTGGATTCTTTCAAGATTTTCTTCTTTATCTGTGATTTGCTGCAATTTGAATATTATATGTTTAGGTGTAGTTTGGTGGGGGGCAGGGAGGGGCATTTATCCTATTTGGTGTTTCCTGAGTTTCCTGGATCTGTGGTTTTCTGTCTGACATTAATTTGGAGAAATTCTCAGTCATTATTACTTCAAATATTGCTTCTGTTCCTTTCTCTCTCTTCTTCAGATATTCCCATTACGTGTATGAGAGAGGCAACCCAGGACTGAAACCTAGTTCTAATGCCAGAGCCCATGATTTTTTCCCATGTTAATTTAAGAACAGTTTACTAGCAAACATTTAGCTTTAAGCCAAAAATTACTGAACCTGAAAAAGTACAGTGGCATAAGAATATAGAGTGAGCCTGAGTGAACAAAACCAAACCTTAGACAACAGTGTATATGGCAAGGATTGGGAATGGATGAGAGACTGAAATTACTGAGCACTTAGAATGTATCAGGTTCTGAGGTCCAGCCTCACTATATTTTTTTCTCTTTTACTTCTCCCAACAGCCCTGTGAAGCAAGGATTGTTTTCTGCATGTTATCAAGGAGGCTATGGAGCACAGGGATGGTTAATCTGATGCAAATTGTCAACTTCATAAAGTTTGACTTTTATGCTTTGGTTCCCATTTCTCACTCCTCAATCCTCCTCCTTCCTCATGCTCTCAAGTAGGTGAGGTTTCCTTTGCAATTTGAAAATTGAATTCTTGACAATCTCAGAAGAAAAGTTAATAGAAAAAATTAGGTGATTTAGCTTCACCTCTTGAATGGCTTGATTTTATAGTCAAAAAAGTGTATGGTGTGTGTGTGTGTGTGTGTGTGTGTGTGTGTGTGTGTGTGTGTGTGTGTGTGTGTTTAAAATGAGTATTACCTTCCTTCCTTCCTTCCTTCCCATCTTCCTTTTTTCTTTCTTTTTTTTTCCTTCGGTTTTTTGTTGTTTGTTTTGTTTTTTGCTGTGTGTTTAAAAATGTCTGCCTTTTGCCTTGCCACTTGAATGACAACTTGGCTTAGTATAATAACGTTGGGTCCCACTTTCTTTCCTGCAGAAACCTGTAGACACTGCTCACCTGTCTTTTGTAGAAAAGTAGGAGGCCAGCCTGACCTTTCCCCCTTGTGGGTGGCTAGCTGTTTCTGCTTGGAAGCCTCAGGAAAGCTTTCTTTATCCCTAAAGGTAAATACCTTAATCAGTCTCAATTGTTTTATATTAAATAGTTTCTGAGTATATGGTGTACTCTTTCAAGAGCAGATTTCATTCTTTTACCTTCAGGGAAATTTTCCTTCATTATATTTGAGAATAATTTTTATCTTCTATTTTGAGTATGCTATTTCAGGGACAATAATTATCTGCATTTTGTATCATCTAGATATGAACGCCATGTTTGGTCTCATTATTTTAATTTCTTTATAATTTTCTGCTGTGTTCATAGTGATTATTCCAAGTCTTCGATTCCACTAACTTCTTAGTTCTGTCTAGACTGTTCTTTGATTTCTAATTTATTTGTTAAGATCTGTAATAGTATTATTTTGGTTCCAATTGGTTTCCTTAGCCCTGCAATTTCTCTTTTATCTCTTTCTGTTGTTTCAGCATTTTGTCTTTGAGTTCTTATTTTACTGATAGCCTGTTTTTATTAAGGTGTTTTTTGTTTGTTTGTTTTTTTAGCACTAAGTCAATCTGGGGGAATTTTCTTCCTTTTTTTTTATTTAATTTTTTTCTTTATCTGGACTATTTCCTTTGCATCTGTACTTTCTCTCTCTCTCTCTCTCCCCCTCTTTCTGCCCCCACCCCCTCCTCAGTGACACATTTACAAGGTTGACATGCCATATATTTTTGTTTTGCTTAAGATACAGTTGGGCACAATAGTCAAACTGTGGAAAGAGCCAAGATGTCCATCGACAGATGAATGGATAAAGAAGATGTGGTATATATATACAATGGAATATTATGCAGCCATCAAAAGGAATGAGATCTTGCCATTTGCAACAATGTGGTTGGAACTGGAGGGTGTTATGCTGAGTGAAATAAGTCAATCAGAGAAAGACATGTATCATATGACCTCACTGATATGAGGAATTCTTAATCTCAGGAAACAAACTGAGTGTTGCTGGAGTGGTGGGGGGTGGGAGGGATGGGATGGCTGGGTGATAGACATTGGGGAGGGTATGTGCTATGGTGAGCGCTGTGAATTGTGCAAGACTGTTGAATCACAGATCTGTACTTCTGAAACAAATAATGCAACATATGTTAAGAAAAAAGAAAAAGAAGAAGATAGCAGGAGGAGAAGAATGAAGGGGAGTAAGTCAGAGGGGGAGACGAACCATGAGAGACGATGGACTCTGAGAAACAAACTGAGGGTTCTAGAGGGGAGGAGGGTAGGGGGATGGGTTAGCCTGGTGATGGGTATTAAAGAGGGCACATTCTGCATGGAGCACTGGGTGTTATGCACAATGAATCATGGAACACTACATCAAAAACTAATGATGTAATATATGGTGATTAACATAACAATAAAGAAATTTTTTTTAAAAAGATACAGTTGGGCAGTTCTACATAATTCTTCAGTTTCCCTGATCTACAGTAGTTCTTCCTGACCTTCTTCTCTTCCCCGGAAACTAGTTATCACCCCTGTGGACAACAACTTGGAGGCTGGATGTCATTTTCTATTTACTTTTTTGTATCTTGAGACTTGAGAGTGGGAAGGAGAAGAGCCCCTCTGGAACTGCCTGCAGTCCTTGCTGGGATCCTGGACTGCCTACTCTCTTCTGAGTCCCCGTAAATGTCCTTTACTGGGGTCAATCTTCACAGCAAGGGCCAGGAATTTCCTAACCCAAGGGCTCTTGTTCGTTCCTCCAACTCAGCAGTGACCTTGGAAAATGGCTGGTCCTCAGCCAGGGTCTGCAGTGGTGCAGAAAGAAGCGTGTGAGTTCATAGTCTCCCACTTACTCATCCTTCCGGCGACTTCTCTTCAAATCAAGGTGAATTCAGGATATTGGAACATTCCTCAATTGTTTTCTGGGTAGCAGGTGTGGTAAACAAGGTTGAGAGCCACTTTTCAATTTTGATTCTGCTGATAATTTTTGGCCTTTTGAAAAGAAACATTTTTGTTCATTTCATTAGGTACTGGGGAAGAAATGTTATTTGATCTGACTTCCTCTACCCCAGACTTTCAGAATAACTTTTAAGCAAGCACTGCTGATTCTAAACAGGTGGTTCATGAACAACACTTAGAAAAAAACCAAAGCATGAAGTTCAGAGTCAAGGTAAAAATAAAATTAAGGATGGGGTGGAAAGCAGAGAGCATTACTTCATGTTGGCTTTAAATATTGAGATGGTTCCTAATTTTATATTTACTTAAATAATATATTTATGCATCCAAGAGCTAAAAAGGGAATTCGTTTTTACCTTTCCCAATGTTAAAATGCACTGAAGGTAAATAATTGCAGGTTCAAAACCTCATATATTAAATATATTTTAAAAAAGAAACCTAAAGCATATTTATAATCACATAAGGGTATCAGAGGGGCATTAAAATGTGTCCCCAAAACACAATATCCTTTCCCCAAGATGTCTCTGCAGCCGAGCTGCACATCTCTGACTTCACCATACTTCACATTTATCTTAAAGAGTGAATGAATTCTTTCATTACTTTTAGAGATTAATTCTGTGTGCTGACTTCAACAAGACTTGATTTCCATTTGTGCTCAGCCACAGTTTAAGCAACACCCTGAGAGATAGAGTCAGTGCTGTGTACAGGAATTTCACTGCACAGTTCACATCGAGATCAGCAAAAGGATGGATAAATCCCTAGGTGCAGTTTTAATTTTGTTGTCAGGGGGGAAAAAAACAACAACAGCAGTGTTCAGGGTCCATCAGGCTTAGCTTCTCGGATGTGCCTCTTCAAAATGCAATAGGCAGGGCGCCTGGGTGACTCAGTTGGTTAAGCGACTGCCTTCGGCTCAGGTCATGATCCTGGAGTCCCGGAATCGAGTCCCGCATTGGGCTCCCTGCTCGGCGAGGAGACTGCTTCTCCCTCTAACCCTCCCCCCTCTCATGTACTCTCTCTCTCTTTCTTGCTCTCTCAAATAAATAAATAAACCTTTAAAAAAAATGCAATAGGCAAGAAACAGAACATCTTGGCACCTGACCACCCCCCTCCACCCCGCTTTGAATCACAGCTGCCAGCCAAGCTCAGGAGGCTTGGTCCTTGGAGTTCAGGGATCAGACTGCCCAGCGTTGCAGGTCACGGGTTCCTGAGGGCTGCTTATCTTCTTTTCAGCATTTGGCAGGTGTGCTTTACCATTATCTTAATTCTCCCTGTGCTTCTTAGATGATTCACAATGATAGCTCCATATGTCACCTTAACCTACTGAGCAAATTTGCAAGAGTTGTTTATTCTTTTAAAGTATAATAATGCCCCTTAGTCACAATGGCTGAAAAGGCCACACAGGCCAACAGCCTTTACTGTAGATTTCTTGATATACTGCACAATGACTACTTAGGGATAAGCTATGGGGGCAAAGTAGCAGCTGTTAAGCACCTGCGCTCTGGACTCAGGAATCTAAATCCTGGCCCCACCACCAACCAACTGCATGACAGGGTTCCTTATCTGTAAAATAGGGGTAATAATGGTACCGATTGGGAGGATTTTTAAAAAAAGTGAATGTATGGGGGAATTCTTAGCCCTGTGCAAATGATGCAGCTGCCAAAGATGATTATCATCTTACTATTTTATTAGAGAAGGCTTCTACCTTTGAGTTTATACATTTAAAATTTTTATTGACTTGTTTTACCAGTGAAAATGAATACAGTGAAGTACTTCTGAAACCAGATGCTTTCTCTTTTCAAGATTTTATTTATTTGAGAGAGAGAGTGTGTGTGTGAGTGAGAGAGAGAGAGAGAGAGCACAAGCTGGGGAGAGAGGCAGAGGGAGAGGGAGAAGCAGACTCCCAGCTGAGCAGGGAGCCTGATGTGGGACTCGATCCCAGGACCCCGGGACCATGACCTGAGCTGAAGGCAGACGCTTAACCAACTGAGCCACCCAGGCTTCCCTATTTTCAAGTTTTAAAAATTTATTTTTCACTATATAAAACCACCTTATTTTATGGATGAGGACACAGAGAAATACAGAGACTTGCCTGAGGTCACAAAGCTGACTACAGATAAAATCAACACTAAATCTCCAATAACCTTAATTTGAGTCCAGTGCTCTTTTCACTGCATTTCTGTGCCTTTCCTTGTGTGATCATATTCATCAGTGAAGACTTTCATATTGTAGCCATGTTCCTACACAGGCTTTCTACATGTTGGTAACTTCACATTTTGGCTGTTATAACAGACAGCCCCAAAATAACCCTGGGTTAAAAAAGATATTTATCTCTCATGTTAAAGTTCAGGTAAGCAATCCAGGGCTGGTATGGTGGCCTCACAATCATCAGAGACCCAGGCTTCCTCTATTTTGACGCCCTTCCCACTGCAGCACATGGTGACCATCTTTGGTCCAAAAGGGCGACTCCAGCCTTTACCATCATTTCCACTTCCCAGTAAAAATGTGTAGAGGGGTAAAAAGGTGCGCTCAATTCTTCTCTTTAAGAGTACACAACATTTTTGTTCATAGCCCATAGCCCATAGACCTGAACTTAGCCTTATAGCTACATGTAGCTTCAAGGGAGTCTAAGACATGTACTTTTTGGTTAATTCTATTTCTATGTAAGAAGGGAACACTAGATATTGGAGTATAATTAACAGTCTTTGACCACACACAATAAGCTTTAAGTAGTATGATATTTTCACAAAAGTACAAGAGTTCCTGGATTTTATTTTTTTACATAAAAAAAATTTTTATATATAGATATATATATGGGGATGGGGCAGAAGGAGAGGGAGAGAGAATCTCAAGTAGGCCCCACCCAACACGGGGCTTGGTCTCACAACCCTGAGATCAGAATCTGAGCCAAAATCAAGAGTCAGACACTTAACTGACTGAGCCACTTGGGCACCCTTGGAGTTTCTAGATTTTCATACAACAGCTAAAAGGAATATATAAGTCCTAAGCTTCTACAAAGTATAATTAATCTTTTTCTTGAAATGTGGTTCAGGATAGCACTTCCACCTAAGGATCTAGGAAGGTGGCATGGGGTACCACACAGTCTTTATAATATTTACAGAGCCAACTGATAAAAAGATAGATAATAACAAGTGTTAGTGAGAATGTAGAGAAACTATAACTCTTGTACTTTGCTGATGGGAACGCAAAAGGGTGCAGCTGCTCTGTAAAACATGTGACACTTTATTAAAATGCTAAACACAGAATTACCTTATGACTCAACAATTTCACTCCTAGTTATCTACCCAAGAGAAATGAAAGCTTAGGTGTACACAAAGACTGTATATGGATGTTCATAGGAACATTAGCCATAATATCCAAAAAGTGGAAACAACTCAAATGTTCATCAACTGATGAACAGATAAATAAAATGTGGAATATCTATACTATTTCAGCAAATAAAAAGCAATCCCCAATACTGATAGATACTTCAATATGAATGAGTCTCAAAAACATCATGTTAAATGAAAGAAGCCAAATACAAAACACCACATATTGTATGATTCCATTTATATGAAATACTCAGCATAAGCAAATCTATAGAGGTAGGAAGTAGATTAGTGGTTGCCTGGGACTGCAGAGTAGCAGAATAGGGTGCTGACTGCATAGACACATGAGGGATTTTAGGGTGTTTTTTTAGTATAGGTGCTGCTGAAGCCAGCACACATGAGCATTTGTGTGTGTGTGTGTGTGTGTGTGTGTGTGTGGTGATAGAAATACTCAAAAAATTTTATTGTGGTAATGGTTGTATAACTCTGTAAATTTACTAAGAATTATTGAATTGTATGCTTTTTAAAATTGAAGTATAATTAACATACAAGGTTATATTGATTTCAGGTATACAACATATAAATTGTATGCTTTGAAAAGGCCAGTGGAAGCAGCACACATATCTTCAACTGGCTCACATGATGGGCTAATTCAGGAGAACCAGGCTAGGGCTAGGGACAAGGTAGGTCCTGAAGATACCAGAGATGAAAATACTTGTTCTCTGTTTGCGAAGGGCTCACATCTTAGAGGTTGTCAGGAAAATTTCACTGAAAGGATTTTTTTATTCCACATAGTGGATTGGATAAATTAAGCAGAACATTTGAAATTTCGTGACTTTCAAGGTTTAACATGTATTCTAGTGGTATTTATTCTCCTATTTGAAAGGTTCATGACTTTTTACTTCTCATGTGTTCATCTTCATAGGATGACTGCCTTCAAATCTGATAGCTTTACCTCAAATGGTGTCTTCTGTTTTCTGATAACCACACTCAGGCCTCTTGAAATATAATCTTAAATGAATTTGTTCTTGTCATCAGCTCAGTGGTTTCTTCAGTCTACAAAAGGAATGAGATAGGTTTGACCAGATGTTCCAGAACATCTTCTAGATGTAGGCTTCCATGAATCTAAGTGTGTTTTTCATTTGCCGTGTAGCCTGGGAAAATCTAGAATTTGAGGACACACTTGATTATTTGCTGGGGAACTTAAGTGGTTAAAAAAAAGCTCAGGGATGGGAAAAGGTAAGCCAGGAGAGTGGCAGCAAGCAATGGGAAGAGAAAAACCAAGAGTTGATGATGTTGGACTTTTGTATGGAGAATAAACATGTACAATTTAAGAGGGTATAAAGGAGAGTGAGCCAAGCATGCAGTGTTCAGAATGTATTCCTAAAGTCTGTGAGGGCTGTAAGACCAAACCACACTGCAAGAATAGATATTACTAATCATTCATTCATCTATTTTCTTCACATTTTTACCAACCAATATGTTTTGATCCCCCCCTATTGCCAGGAGTAAGGATGTGCCTAAGGGCCCTGACTTGGCTTCTATTCTGCCTGTATTTCAAGCGTAGGGGTCATCTCAGAACTTATAAAATATACTTATGAAAATATTTCTTTTCATGTTTTTATTTCAGTCTATATGTTCTTGAACATTATGAAAAAAATTAAGATGAGGTCTAAAATTAGCTTCTCCTGCCTGTAATAAACATTTCCAGAAGGTACTACCTTCCCATGTTTCTTGAGCACTTTGTTTCCCTTACTTAATATTACACAGTACCTTCCAAGATCACATATATAGCCACAATATACAATTTTAGACTTAAATATGAGAAAAACTTTAAATGACCATAACTGATTCAGTCATCCAATATGAATACCAATAACAAAATTAAAAAATGATCAAAGAATTCCCTCCAAAAGAATCCCCTAGCCTCAGATAGCTTTGTGAGTAAGACTTTCAAACTTCAAAAAGCACATGATTCTCATCTTTTATAAACTGCTTCAAAGATTTAAAAACAAAAACAAAAACATGGAAACTTATCTAATTAATTATTAAAAAAGTAAAATTACATTGGTAACCACATTTAAAACAATAGCAACAACTATAAACCAAACTTACATATCAATATAAATGCAAAAATTTGAGGTAAACACCTACAAATTAAACTTTAAAATGTATTTAGAGAATTCCCACAATGTCCAAGTAGGATTTCTCCAAGAAATGGGAAGATTTTTTAAAATTAAGAAATATACTAATATTGAAGGGGGCAGAGCAAGATGGTAGAGGAGTAGGAGACCGGGATTTCGTCTGGTCTCAGGAATTCAGCTGGATAGGGATCAAACCATTCTGAACACCTAGGAACTCAACAGGAGATCGAAGAAAAGAATAGCAACAACTCTCTGAACAGAGAAGCGACCACTTTCTGGAAGGTAGGACGTGCGGGGAAGTGAATCCGAGGCGATATTCGGGAGGATAGATGGCAGGGGAGGGGGTCTCCGTTGGCCGCTTCTGGCAAGTGCTAGAGCCGCGGAGCACAAAATCGGAACTTTTAGAAGTCGGCTCCGCTGAGGGACGTCGCTCCAGTGGCTAAGCAAGGGGGTAAAACCCTCATGGGACAGTCTGGTCTCAGGACCCTCGGGGTCACAGAAAGACCGGGGGTGCCTGAGTGTGGCAGACCTCCTGGGTATCGGAGCGGGGAAGCCAGCTGCAGAGATGGAGCTGAGGCGCGGGCTCTCAGCTCAGGGTTGCCATAAACTGTGATCCATGGCACAGTCGGGCCACTGCTCCTCCAGCAGGGACCCAACAAGCGGCAGATCCGGGGAGACTCCCCTCCCTCGCCCGGGGGGAGCGGTGCAGTAGCGCACCGCAGGGATCTACTGGGTTTGGAGACTCCACACCGAGTCAGGTGCCAGAGATAGAAACACTCAGTCACAGGCCAGGTGAGCATGGAGTGCGGCCGGAGACCGGGGAGACAGGAGGGATTGACTGCTTTTTTCTGGGGGCGCACTGAGGAGCGGGGCCCCGAGTTCTCGGCTCCTCCGGGCGGAGATGGGAGGCCGCCATTTTCACTCTCGTCCTCCAAAGCTGTACCGAGAGCTTGCAGGGAACAAAACCTCCCGAGAGCAAACCCGAGCAGATTACTTAGCCTGCACCGGCAAGGGTGGGGCAATTCCGCCTCCGGCAAGGACATTTGGGAACCAAGGCAACAGGACCCTCCCACAGAAGATCAGCAAGAACAGCCAGCCAAGACCAAGTTTACCTATCAATGAGAATGGCATTGGGGAATACTGCACATAGAATTCATGGCTTTTTTACCATGATTCTTTAGTCTTTCAAAGTTAATTTTTTTAACTTTTTTTTTGAATTTTTCTTTTTCCCTTTTTCAACCAACATCTTATCAATCCCTTTTTTAAAAAAACATTTTTATTTTTCATTTTTAGAGGCATATTCTATCCCTTCATAGTAGTTACCCTTATTTTTGGCATATATATATAAGTTGTTCTCTCCTTAAAATTTTGAGATACAGTTTCTTCTAACAGATCAAAATATACCATAAATCTCTAGAGTATGGCTTTGTTCTAGTGTCCTGCCTGATCACATTCTCTCCCCTTTTTTTTTCTTACTTTCTTTTTTTTTTAAATCCTCTTCTTTCTTTTTTCAAACTTCTTATCAATTCCTTTTATAAAATTTTTTATAATTTTCATCTTTACAGTCATATTCCATCCCTTCATTGTATCAACCCTTATTTTTGTACATATATAAGTCTTTCTTTCTTTAAAATTTTGGGAGGCATTTTCTTCCAACAGACCAAAATACACCCAAAATCTAGTGTGTGGCACTGATCTATGCACCAGTCTGATCATATTTGATCATATTCTGTTTCTTTTGTTCTGTTTTTGTTTGTTTTTATCTTTTTCTCTTTTTTTCTCTTTCTTTTTTCTTTCCTTCCCTTTCTTTTCCCCTGCTTTCAGGTCTTTTCTGATTTATTTAGAGTATATTTTCTGGGGACGTTGTTACCCTGTTAGTATTTTGTTCTCTTATTCATCTATTCTCCTCTGGACAAAAATGACAAGACAGAAAAAAATCACCTCAACGAAAAGAACAAGAGTTAGTACCGTCTGCCAGGGACCTACTGAATACGGACATTAGTACGATGTCAGACCTAGTGTTCAGAATCATGATTTTTTTTATTGTTATGTTAATCACCATACATTACATCATTAGTTTTGATGTAGTGTTCCATGATTCATTGTTTTTCCGTAACACCCAGTGCTCCACGCAGAACGTGCCCTCTTTAATACCCATCACCAGGCTAACCCATCCCCCCACCCCCCCTCCCCTCTAGAACCCTCAGTTTGTTTTTCAGAGTCCATCGTCTCTCATGGTTTGTCTCCCCCTCCGACTTATTCCCAGAATCATGATTTTAAAGATACTAGCTGGGCTTGAAAAAAGCATGGAAGTTATTAGAGAAACCCTTTCTGGAGAAATAAAAGAACTAAAATCTAACCAAGTCGAAATCAAAAAGGCTATTGATGAGGTGCAATCAAAAATGGGCACACTAACTGCTAGGATAAATGAGGCAGAAAAGAGAATCAGTGATATAGAAGACCAAATGATGGAAAATAAAGAAGCTGAGAAAAAGAGAGATAAACAACTACTGGATCACGAGGGCAGAATTCGAGAGAGAAGTGATACCATAAGATGAAACAACATTAGAATAATTGGGATCCCAGAAGAAGAAAGAGAGAGAGCAGCAGAAGGTATATTGGAGCAAATTATAACAGAGAACTTCCCTAATGTGGGGAAGGAAACAGGCATCAAAATCCAGGAGGCAGGGTGCCTGGGTGGCTCAGTTGGTTAAGCGACTGCCTTCGGCTCAGGTCATGATCCTGGAGTCCCGGGATCGAGTCCTGCATCGGGCTCCCTGCTCAGTGGGGAGTCTGCTTCTCCCTCTGACCCTCTTCCCTCTCGTGCTCTCTATCTCTCATTCTCTCTCTCTCAAATAAATAAAATCTTTAAAAAAAAATCCAGGAGGCACAGAGAACCCCTCTCAAAATCATTAAAAATAGGTCAACACCCCAACATCTAATAGTAAAACTTACGAGTCTCAGAGACAAAGAGAAAATCCTGAAAGCAGTTCGAGAGAAGAGATATGTAACCTATAATGGTAGAAACATTAGATTGGTAACAGACGTATCCACAGAGATCTGGCAGGCCAGAAAGGACTGGAATGATATATTCAGAGCACTAAACAAGAAAAATATGCAGCCAAGAATACTATATCCAGCTAGGCTGTCATTGAAAATAGAAGGAGAGATAAAAAGCTTCCAGGACAATCAAAAACTAAAGGAATTAGCAAACACGAAACCAGCCCTACAGGAAATATTGAAAGGGGTCCTCTAAGCAAAGAGAGAGCCTAAAAGCAGCATAGACCAGAAAGGAACACAGACAATATATAGCAACAGTCACCTTACAGGCAATGCAATGGCACTAAATTCATATCTTTCAATAGTTACCCTGAATGTAAATGGGCTAAATGCCCCAATCAAAAGACACAGGCGATCAGATTGGATTAAAAACCAAGACCCATCCATATGCTGTCTGCAAGAGACTCATTTTAGACCCAAAGACACCCCCAGATTGAAAGTGAGGGGGCGGAGAACCATTTACCATGCTAATGGACACCAAAGGAAAACTGGGGTGGCAATCCTTATATCAGACAAATTAGATTTTAAACCAAAGACTGTAATAAGAGATGAGGAAGGACACTATATCCTACTTAAAGCGTCTATCCAACAAGAAGATCTAACAATTGTAAATATCTATGCCCCGAACATGGGAGCAGCCAATTATATAAGGCAATTAATAACAAAAGCAAAGAAACACATTGACAACAATACAATAATAGTGGGGGACTTTAACACCCCCCTGACTGAAATGGACAGATCATCTAAGCAAAAGATCAACAAGGAAATAAAGACTTTAAATGACACACTGGACCAAATGGACTTCACAGAAATGTTCAGGACATTCCATCCCAAAGCAACAGAACACATTCTTCTCTAGTGCCCATGGAACATTCTCCAGAATAGATCACATCCTAAGTCACAAATCAGGTCTCAACCGGTACCAAAAGATTGGGATCATTCCCTGCATATTTTCAGACCACAATGCTTTGAAACTAGAACTCAATCACAAGAGGAAAGTCAGAAAGAACTCAAATACATGGAGGCTAAACAGCATCCTACTAAAGAATGAATGGGTCAACCAGGAAATTAAAGAAGAATTAAAAAAATTCATGGAAACCAATGAAAATGAAAACACAACTGTCCAAAATCTTCGGGATACAGCAAAGGCAGTCCTGAGAGGAAAGTATATAACAATACAAGCCTTTCTCAAGAAACAAGAAAGGTCTCAAATACACAACCTAACCCTACACCTAAAGGAGCTGGAGAAAGAACAGCAAATAAAGCCTAAACCGAGCAGGACAAGAGAAATAATAAAGATCAGAGCAGAAATCAATGAACTAGAAACCAAAAGAACAGTAGAACAGATCAACGAAACTAGGAGCTGGTTCTGTTGAAAGAATTAACAAGATTGATAAACCCCTGGCCAGAGTGATCAAAAAGAAAAGAGAAATGACCCAAATCAACAAAATCATGAATGAAAGAGGAGAGATCACAACCAACACCAAAGAAATACAAACAATTATAAGAATATATTATGAGCAACTCTATGCTAGCAAATTAGATAACCTGGAAGAAATGGGTGCATTCCTAGAGATGTATCAACTACCAAAACTGAACCAGGAAGAAACAGAAAACCTGAACAGACCTATAACCACTAAGGAAATTCAAGCAGTCATCAAAAATCTCCCAACAGCAAGAGCCCAGGGCCAGATGGCTTCCCAGAGGAATTCTACCAAACATTTAAAGAAGAATTAATACCTATTCTCCTGAAACTGTTCCAAAAAATAGAAATGGTAGGAAAACTTCCAAACTCCTTTTATGAGGCCACCATTACCTTGATCCCCAAACCAGACAAAGACCCCATCAAAAAGGAGAATTACAGACCAATATCCTTGATAAATATGGATGCAAAAATTCTCACCAAAATACTAGCCAATAGGATGCAACAGCACATTAAAAGGATTATTCACCACGACCAAGTGGGATTTATCTCTGGGCTGCAAGGTTGGTTCAACATCCGCAAATCAATCAATATGATACAATACATTAACAAAAGAAAGAACAAGAATCATATGATCCTCTCAATAGATGCAGAAAAAGCATTTAACAAAATACAGCATCTTTTCTTGATCAAAACTCTTCAGAGTATAGGGATAGAGGGCATATACCTCAATATCATAAAAGTCATCTATGAAAAACCTACAGTGAATATCATTCTCAATGGGGAAAAACTGAGATCTTTCCCCCTGAGGTCAGGAACGCGGCAGGGATGTCCACTATCACCACTGCTATTCAACATAGTATTAGAAGTCCTAGCCACAGCAATCAGACAACAAAAAGAAATCAAAGTCATCCGAATCGGCAAAGAAGAAGTCAAACTCTCACTGTTTGCAGATGATATGATACTTTATGTGGAAAACCCAAAAGACTCCACCCCAAAACTGCCAGAACTCATACAGGAATTCAGTAAAGTGGCAGGATATAAAATCAAGGCACAGAAATTAGTGGCATTCCTATACACCAACAACAAGACAGAAGAGAGAGAGATTAAGGAGTCAATCCCATTTACAATTGCACCCAAAACCATAAGATACCTAGGAATAAATCTAACGAAAGAGGCAAAGGATCTCTACTCAGAAAACTATAAAATACTCATGAAAGAAATTGAGGAAGACACAAAAAAATGGAAAAGCGTTCCATGTTCATGGATTGGAAGAACAAATACTGTGAAGATGTCAATGCTACCTAGAGCAATCTACACATTCAATGCAATCCCCATCAAAATACCACCCACTTTTTTCTTTTTTTTTTTTAAAGATTTATTTATTTGAGAGAGCGAGAATGAGAGAGAGAGAGAGTGAGTACATGAGAGGGAGGAGGGTCAGACGGAGAAGCAGGCTCCCTGCCGAGCAGGGAGCCCGACGTGGGACTCGATCCCGGGACTCCAGGATCATGACCTGAGCCGAAGGCAGTCACTTAACCAACTGAGCCACCCAGGCGCCCCACCACCCACTTTTTTCAAAGAAACGGAACAAATAATCCTAAAATTTGTATGGAACCAGAAAAGACCCCAAATAGCCAAAGGAATGTTGAAAAAGAAAAGCAAAGCTGGCGGCATCACAATTCCGGACTTCCAGCTCTATTACAAAGCTGTCATCATCAAGACAGTATGGTACTGGCACAAAAACAGACACATAGATCAATGGAACAGAATAGAGAGCCCAGAAATGGACCCTCAACTCTATGGTCAACTCATCTTTGACAAAGCAGGAAAGAATGTCCAATGGCAAAAAGACAGTCTCTTCAACAAATGGTGTTGGGAAAATTGAACAGCCACATGCAGAAGAAAGAAACTGGACCATTTCCTTACACCACACACAAAAATAGACTCCAAATGGTTGAAAGACCTAAACGTGAGACAGGAGTCCATCAAAATCCTAAAGGATAACACAGGCAGCAACCTCTCTGACCTCAGTCTCAGCAACTTCTTCCTAGAAACATCGCCAAAGGCAAGGGAAGCAAGGGCCAAAATGAACTATTGGGATTTCATCAAGATAAAAAGCTTTTGCACAGCAAAAGAAACAGTCCACAAAACCAAAAGACAACCGACAGAATGGAGAAGATATTTGCGAATGACATACAGATAAAGGGCTAGTATCCAAAATCTATAAAGAACTTATCAAACTCAACACCCAAAGAACAAATGATCCAATCAAGAAATGGGCAGAAGACATGAACAGACACTTTTCCAAAGAAGACATTCAAATGGCCAACAGACCCATGAAAAGGTGCTCAACATCGCTCGGCATCAGGGAAATCCAAATCAAAACCTCAATGAGATACCACCTCACACCAGTCAGAATGGCTAAAATTAACAAGTCAGGAAACGACAGATGTTGGTGGGGATGCGGAGAAAGGGGAACCCTCCTACACTGTTGGTGGGAATGCAAGCTGGTGCAACCACTCTGGAAAACAGTATGGAGGTTCCTCAAAAAGTTGAAAATAGAGCTACCATTCGATCCAGCAATTGCACTACTGGGTATTTACCCCAAAGATACAAATGTAGGGATCTGAAGGTGTATGTGCACCCCGATGTTTATAGCAGCAATGTCCACAATAGCCAAACTGTGGAAAGAGCCAAGATGTCCATCGACAGATGAATGGATAAAGAAGATGTGGTATATATACAATGGAATATTATGCAGCCATCAAAAGGAATGAGATCTTGCCATTTGCAATGACGTGGATGGAACTGGAGGGTGTTATGCTGAGCGAAATAAGTCAATCAGAGAAAGACATGTATCATATGACCTCATTGATATGAGGAATTCTTAATCTCAGGAAACAAACTGAGGGTTGCTGGAGTGGTGGGGGGTGGGAGGGATGGGGTGGCCTGGTGATAGACACTGGGGAGGGTATGTGCTATGGTGAGCACTGTGAATTGTGCAAGACTGTTGAATCACACATCTGTACCTCTGAAACAAATAATGCAATATATATTAAGAAAAAAAAAGAAGATAGCAGGAGGGGAAAAATGAAGGGGGTAAATCGGAGGGGGAGACGAACCATGAGAGACGATGGACTCTGAAAAACAAACTGATGGTTCTAGAGGGGAGGGGGTGGGGGGATGGGTTAGCCTGGTGATGGGTATTAAAGAGGGCACGTTCTGCGTGGAGCACTGGGTGTTATGCAAAAACAATGAATCATGGAACACTACATCACAAACTAATGATGTAATGTATGGTGATTAACATAACAATAAAAATTTAAAGAAAAAATTTTTAAAAATATATACTAATATTAACATTTCTACAGACTAAAATAGCCACAAATTCCTCGACATTCCACCTATTGAGAGGAAGGGCCTTATTTGGCCTCATTGAATCTAGGATGATCTGTGACTTCTTTGATCAGTTTAGAATGGTGGAAGTAATATTATGCCAGTTCTGAGTCTAGCCTTTGAGAGGTTCAGCCACTCTCATTTTGGTTTCTTGGAGCCCTGAGCCACCTGTGAGAAGTTGGGCCACCCTGCTATAGACTCCACATAGAGAGGCTCTGAGGCTACACAGAGAAGGACCAGAACCCAGCTAAGCACCCTTCCAGCTATCCCCACCAATATGCCACGCAGATGAGTAAAGCCATCTTGGCCCCAGCAAACTACCTCAGGCACCAGCTCCAGACCATCAAATGACCCCACTGAACATCAAATGGGAAGAAGAGTCATCTGGCTGAGTCCTGCTTAAATTCCTAACTCACAGGGCACCTGGGTGGCTCAGTTGGTTAAGCTGGGCATGGAGCCTGGTTAAGATTCTCTCTCTCCCTCTGTCCCTCCCCACACTCACTCTCTCTCAAAAAAAAAAAAAAAAAAAAAATTCCTAACCCACAAAATCACAAGATATAATAAAATGGTTGTTGTTTCATTTTGGGTAGTTCGTTAAACAATTGGATAAACAATAGATAACTTAAACAATGGCACAACAGCATGTGAACTGACAATTCACATAAAAAAGAAAATACCTAATTTATATACACAAATCTTTAATCTTACAAGTACAGCATAGGAGAACCCACATTACTCTACTATTTTTGGGTGCAGAGTTCATGTGATCTTTTTGAAATGTAATTTAGCAATATGCATTCAAATATAAAATTTGCAGACTCTTGATCTAGAAATTTCACTTCTAGGCATTCTTTCTAAGGAAATAACCCATTAAGGGCACAATGATCTATGTATAAAGATATTTTTTGTAGAGTTATATATAACAGAAAAATTGTTAACAGTCTAAATGCTCATCAGCATAGGACTGGTTAAATAAAATACACACATTCCTCCAATGACATTGTATGCAGGTACCAAAAGCGATGCCTGGGCGATATAAACCAAAATGGTTATGTTTATCTCTAAGTCCTAGAATTATGGGAGACTTTCACTTTCTGCTTTATACCCTGCCCCGTTATATATTAGTTTTATTTAAAAAAATAAAAGTTACAATATTTGAAAGGAGACTTCTATATGGTTCGGCCTAATTGGAGTTCTGTCCTGGGGCTTGGGACCCATTCTCAGAGTCATAAAAACTCTCCAGTTGCCAGACTTGTCCTCTGTGTATATATGCCATTTCCTCTTAGGATCAAGCAGGGACTGGTTTGGCAGGGAGTAGGGTTCAAGTGTTTAGCATCTGATATCCTAGCCATCTGCCTCTCAATTTATAAATATCTATTGACACCCAAAAAAATAACTGTGTATGTATACATTCCATCTACAGTTTGAATTTGTAAACAGAATAATTTCATACCTCTCAGGCAGCCCTGGAATTAACAACTTAACATGAAGATCTTTCTCTACCTAAATTCTGAATCTGTATCTGTATCATATCCTTAACCAATGTCTTTATTATCCTACTTCCAGCTCCTTGACTGGGTTTCTCTTAGGGTACCAGTTCCCCTGTCACTTACCTCTATGTTGCATGTGTTTCTTTCTTTGTGTTATTCACAAAGTTGAACACAAGCAGCCCGAGGCACTGTCATACTCAGACCAGCAGTCTCTGGGCTTCCAAGGCCTCCAAACATTTCAAAGTTCCTCTCCAAATCTTGCTTAAACCTACTCCAGGAGCGCCTGGGTGGCTCAGATGGTTAAGCATCTGCCTTCAGCTCAGGTCATGATCTCCAGGTCCTGGGAGAGCTCCCAGCTCAGCGGGTAGTCTGCTTCTCCTTCTCCCTCTGCCTCTCCCCCTGCTTGTGCTCTCTCTCTCTCAAATGAATAAATAAAATCTTTAAAAAAAAAAAAAACCTACTCCAGTTATCTAGAGAACTGGACAATCCTTTCTTATTGGGATTGACTTTGACTTGAACATGTAGCTATGGTAACAACTGAGCGTTGGTGATAAGAAGAAGCCTTATTTGAAGGAGAACTCTTTTATTGTCAAAGCAGCTGTGTGTGTGTGCCTTCTTATCTGTCTGAATCAATTATTCATTCCATTATTAAACAGAGCTTCTTCTTAAACTGTATCAGAAGCAGGCTGATACATATTTAAAAGAGACACAGAATCACTCTATCTCTCTCTCTCCAAAAATAAATAAATAAAATCTTTAAGAAAAAAGGCGGGGGCTCCTGGGTGGCTCAGTTGGTTAAGCCTCTGCCTTTGGCTCAGGTCATGATCCCAGGGTGCTGGGGTAGAGTCCAGCATTGGGTCCCCTGCTCAGCAGGGAGTCTGCTTCTCCCTCTGCCCCTCCCCCTACTTGTGCTCGGTCTCTCTCTCTCTCTCTCTCTCTCTCTCTCTCGCAAAAATAAATAAATAAAATTTTAAAAGAGACATGGAATATTCAGAATGGAGGGAAAGCAATCCAGGTGAAGTTGGAAGCACTGAAGAGTAGATGGGAGACCAGCAGGATGGTAATGGCACTTCTTCTGGAGGAGACAGTGATGGGTAAGGAGCCCACTGTTTGATTTTAAGGAGTTACCAGTCAAGAGCTATTTTCTTTTCTTCATAAAAGTAGAAATATCTTACTTTTTCTTGAATACATGTTTACTGCTAAAATTCATGTAATACAAAGGAATTTATAGTCCCCTCATACCTCATGTCTACAATCCCATACCCTAGAAATAAACACTGTTACCAGTTTATTCTATGCACTTACAGATATTTTATGCATATATGGTTGACATACACATTTTTGATATGTATGTATGTGTGCATGTGTATATATATTTAATTTTTAAACACAAATGGGGTCTATGTCAGTTAGGATTAGATTTGGCTATATATAACAGAGAATCCTAAAAATATAATGTGAACAAAATAAATGGTCACTTCTCTCTCACAAGAAAAAAACAAAAAAACAAAAACAGGAGGTAGGTAGTCCAGGGCTGATATGGTGGCTCCATAGTCATCAGGAAGCTGGCACCTTCCATTTTCTCGTTCTATAATCCCTACAGTATGGTTCTTGTCTTCATGGTACAAGATGGTCCAAACCTCAACCATTACAGTCCAAGCAGCAGACTGTAAAAGATGAGGAATAAGGACAAAACTGTCTTTTTCAAGGAAACTTCTGATTACACCTCATTGACCAGAACTTAAGTCATATAGCCACATCTTTGCAAGGGAGACAGGGAATATAATCTTTTAGCTGAGTGACATTGTGCCTAGCCAAACAAAAGGGTCCCTTGATTGGAAGAAGTGGAAGGTTTTTTGGCAGGGAACTGACATTCTCTCCCAATGTCATACTATTCTTAATGTTCTGTAACCTGCCTTTTTTGCTTAATATATTTTTAATAGCTGAATAGTATTCTATAATTATTACATGACTATTCTATGCTGTAACTGGTTTAAATCCTTATCAATGGTATCTCAGTTGTTTATTTCTTTCTTCCCCCCCCAACAAAGATATTTTCTACTCCTTGTATGTGAAAAACATAGATGACAATTTCCATGATACCATTAACTTCTGGGCTCGCACCTCTCTCAACATTTCTAACTTTGCGCTCAATTCAACGCAATGTGCACTTATTGGAAGCCACTTTCCTTTCCTGTACTTTATATATAATACTCCTTGAGGCTCTGACCAGAGCCCCTTCTTATCAATTCTTGTGGCTTCAAATCTCATCCCTCTGTCTGTGGGTCCTAAATCTTTAGCCCACTTGTAGGAATTTGTCCTACAGATAAACTTTCAAATGTCAAAAGATATATATTCATGAATTCTCATTACACCATTATTGGTAGTAACAGCAAAAACAACCACAAAGGCAGGAAAAAAAGCCCGGTTTTCATGAGATAAATCAAATAAATTCTGCTACTTTTACGTAATGGGATACAATGCAACCGTTAAAACCCATTGATCTATGTGTACTACTATGGAAAGCTATCCAAGACATATTACTGGGGGTAAAAATAAGATGCGAAGCAATATGCATAACATTACCACATTTGTGTTAAAAAATAAACAAAAAAAGTATACAAACATATTCTGTAAAACTTGACCTTCATATTGTAAGTAGAGTCTAAAAAACTCAGTGGCCCAAGAAATGAGTTTCCTTTACTGTGAGGTTAATGAAATGACCCCCACCAGGAGTTAAGTTCCAGTTTGAAAACCCAAATCTTACCTAGTCCTAACTGCAATTTGGTGCTACCTGGTGCCAGTAACCCACTCCAGTTTAAATATTCTTGGATGCAATTTCTGGAACAGCAGTAGTGCTTCCAGAAATCCTGTGATTAATTGGCTGCATTTTACCTAGGGAGATTGGGCCCAGAAAATAATGAGGATATGGAAACCCATTTTTTTCCCTCCCCATTTCCTGAGATAGGGCAGCCTGTTGACTTCCTTTCTTCCCACCCACCATATCTCACCTCTCTGCCCTAAAGCCTGGGCTGAGATAGAACAAGAGCTAAATTCATTGTGTCAGAATCTCAGCTCCCCCAGGGCCGCTCTGCCAGTTATATTGCATATGCTTCCATTTACAACAGTTATGCTGTTTTCTTTACATTAGTTTGTCTTTTTAAAAGTAAAATTAGTAGACCTGGAAGGAACGGTGGTTATGAACAGATAAGCTATGGTTGAAACCACTTGATTAGTAGTATTTATTTTTAAAAGATTTTATTTATTTATTTGCGAGAGAGAGAGAAAGAGAGAGGCAGAGGGAGAGGGAGAAGCAGACTTCCTGCTGAGCAGGGAGCCTGATGCGGGACTCTATCCCAGAACCCTGAGATCATGACATGAACTGAAGGCAGATGCTTCATCAACTGAGCCACCCAGGCTCCCCTGATTAATAGTATTTAAAACACACATGCACTCACACACAGGATACATATCAAACTGCTCATGCTGGAGACAGGGTCACCCCAAGGGGGCAATGAAGAGATTGACAAAAAGCTTCCCCACAGTCCTAATTGTCAAATCTCCAGCTTCTCTGATGACAAGTGACACAGAAAGGACATCAACAGACCTTACCAAAAAGCTAAAGGGAGGATTTGTTGATTCAAAAACCCTCATCCAAAGATGATACAGGTCCCCAAACTTGCTACTTAACATCTCCACTTACCACCAGACATCAAGAACCATAATGATTTGGCGGGAATTAGGAGTTTTTTTTTTTTTTTTAAGATTTTATTTATTTGACAGAGAGAGCACAAGCAGGGGGAGCAGCAGAGGGAGAGGGAGAAGCAGGCTCTCTGCTGAGCAGGGAGCCCTACTCGGGGCTCGATCCCAGGACCCTGGGATCATGACCTGAGCTGAAGGCAGACACTTTACCAACTGAGCCACCCAGGTGCCCCAGGAATTAGGAGTCTTAACATGATTCCTGCATAGCGAAAAGACAGAAAGCTGGCAATGGAACGTGTGGAAGGCATCCCAGTGGACCACAGTGAAGTCACCTTCATACCACCACTTCAGGGTGACACGAACAGGCTGCCCACTCTGTTTCTGCGGTTACCAGGCCATAGTAACTGTATGTGTGATAGAATGTATGAGTAGCAGAGTATATTGCAATGACTCAATGATCACAGACAGGAGATATGGTGTATAACTCAAATGTCTATGGAAAATTGGAAACCATGGTTGAGTGACCTTCTGTCTTAAGCCTTTTTTTCTCATTTCTTACATTTGAAGAAATAATATTCCCACTTTTTCTCAATTCCTTTTCTTCTTGTTCTATTGTGTTTAACAATTATATTAAGAATTGCTTTTCTTTTTCCTTGTTTCCCTTAGGAAATTAACAATAGGTGTTTAAATCAAAAGACATACAGATCACTTTCTAAAAATCATGTGTTAGCATAGTTAATCGTGGAAATACTCTTTAGGCAAAGCAGTTACTTACTTTTTTTAAAGGTGACTAGTGTATATATATATATATATATATATACATATATATGTCATACAAAGGGGAATTCATAGTGGGGATTCATAAAGAATCCTTATGGGGATTCTTCTGTTATTCTCAGCAATCGTATTTCTCAAAATTTTTCTTCATTGCAAAATTCTATTTAAAATATATTGTCCATTAGAGTGGCATTATTAATCCATAAATAGAACTTAGTCTCTCTAAATCACTCATGGGTTACAAATATTCATATATAAGCTAAGTCATGTTTTATTTCTATATAGGGGAATAAATGATTTTTTTTAATTCGCTTATTCAACTCAATGTAAAGGTGTATCAAAAACTACACTGTCTTTATGATATGTAAATTGGAGCACTTTCAGATTATTCTTCAAATATCTTGGGATGGTTAACTGATGTATGCCTAATGCAAGTAATTTCTATTTTAAATTTACATGTGACAACTTTTTTATGCTTAGTCATACATAAAAAACGTTATTAATAACAGCAACAGCAATAAAAAAACACTTGAATAGTATTGAGATTAAAAACTGAAGCCATTTTTCAAGTGAAAAAAATTATTGAATAGAAAACATTATCACAAATGATTCAAAGTCACTACCTAGCATCAATAAAACTGAACATGATTCAACTGTTCATACACAAGTCTCCAAACACTGTTAGATGTTTCATTTCTCCTTATTCCCATCAATAATTTAAAAAAATCAATGTCAATACCCAAAGCTAAACAAAACAAAATAAAATCAAAACCATCAAAGCACAAGAAAAAAGAAGGGCTTGTATTCTGGGGAGAGGGAGGATAGAAACAAAATACAGGTAACAAGAGACTAACAAAGAAAACTTAACCGTATACTTTAATACCGTGAATACAGTTACTGTTTAATGACAACCTGAAATAGCAAAAACATGGGAGTCAAACAATAGAATCTTTCCCATCAAGCAAAAGGAAGTAAAACAGGAAACCTCTTCTCTCTGGACAATATAGATACTAAAACAGCTGTTAGTCAGGATATGGAGAAAGGAGGGGGTTAGACAGGTGGTTTGAATCTACACATGTGCCCCTAACTCTCCTGAATTCTGATACTTCACTCCCACTCCCAACAACCCTTCCTTTATGTAGACTCTCCAAGGGAGAGCTACCATTAGTCATGGAAATGAACCAAATCCTCTAAGTATACTGGAACAGAAAAAAAGATAGTTGCTCATCACTCTTCCAGAGCATCTGTACATAAAAATATCTACTTCCTTCCTTACAGGAAAAAAGAAATGAAAAGAAAAAATAAATTCACTAGGAAGCAAAGTATACAAAGACCAGTATATATCTTTGAAATTTGTAATTAACAATTGATTTTTGTTCTTGTATATCCCATTAATCTAAATAATTTGGCATAGAATCTAAGACATAGTAGCCATTCAATAAATATTTGCTGAGTACATGAATGAATAAAAATATATCACATAGCCAATATTCTTAAACTGAAGACAGCAAGGTTATTGTTTCTCCTCCAATGAATTAAGTACAGCTCCTGCCACAGCAATTCTGTGCATTCAGTATACTTGAGGACATTAGGAACTAAAGTTATTATACTAAAAAGAAATCAAATCTGTACACAAAACAAATGTATACTGTGCACCTACAATGTATAAGGCTCTGCACTTGGCAATCCTGGGTCACTACAAGAAGTGTAAAACAGGGTGCCTGGGTGGCTCAGTCATTAAGCGTCTGCCTTCAGCTCAGGTCATGATCCCAGGGTCCTGGGATCGAGCCCCATATCGGGCTCCCTGCTCAGCAGGAAGCCTGCTTCTCCCTCTCCCACTCTGCCTGCTTATGTTCCCTCTCTCGCTGTGTCTGTCTCTGTCAAACAAATAAATAAAATCTTAAAAAAAAAAGAAGAAGAAGTGTAAAACAAGGCCCTGCCCTCAAGCTACAAGTCTATTTCTCCCTCCTGCTCCGGGTGATGGGAAACACTGGCAAAATCAGTGAGGCAGCTAAGCCCACAGCAAATGCCCTTCCTGTGAAAACATCCTTGGCTGTCTGGCTGTCTCACAGAGGGCCGTGACCCCAACCACAGGCAAGAGCAGGAACATCTGAAGGAGCACAAAGTCAGATGAGGTAACAAGAGAGCTAAATGGAAGGGACAAATGTAAGCGATAGGGCTTCCTGCCCTGCCCTGCCCTGAGTTAAAGGTTTATCATCCTCTGGCTCTCAAGAGCTCCCCTGTTTCGTCAGCCATCCATAAAGGTGACTGAAATATCATACCAGTTCTGAAAGGGTAACATAGTTTTTTTTAAAAAGTGATTCTCCTTGCAAATACAACTGACTAGTAATCCACTATGTGTTTATAGCAATTTGTTCATTCATTTGCCAATTGAAAAATGTTTCTAATTTTTGACAATTATGAAAAAAGTCATTATAAACATTTGTGAACAGGTTTCTGTGTGGCTATATATCTTATTTTCTCTTGGGTAAATATCTATAAGTGGGATTGCTGGTCACGTGTAAGTGTATATTTAACTTTTTAATAACTGCCAAACTCTTCTTTTTTTACCTCTCCAGCCCTATAACTGTCAAACTGTTTTCTGAAGTATCTATACATTCTGCATTCCCACCAGTGATGCATGTGAGTTCCAATTTCCCTGTATCCTCACTAGCACTTTGTGTTATCAGTTGCTTTTAAATTTTTTTATTTGATGGGTAGTGGTATGTTGTAGTGGTTTTCATTCGTTTTCATTCATTCATTCATTCATAGCTCCCTGATAACTAATGATGTTGAGCATCTTCTCATATAAGTGGAGAGGTGGTTTGGAACCACAATATTTGCCATTTGTCTTGAATATTTGTTTACCTTATAATATTTGACTGTTTGCTGGACAAATTAAAATTATATTTAGTGATAGTTTAAGGCCCAGCATGATGTTAGGCCTTTTTTCCTCTACAAAATACCTAAGTACTTTAGCAGTCTGGGACCAAGCTTTGAGGTTTTTCTGCAGGCTGGAATAAAATCCAGACCCCAAACCCCATGCTTCCAGGTTGTAGCCTTTGAGTGTCTCAAGAGGAAGAGATATTACATTAGGGCCTCTCTGTCTTTGAGGGGGATGAATGCCAATCCCGAAACCTTTGTGCAACTGAGTCCTCAAAACCTTAGCTCTGTGTCTCAGCTGCTTTCAGTGAGTTGCCAAAAAGCCCCGGAACCAAATTTCAGCCCTTGTGTTCCGGGATATAGTGTGGGTCATTTCCCAAGATTTCAGTGAGGCTCTGCCTTTCAGTTTCCTTTTGACTATCGGTAAATCCTCCTTTGGTTCACCTTTTTGAACTCTAATCATTTCCTTGTTCTAATTTCTTACTATCTAATTAGGTCTCCAATGCATGCAAGAATGTGTGTGTGTGTGTGTGTTGTGTGTGTGTGTGTGTGTGTGTGTGTGTGTTTTCAATTGTCTTGAATGGGAGGTACAGTTGGAATTCTCTCGTTTACCAGTCCTTGAATCTGAAATATGGACTAATATTCTAAGGGGGAGACCAAAAATAAACAAATAAACAAGTGAATAGACACATATTATGTCAGGTGGTGAAAAGTGCTATAGAGGAAAAATAAGGAAGAATAAAGGATATAGGAATGCCAGGGATTGTTGAAGAGTTGTCAAAAAAGATCTTTCCAAAATGATAACATTTGGGCAAATAACTCTGAAAAGTGAGAGGTAGTTGTTCTAGGAAATTTTGGGTGTAGCTGGAACAGAGTGTGTACAAGGAGAACAGGGGGCAAGATATTAAAAATGTGGAGTCGGAGAGGCAGCTGAAGGTAATGTCAGGTAGGGCTTTGCAGGTCATACTTTTTTCAGATTTTACTCTGAATGAGGAGTAATTAAATGTTTTGAGCAAAAGGGTGACTTGATCCTACTTGCAATTTAAACAGATCCTTCTGGCCTCTATGTTGAGAAGAGACTGTGGTGGGGAACGGATGGGAAAAGGGGGAGGAAGAAATGGTCCCATTAGGAAGTTACTGAAATAATTCAGGTGAGGGGGTGAAGTATGATGAAAACTTGGACCAAGAAAATAGCAATGGAGGTGGTGAAAAGTGTTGAGATGTTTTATATACAGTATTTTGCAGCTAAAGCTAATAGGATTTACTGATGGTTATAGGGTACAGAGGAAGACATGAAATAAGGTATTTGCCTGGGCAACTGGAAAGATGGATCACATTTCCTGAGATGTGGAAGACTGTTCAGGAGAGGTTTGTCGGTGGAGCAACTGAGGACGTTGATGTAGAATCAGGGGTTTGATTTGGTACAGGTTAAGTTTGAGATCCCTATTAGATATTTGAGTGAAAGTGTGAGTAGATGGTTGGCCATGAGCTTGTAATTTAGGAAAGAGGTCTGGGCTAGAAATGTAAATTTGGGAATTGTGGGTATGTAGATGCTTTCAAAGCTAAGAGACTGGGGATGGCGTTACCTATAGAGCAAATAAAGACAAAGAATTAAAACGTTTTTAGGCTAAACCCTGAAGTGTCTTAACACTTAGCAGTCAGTAGATAAAGAGGACCTGACCAGCCAGTGGAATAGAAGGAAAACCAAGAGAAACTGATGACTCAAGCCAAATGAAGGTTTCAAGAAGGAAGCATGATCAATAGTTCTGAGAGGTACAAATAAAGCCATGGATTAAACAGTGTTCAGGTCACTGATGACCTGGACAGGGGCTATTTCAGTAAATGAGATTGATAAAAGGAAAATGATTCTTCTTTTTCTTTAAAAATAGATTTTATCAAGTTTAACATAGGAGATGATGCTTATTGTACCAACATGAGATTTACTAATTTTCCTCTGAGGCGGTTAATGTGAATTACATTGATAAGCCAATTGCTCAAAGAGGTTTTACTTATTCTGAATAATCTCATCATTACTTAAATTAGGGCCTTTAATACTCTCGAAAGACATACCTTTACTTAAGAAGGAAAGGGTAAATTTTAGAAAAGTAAATCCAAACAATAAATGGCATTGGCATTAGAATGACATTTGGTCTTTGAGCAAAACCCAAGAAAAACAATTCTAGTAGGACCCTCTGGGCAGCAGCAAATAACAGCCTTGCATGCTGTCATCTAGACAGATAGAAATGCTTCCCCATGCCTGCCATGAAAAACGCTCAGGGGTCTGTCCCTTTATTTATCTGAAGTATTATTTCTTTGACCTCAGAAATAGCTTTGTCTACTCTACTTCTGAATTGTTTTTTATTTTGCATATTCTCAAATTTCTCTTATTTATCTAATATTTTCATATTTTGTGAAATGGGAGCAGGTGGGTATTACATAATTTTTGAGCTCTTATAAAAAGCAAAAGAAACATTTAGAATCTTAAAAGAACACAAGCAAGCTTTCATGTCTACAATTTCTCAAACATCTTCTCGAATAAGAAAACATTAATAATAAAACCTTGAGTACTACAATTATTTCTAAATTCTGTATATCACTATAATTAGTTCTTCCAAACTTTGGTTTAAACATAATTTTCTTTTCCCCACAGAATGTATTTATTCTCTAAATTTCCACACAGAATAAGAAATTAAATTTTCCTTCATCAGAAATAGTTCCTGATTGTCTTTCAATTAAAATTTTTGTTTCAATAAAATATTAGATATGTTTAAGCTACTTAAGATATTTAAAATTGGGAATGGTTCCCTTTTAAGCTCATTTTGATGCCTTTATGGACACAGAAAACCTTTTGGTTTGAAGAAAAATAAGGCAAACTAATTGCATGGTTACAACATAACAGTGTTTAAGAATGATAATGTTGGAGACCATCATGCTTGGGTTTAAATCCCATGTCTTCAACTACCTAGTTTCATAACCTTGAAGTAAGCCACTTAATCTTTCTTAACCTCATTCCTCATCTATAAATGGGGATAATAATACCTGCCTCAAAGGATTATGATGATGATTTTACAAGATAGTATATGAAAAGCACTTAACACAGGGCCAAGCCTTGGGTAGGTGCTGAATAAAAAATTACTATTGATCACCATCATCATCATCATTGGAACTGGACAATCTCCAAAGTCAAGTAGCTTAAAACAAAACAAAACAAAAAAGCTAGAGTAAGTATGATCATTGCCAAAGGTTAGAATTCGATTTCACGAGGGAGATATCTATATTAAGGCTTTAACGATAAAACACACTAAAGGGGAAAGGTCAGAATGATTCATTTCATTCCTTGTGCTGGATGACAAGGATATATACATCCTTGGATATACATCTCAGGTTAGCCTGACAACAACCTTGGATATACATATCAAGTTAGCCTGACAACAACCCCAGAAGGGAGATAGTATATGCCCACCTTATGGATGAGAAAATGGGAACTCAGAGGGGTGAAGTGATTTGGTCAAGACCATACAGCTGTTAACTTGCAGAATCACCACTCAACTCCAATTTGTTTGACTCCAAAGCCCTGTTTCAACTCAACTTCCAAAGTAGAGTCACTTTGGGGATGATTTCAACTGGACCACTCACCCTCACCCAGACTAGATTTGAATTGAAAACATGAGCTTGGGGGTAGCACAGGCCTTATCAACCCTCAACTTTTATTCTCTCTCTTTCTTATCCATAATCTAATCACACCAAAACCCCAGAATTAAGAGAGTTAGTAAGAACACCTGCTGCCTGCATATAGCCTAACTCTGCTGGCTCGAATCTGCCAACTCTTCTCTGCATGGAGTTGGAGTATTTCACTACCCTGGATAGTGCCTTTCCCCGTACTGAGCGAATCCGGTGGAGCCGGACCGGGATTGTATACCTCCTGTGGTCCTAGGAATGCAGCTATGATAATTACCAGTCAACTTTGCGGTGAAGAAGTTGCCTGACTCAGCAAGCTGACATTTCCTCCTACACAATTCTCTCCAGTTCGTTGGCAATGGTATCCAGGAGAGGCTGGAGAATTCTGATAACAGCTTGCTGGTTGGATTCCAGGAGAATAGCTCAGATTCTGCTGAAGACTCATCAGAAAGTGAAGAAATACTGACAAAGAAAGTTAACGATAACCCCTTTGGAAACTTTGACTACCTCTACAGATGCCTTCACAACTATTTAAAGCATCCCCTTGGAGCTAACTGAGACACCAGAAAATGAAACAAACCCCATGAATGGAAATTAACAATCAGGCTGTGACCCACTTAAGTAGGTGTTATGCTGCTTGCCAAAGGCCTGCCAGAGAGCACACCCTGGGTTAATGGCTTGGTGCCTTCGCTTTCATCACTTTTAGATGGAAATTACAATTGTCTCCTAATTCCCTTGCAGAACTGTGCCTTCTTCCTTCTTCACCTCCATTCTTGCTAACTTTTCTTAACTATTTAACTACTTCATAGAACACAGCAAGCAAAGAACTAGAAAAGGTGGCAGGCTCAAACAATTGTGGATATTGACATGTTGTTATATTTACCATACAATATAGAAGTCATTGAATCTTGAGTGAAGACACCGTATTTGTGTAAGCTGTGGGCAATACTTGGCACACTCAGAGTGATTCATAAATGTTCTTTAAAGGCCTTCCAAGCTCAGGACCCAATCAATACCTCTAGTTACACTTCCTTTGCTATTTATTTATTTTTTTTAATTTATTTATTTTTTTAAAGATTTTATTTATTTATTTGACAAAGAGAGAGATAGCGAGAGCAGGAACACAAGCAGGGGGAGTGGGAGAGGGAGAAGCAGGCTCCCCGCCAAGCAGGGAGCCCGATGTGGGGCTCAGTCCCAGCACCCTGGGACCATGACCTGAGCCGAAGGCAGACGCTCAACAACTGAGCCACCCAGGTGTCCTTCCTTTGCTATTTAATCTACGCTCTTATCTAGCACTGTCTAATATGAACAAAATGTGAGTGACTTATGTCATTTTAGTTTCTAGCAGCCATCTTTAAAAAATTAAAAAGAAGATGAAATTAATATTAATAATATATTTTAGGGTGCCTGGTTGGCTCAGTTGTTTAAGCGACTGCCTTCGGCTCAGGTCATGATCCTGGAGTCCCGGGATCGAGTCCCGCATCGGGCTCCCTGCTCAGCAGGGAGTCTGCTTCTCCCTCTGACCCTCCTCCCTCTCATGCTCTCTGTCTCATTCTCTCTCTCTCAAATAAAATAAATAAAATCTTTAAAATATATATATATTTTAACCCAATGTATCTAAAATATTATTTTAACATGTAATCAATATAAAAATTTATTAATGACATATAACATTCTTTTTTGAGGGGTACCAAGGCTTCAGAATCTAGTGTATTTTTTTAAGAGTTATTTAAGAGCATGAGCTGGAGAGAGAGCACGAGCGGGAGGGTCAAAGGGAGAGGAAGAGAGACTCTCAGACTCTGCACCAAATGCAAAGGCTGATGCAGGGCTTGATATCAAGACTCTGAGATCAGGACCTGAGCTGAAACCAAGAGTTGGGGGCTTAACCGACTGCACCACCCAGGCACCCCTGGAATCTAGTATATATTTTACACATACATCTCCTTTCAATTCTGACTAGCCACATTTCAAGTGTTCATTAGCCTGACATAGCTAATGGTGACCTCATTGGACAGTACAGCTCCAGTCAAAGAAGTTGGAAGAATAAACAAATAAGGAAGTAGTACAAGTTCTCCAGAGGAAAGGAAACACAGAAGGATTTAAGGCATTCTTGTTGTATAAACTTTGCTCCCCAGGAGGGTGTGTTAAGACTCAATAGGAATTAACCCACACCATTTGGTCTAATTTTGAAGGAAGCAGAAACTGAATGAAGAAGATGTCCAAGTTGTGGAATATCTTAAAGGCACAGAGCTTTATAAGCTAAGAGTTTTCGGCCAAGAAAAAGACTGTTTAAATAAGCCTGTGAGAATGATGAGAGATGTGAGGATAGGGGAAAGAAGGATCTATTACTTCTGAGATCCTTTCTAACTGGAGGTTTTATGATTCCATATTTTCTATCAACTTTGTAAATGAATACTTTTGAAGTGTTTTACAAATGTTTATTCTTTTTAAATAATTTAACTATTCAATCTAAAATGTTGTCTATGCACAAATTCAGGGAATGAAAATTTTAAGTGCCAATCCCACCCTAAACAGAGGAACATGGTTCCACGTTTCTGGGGTTCACATAAAAAAAGGTTCTAACTTATTTGTAGGTACTTTTCATAGTTGCCTAAAACACTGACTTTGGAATCTGAGAGACCCAGGTTCTAGTTCAGCTCTCCTAGTTTACAGGAATGGCAACTTTGGACGAGTCTTGTAAACCATCTACATATTATCTACATGATGGAAATAATAATATCTATCATCCAAGCTTGGTGAAAGAATTTACTTAGATAATATGCAAAGCTCCCACAAAATTCTCCATAAATGGTAGTGATTATGCCTTGCTTCTTTACAGTTTTGATTATTCAAGTATAGCCATTCCCATCTAGTAAAATCTTTGGAATGGTTTCTTCATGTTGGTGGAAATATTCCTTATAGCAACAGCCAAATAAGTGGCTTTATAAAATAATACTTCTTCTAACTCCAAAGGGCTCCCTTCCAAAACAGCCACTTAGGAACAAGAGCCACTGAAAAGTGAGTGATGTCCTCTCAGTTCCCATGGCAGGAACTGGTTTGTGTAGCAGCATCAGACTGAACTGAGAAGAACCAGGGACCAGACACATCCTTTGCCAGGGGGCTCCCAGCAGAGTTCTTGCAGATTATTCTACAGTGTACTGTGTCTCAAATTCAATTCTAAGCTCTAGTTGTGTGACTAAAAGCCTAAAGGAGAAAAACAAACAAAACAAACCCCCCAAACAGCCTCAAAGTCCTCTGGCAACAAGAAACATGTGCTATCCCTCTACTAGGGCCAAAGGGCCAAGAAATGCATTTCCAATTTGTAGCTCTCCTACCAAGCAAACACACAGAAGAGGTTTCCAAATAAATGTACATTCATGAAGAATAAACAAATCATGGCGGGGTGTATGGATGGGAAGCAGCACAAAATTTATTAGCCATCTCTGTTTGATAGCACACATTTAGAGGTCTTGTCAGAAAACGGCACCTGCTCATAGGACTCACTTTCTTTTAAGTCACAGCTTTACATCATTGGCTTATTCTGCAGACAATATTGCTCATTCCCAAAGATTTGCTTAGTATTTCTAAAATATCACACCGACTAGAGTACTTTGATAAGCTCCATTGTTCAGGGTCTTGGATCCTTGACTGATAGGCCCCACCCAAGGAACTGGTGCATAAAATAGTTAACTTCAAGGTCGAGAGCCTGGTTTTGAGCCAGACAGACTGACCATTAGAACTTTGTACCTACTCATTACTAGTTTGTGATCTTGACAAATTACCTTAGTCTCTAAGCCTCAGTTTCTTCTTCTACAAACTATGAATAAAAAGATATCTACTTCATTAGGATTGTTATTAGGATCAAATAGAAAGTCTATAAAGTGCTTAGCATAGTGCCTGGCATGTGGTAATATTTCAATAAATGTTGGCTGTTTTCCTACATAAGACTGATGAGAATGTGTCTTAGCAGTTTCCAAAAACTGAAACTAGAAAATTGCCAAATGATAGCAATCTATGCCATCCCAACAATTTATACAACAGAGTAGGATTGCAGCAAGACCATTTACCTGGCTCCACACAAAGCTCCTCAAGAAGAAAAACACCTCTGACTAAAGAACAGCCTGTTAGAGCTAGAAGAGCTCTTCGAGACCAATTTTCTTTTCTTTTCCAAACAAACGAAACCTCTGAGGGGTAAAGTAACTTGTCCCACGTGAAGAGCTAGTTAGAGGCAGGGCCCAAGTTCAAATCCAGATTTCTCGACACTTAAGTCTATGATCCGATACGTTCAAATGCTTTTGTGGTTAAAACAATTCTTGAAATGGCAAGGCATGACTGATCATAGGGAAAATCTCCTGTATTTCTCATTCATCCCATTAACCACTCATTTGAGACTCCATGATTGTATTCTAAGATGCTCTCTCAACAGCAAACAGAGAGCAAATGACTACATGCAGCTGCAGCCCTGAGAGCCGTCACCACCATCAGGGCAGATTTGCCTAAACTCATTTGACAATAAGGCACAATGTGTGAAACACTTCATCAAATGCCCATGACCATTCATGCCAAAGAACTGGGAGAAATCATAGAATTCTATCCTCTCACCTGTAACCCAAGAGGTATTTGTGGCAGGTGAAGAAGGTTGTGCCAGAGAGTCTCTACAATGATACCCAATAATCCCCACTTCCTGGTATTCCCACCCTGCGGTAATCTCATGCCTTAGAGTGTGGACTGAATTTATTGATTTGCTTCTAACAAACAGACTATGGCAGAAGTGATAGGATGTCAATCCTGACACAAGGCTATAAAAAGATTGTGGCTTCCATCTTGGCCACTCTCTCCCTGGAGGAGCCAACTGCCATGCTGGAGAGGGCCACATGAATAAGCTTGGAAGCAGATATTCTGAGGCCTGATAATAATCATGTTAGTGAATTTGGAAGCAATTTTTCAGCCCCAGTCAAGTCTTGAGATGACTGCAGCCCCAGCTAACAGCTTGACTGCACTTTATGAGAAATTTTGGGCTAATGCACCAGCTAAGCTTCTCCCAAATTCCTGACCCACAGAAATTGTGAAATAATAAATGCTTACTGTTTTAATCTGCTAAAATTTTGTGGTAATTTGTTACATAACAATAAATAATTAATACAAAATGCAGACATGTTTGGGATAAAGCACCCCTGAACAGAAGGCTTGATGCAATTGTCCCTCAAAGAGCAAATATTATCCTTTTTTTAAAAAATTCATTTAGCCAACATATAGTACATCATTAGTTTCAGACACAGTGTTCAATAATTCATCAGTTGTGTATAACACCCAGTGCTTATCACATCACATGCCCTCCTTGATGCCCATCACCCAGCTACCCCATCCCCCCACCCACCTCCCCTTCCCCAACCCTCAGTTTATTTCCCAGGATCAAGAGTCTCTCACAGTTTGTCTCCTTCTTTGATTTCTTCCCATTCAGTTTTCCCTCACTTCCCCTATGATCTTCTGCACTATTTCTTATATACGAGTGAAGTCATATATGAGGGAAACCATATGATAATTGTCTTTCTCTGACTGACTTATTTTGCTCAGCATAATGCCCTCCAGTTCCATCCATGTCTGTGTAAATTGTAAGTATTCATCCTTTCTGATGGCTGAGTAATATTCCATTGTATATATATACCACATCTTTTTTTTTTTTAAGATTTTATTTATTTATTTGAGAGAGAGAGTGGGAGAGAGCATCAGAGGGGAGAGGGGAGAGGGAGAAGCAGACTCCCCGCCGGGCAGGGAGCCCGATGTGGGACTTGATCCCAGGACTCCGGGATCATGACCTGAGCCAAAGGCAGTCACTTAACCACTGAGCCACCCAGGTGCCCAATATACCACATCTTCTTTATCCATTCATCTGTCGATGGACATCTTGGCTCTAAAAATATGGAACGCTTCATGAATTTGCATGCCATCCTTGCACAGGGGCCATGTTATCATTCCAATTTTAGTATATGTGCTGCTGAAGCGAGCACAAAAAGCAAATATCTTTATTCTCGTCACAGATAGTCCAGAAAAACAGTAACTCATTTTCTGTGAGACCCCTCCAAGGCTCTATGAAAATCAGACAATTATATGTGTGTATATCAGTGTTATTGCCTGGGCTGTGAAAAGTGGGAAAATTTAGTTTGTTGCTATCCTCAGTGCCTGGCCCAGGTTGGCTTTCTAGAAATAATCATGAATGAATGAAAGATCATCCTAATGGCATAAGTATGGATCTTCACCAGTATCACGGAGATAATATTTTTAAAAATATCTTCCATTATTTCCTTAGTAATTTTTTATTAATCAAAGGGTTATTTTTTTTAAGATGTTATTTATTTATTCATGAGAGACAGAGAGAGAGAGAGAGGCAGAGGCAGAGGGAGAGCAAGAAGCAGGCTCCCTGCCGAGCAGGGAGCCCAAGACAGGACTTGATCCCAGGACCCTGGATCATGACCTGAGCCGAAGGCAGAGGCTTAAACTATCTGAGCCACCCAGGTGTCGCTATCCAGGGGTGATTTCTTTCCCATGCATCCCAACTGCCCTAAAGATAAGCCAAGAATTGTGCTGTCCTAGGGAAGGAGGAGGTTAGCACCAACTCAAACAAGTGTTTTGGGTTTTTTTTGAAAATCAGAAAAAAATTTTATGAAGCAACATTTTATTTTATTTTTTATTGAAGTATAATTAATATAAAGTGTTATATTAGTTTCTGGTATACAATATAATGATTCAAACATTCTATACATTTCTCATTGCTTATCAAGATAAGTGTATTCTTTTTTTTAAAAAAGATTTTATTCATTTATTTGAGAGCGAGAATGAGATAAAGAGCATGAGAGGGGGGGCGGGTCAGAGGGAGAAGCAGACTCCCTGCCAAGCAGGGAGCCCTATGTGGGACTCGATCCCGGGACTCCAGGATCATGACCTGAGCCGAAGGCAGTCGCTTAACCAACTGAGCCACCCAGGCGCCCAAGATAAGTGTATTCTTAACCCCCTTTATCTCCTTCACTCATCCCCCCACTCACCTCCCCTCTGGCAACCACCAGTATGTTCTCTGCATTTAAGAGTCTGATTTTTTGTTTGTCTCTTTTTACTTTGTTCATTTGTTTTGTTTCTTCAGTTCCACATATGAATGAAATGACTGGTATTTGTCTTTCTCTGACTTATTTCACTAAGCGTTATACCCTCTCGTTCCATCCGTTTTGTTGCAAATGGCAAGATTTCATTCTTTTTACAACTGAGTAATATTTCACAGTATATATATACCACATCTTCTATATCAATTCATCTGTGAATGGACACTTGGGTTGCTTCCATATCTTGGTTATTATAAATAATGCTGCAATAAACAAATCTTTTTGAATTAGTGTTTTTGTTTTCTTTGGGTTAAAAGCCAGTAGTGAATTGCTGGATCATATGGTAATTCTATTTTTAATTTTTTGAGGCCCTCTATACTGTTTTCCACAGTTGCTGCACCAATTTGCATTCCCACCAATAGTGTAGGAGGGTTCCTTTTTCTCCACATCCTTGCCAACACTTGTTATTTCTTGTGTTTTTTATTTTAGCCATTCTGCAGGTATGAGGTAATATCTCACTGTGGTTTCAATTTGCATTTCCCTGATGATTAGTGGTGTTGAGCATCTTCTCATGTGTTTGTTGACCATCTGTATGTCTTCTTGGGAAAAATGTCTACTTGAGTCCTCTGGCTATTTTTTAATTGGATTGTTTGTTTGGTGTTGAGTTTGATGAGTTCTTTATATATTTTGGATATTAACTCTTTATAGGATATATCATTTCCAAATATCTTCTCCCATTCAGTAGGTTGCCTTTTTGTTTTGTTGATGGTTTCCTTCACTGTGCAAAAGCTTTTTTTTTGGTGTAGTCCTAATAGTTAATTTTGTTTTTGTTTCCTTTGCCTGAGAAGACATATCTAGAAAATTTTGCTATGGCTGATGTCAAAGAAATTACTGCCTACGTTTTCTTCTAGGAGTTTTATGGTTTTAGGTCTCATATTTAGTCTTTAATACATTTTGAGGCCGAGATGGTGTAAGAGGGTGGTCCAGTTTTATTCTTTTGCATGTAGCTGTCCAGATTTTCCAGCACCATTTGTTGAAGAGACTGTCTTTTTCCCATTGTATATTCTTGCCTCCTTTGTCATAGATTAATCGACCATATAAGTGTGGGTTTATTTCTGGGCTCTCTATTCTGTTCCATTTATCTATATGTCTATTTTTATACCAGCATCATACTGTTTTGATGACTACAGCTTTGTAGTATATCTTAAAATGTCTTTTTTTTTTAATTCCATAGCAAGACAGACTTGAAAATCAGATGTTGCAGAGAGAGAAAAAAAAATTTATAAATTCTAAAATATTCTTTTTTTACATATAAGAAGCAATGCTTACATGTCTAGTATATGTGCTGCCGAAGTGAGCACAATGCTTACATGTCTAAAAATAGTTTTCCTCTAAGCCATGGGCAGAGTGGACTCAGAAGTGACCCAAGGAAAGTTCCTGTAAGACAGGAATAGGAGAAAAAAAAGTATTTTTACCAAAAGAAGAAAAGAATAGCAGGAGGTCAGGTGCTTGGGCCCTGGCTTCCCTTTGTACCTTTGCTTCTGGGTGGTACCTTAAAAGTTTATGCAAAAGAAAACTGTAGAAAGTTTGGGAAAAGGAAAAGCAATTTGGGATTTGGAAGCAGAGTACACCATGTGCACATGGGGTATGACAGCAGCATAGAGGAAGACAAAAGAGAATTACATAAAAGAAGTTATACTTGTTGCACTGCTTGGTATTCATTTTGTTAAATTTTAACCCCAATTCACAAGTAGGTCATCTTAGGTTTGCCTGGTTTCAGGAGTGCCCTGAAGGCCCAGGCTTAGGTCTTTCCATAGCCTGTGGGAAGAAAGGTGGAATGATGTTGTAGCTTTGACTGACTCCCACTTCCTTCTGTTCCTGAGTGACAAGATCCTGCCCAGAATTGGCTGTCCACACAGCATTCGTCAGCAAGTTCTGTCTTTGCTGCTCTTAGAGTAACCCTACTCATTTCCCTTTTGTGGCAGTGTGGTTATAACCACGGGCTGATAGACCTGGGTGCTCACCTCCACCCTGCCAGTTGTTAGTTGTCTGACCTGGAGCAACCTTCTCTGAGCCTCAATTTAACAAAATGATAACAACTGGTAGAATATTTCAGGGCTTACAACATGAAAAGCACTTTACAAAGCATATAATATGCCTTATCTCCTTTAATTCACACTTTCACCATAAGTAAAGTAAAAACTATTTTTATCTTCTTTTTACAGAAAAGAAACCTGCCAAAGTCACACAGCTAATAAGTAGCAGTAGGAATTGAATCTGCGTCTGGCTGACTGCAAAGCCCATGAAGTTAATGGCCATATAGG